>NC_081839.1:32925041-33226291 GCF_030867095.1 Alligator mississippiensis | reverse complement strand
TTCAGAGCAAACCAGTGAGGCATCAAGCAGGCTCCCTTCATATTTGGGCAGAGCTCCTCGGTGTGCCTCCTGTTACAGCAGGGAGTGGAGATCAGAGAGACCAGGCAGGGGACCAATTTCCAGAGGTTGCCTGTGCTGCCATCCTGCAAGAAAGGAAGAAAGGTTCATGTCTGGAGCTTGAGGAACCTGGGTCAGCATCCAGACAGGCTGCGTCTCAGCTCCCATCACACGCTCCTCCCCGCCAAGCAGCACTTGCATTTCTCTTCCCCTTCTGCAGCACGGGTTTCAGTTAGCAGCGGCTGGGGCCTGGGTATGGGCAGGAAATGGCTCGAGTCACCCTCAACACTGCAGGACAGGATGCAACACCGTCCATCCTTTTCACCTGTTTGTTCAGGCTGCAGGGAGGGACTGTTTGTAGGAGAAATGAAAAACTTGGTTCAGAGACAATACCTCTTTTTTTCGGGGAGAGGCATTCATGCAGACAGCAGCCTGTGGCAGTGGCCATGCGGTGCCACCGCAGGGCAGGGATGTTCAGGGTGAGTCAGCTGGTGTAAAGGAGCTGCAGGTAGCTGCGTGGCCTGGTGATTGTGACCTTGTGTGGGGTGGCCCCAGCCCGGTGCCCTTGGCCATGTCCTCAGCTGTGTCTGCCCTGGCATCCCAGAGCCATCGTGCCTGGGCCACAGGAAAAGTCCCCTGTTCTGCAGTGTCACCCTTCACGTCCACTGACAATAGGAGCCGGATCTATTTGCCCCTTGGTCCAGGGGTGACAGTAGCTGCCTGTTATTTGCAGAAGCCCAAGCAGCAAGGCCTGCACAGCTGAGGCATTGGAGCTGGACTGGACATAAAGGGGTGTTGGGGTCAGCCCTGCATCACCCCTCTGGGCTTCTCTGATTCAACGGGTGTGCTGATGCCCAGTCACCTGCAGGCTGGGCTTTCTCCTGCTCATTTTTTACCTGACTCGCACAGCCTCTTGCTTGCACGCGACCAGGTAGACCAGGCCTGTGAAGTCTGAACAGGCGGCTGCAGCAGACTGCTGAGTACTTGATGTCAAACCCAGCATCTCTCATGACTTCCTCCACCAACTCCTGGTCCAGGTATAGGACGGAGAAGCTGTGCTTGCCAAGGGTGTAGGTTGCTTTTAGAACCGCCGCTATCGCCAGGTGCCCCTCACCTGTACCAGGGAGCTGATGTTCTCGGGCCCACGGACATGCCATGATTTTTGCCCTTTCGTGCGCTGCAGCTGCATGTCGGCTTGCACAAGTGGGATTTCCTGACACTTTAAAAGTCTTTCTTGTGCATTAAACTAAAACTCTTCAGATGTAGTTTAGTTTGGCTTGCCAGGAATTAAAGCATCATGTCCATGGATTTGTTGCGTGCAAACTCAAAGACATGTACTGAGCCTCTTTGTCCACTAGACGACACTGCAACTTCTTGTAGTTCACCCCTTTGAATTGCTTTCACTTTTGAATTGCTTCCACCTTTGTGGCTTTTTTTTTCTTCTTGTTTGCTGGCTCCCCGGCAATTATGTCCCCAGCAGACTGCTGCTTGGCTCACTGTGCTTGGACCCTGCCTACAAAGTACCTTTTGCATTGCCCTGGAGAATATGAGATCCCTGGTAGAGCCTGGCGGGCAGGGGGGCACCTGGCGATGCTGATAGCTCTGAAAGCAACCTGCTGCATGGCTGCCCCGGTGCAACTTGTCTTGCCTGTATCTGGAGAAGAAAACAGTGGAGGATGCTATGAGAGATTCTGGGCATCAAAGTACCCCAAGGATAGTTGGGAACATTGTCCAGATGCCATCTCGGACACCCTCTCAGACTGTACAGCCCTCCTGTACCTGGTAGCATACAAGCAGCTGCCTGTTTGGGCCAGGTTAAAAAAATGAGGTGAGGTATTATCGAAATCAGCTATTCTCCACCAGGAAGCTGCGGTGCCCGAGATGCTGTGAGATCCTTTTAAGGGTGCCGTGCAATAATAGCAGTGTTGCGTGTGCAAACACTTGCACGTAACTCACAAAATATACCCAGAGGTTTCAAATAAGAATCACTAGTGTTGAAACCCTTGTGCCTTGCTGCGGTTTTTCTGAGTTGTGTGCACCAGAATAATTGCACTCATATCTTTCAAAAGTCAAGTGAAAGCCAAGAGCTGGCATTTCCTGAGGGGTGCCTTGAGTCTACAGAGGGGTGTCTCAAGCCTAAAAAGGCTGATCTAATAAACCATTAATGGGGCCTGAGCAGAGAGGGGAAGTGGATGGGAGGTATCTGGCCCTGTCCTGCAGTGCTGAGGGGAAGTTGGGCTGGTCCTTAACTAAGCCAAGGCCTCTTGGGGTTACTTCCTGCAATTCATGCTTCAAAAAGGCAAGAGAAATGCAGATGCTGCCTGGCAGGTGGCCATGCATGCCTGCAGCTGAGACAGGCTGTCCGGACGGGGACCCAACGGTGGATCCCTAAAGCTGCAGACACGAACCTCAATCCCCTGCCTGGTCTCTGCTGCACGCTGAGGAGCATTGCCCGGGACGAAGTCACTGGTTTGCTCCAAATGATGCACGGGAAACCCCCTAACCGGTGCGACGGGCAAACTAACGGTGCAAAGAGGCAGCTTCCACTTATCACCACAATGGAGCTGGAAACTGTGGCCAGTTTGAAGGGCTTATATATTGTGCTCCCTCCCCATTTGTTTTTTTGCCTGCCTCATGCATTGTTGGCGGGTTCAACCGAAAAGCCGTAGTTAGGTTCCAGGAACAAGTTAATTTATTAAAAATTAACTAAAGGAGAGGGAGGCAGATGGGAGCCAGTTGTGACACACGAGAAAATGGAGGTGTCTGTGAGTGTCACACTGTACCACGCGCAGGTGGGAGCAGACAGGCGGGCCCAGGTAATTCCCCTGAGCCCTGTTGGAAATGCCGGCATAGTCGCAACAGTTTTTGGCCCCTGTAGCCAATAAAAAAAAGATGTGAAGTAAATAACTTATGTGATGTAAAAAAGCAGGGGAGTCTAGCGGCTTAAATGGGCAGTAGGCTCTCTGTAAACAGTGCCACCCATGCCATAAACATCATAAAACCTAAAAAAAACCAACCCCAGGGACACTACAGAGCCACCCACCAGACAAACACCATAAAAGGGGCAAAAGATGTGCTATTGTCAAGGCAAACGGGGGAAGAAGGGGAGCAAATCACCCATAAAAGCTGAAGCAAAAATGAGGACTGTGGACCCTCTGCCCCACCTGCTAAAAACATAACTGCAGACCCCCAAAACTCCTGAATGCCGGGCTAGCTGCAGGGAGACCCTCTCTGTCCTCAAAACTATGTAAAACTTTTATGCAAAGTTTATGTTGTTTCTTTGTCTTATGCTTAACAGCGTAACTTGCTGCGCTCAGTAAATGCTCCTTTCAAAAACCCAACTATTCTTGTCCAAGCCATTTTCGTAGCTTCGGTGCCACCTCCTCAGTCCCAACCATAAGTGTCTACTCGGTCAGAAACAAGGTGCGTATCACAGATGCACAGGATGCCCAGCGCAGTGACGGCGCCTTCGAGAGTGGGGGAAAGCCCTAGGCCCCCCAGCACCTGCCTGGCAGCTGCAGCTCTGGTGTACGATCCTACAGCAGTGAAATGCAAACCCGAAGTGCTGCTTGCAGCTCAGTGGGAGCTTGGCCCTGGCTCACAGGCCCTATCTACTGCCTCCTGAGCTCTCCTTACGGCATGTCCTCAGGCCTGGTTCACTTCCCCTCTGATCCAAGCACAGGGGTATTGCGCCATAGGGATTCGGCAACCTTGCTCCTGGTTTGAGGAATCAAAGGCATGATCAAAGCCTATTCCTTGCCTAACCCAAGGCCCCTGGGGGCTGTTTATTGCAATTCCTGCTTCAAAAGGGCAAGAGAAACGCAGGCACTGCCTGGCAGGTAGGCGTGCCGGACTGCACCCGAGGCACAGCCTGTCCGGATGCTGGTGCAGCAGCAGGATCCCCACGCTCCAGGCACAAACCTTGTTGGCAAAGACTTAGCACAATCATCACGTGTGTGCTGGAGACAGAGCTAAGGGAGCAGGAGAAGGATCCCAAACTGCTTGGACTGGTGTGACCAAAGCAAACAGAGAACCGCATTTACATTTCAAAGCAGAACCTGTCACAGGTGCAATACTTGAGAAGAGACTGGTGTATGCAGCAGGACTCTCCTGCATTTAGTCTGAAGGGAGGTAAAAAAAGCATGCTACGGCAAGCACCCAAGGGGGAGAAGGAGATGTAGGATTACCTATAAAAACCCAAGCAGAAATGACGCCTGTGGGGTCTCTACTCAAATGCCTAAGACCACCGGCAGATTCCCCAAGAAGGACTTTCTGAATACCTGGCTGTAAGGAGACACTCTGCCCTAGAGATTATGCAAGGCTTTCTGCTGTCTTTTTGCTTTATTGTATTGCATCTTAAGTTAGACTAAGCTGTGCGTGCTGTCACTGTGTCCAATCGGGCTTTATCTTGGTGGAGGTGGTTTTTCTGTTCTTTGTTGCGTGCTTGCAAATCTCTGTGCTCGATAAACACTTGCTTTAGAGAGCGGACTATGCTTGTTCAAGCATTTGTGAACTCAATGCCACAACCTAAAATCTACTATTAAGTCTGGTAACACCTGCCTGGTGTGTCTGCTCCCCAACTCTCTGCTGCAACAGGAGGCACACGGAGGATGAAGTGCACCTGCTCTGAATCATGCATGCCCCTGTTCAGTCCGATATGCAAACTACTTGTGCAAAGAGGCAGCTTCCACTTATTAGTACAATGGAGCTGGAAACCATGGCTGGTTTGGAGGGGATCTTGATTGCGCCCCCTCCCCATTTTTGGCCTGCCTCATGAGTTGTTGGTGCGCTCACGAGAAGAGCTGTAGCCAGCTTCCAGGAACAGGTTAATTTATTAATAATTAACTTAAGGAGAGGGAGGCAGATGGGAACCAATTGTGCCACAGAAGGAAGTGGAGGCGGAGCGCTGGCTCTGAACAAACCTCCCAGTGCCCGTTCGAGCCAACTCACAAAATTACAAGCTTTTGCAAGGGCCTTATCCCCCAAGTGCTCTAACCCCAGGTGCTCAGGGGGCGAGGGACACGCTCCAGCACGATGGACACACCTGCAAGCTTCACAGAGGGAGAAGTCTACCAGGCACATTTCCACCCTAGAGACTACTTGGAAACATGGTACAACTTTGATGGAGGTCTTTCCAATAAGAACAGTCTTATGACATCGGTCCTGAGAAACCTGCACAAGGTGTTCTCTGCAGGTGAGTCCACGGCACTGTGCCCTGCAGGGATCCCTTTCCCAGCATAGGACTGCAAAGTCTATTGCGTTGCCTTGGCTCTGTGCTGCAACGTGATCTCTCGAGGGGAATTTCAGGCTTTCTGATGACAGGGCAGACCCTCGGGCAGGGATCTGGCTTTTGCAATGCCAGGGAATGTCTGGCCAATACAAACGACAAAGGAAAAAACCGCTGTCTGGGTCGTGAGCAGCCGTAGGGCCAGGACGAGCAACTTTCTGCAGCGCTGTGTGCATCACACGCTGTCGGCTCCTCTCTGGAGCCAGGGGCAGTATGTAAAGTCTGCCACCCGGCATGTGAATACATTGCCAAGCGTTCACCATTGCCAAGTGCCTTGTGGTTCACTTGGCAGCACAAAGCACACTAAAAAATCATTACACAATTCGCACCGTGCAATCGCACGAGGCAGCAATTAGGAGCAAGCACCCGCAGCCAGCACAGCCCCCAGACAGGAGCGAGTGCCTCCTGTGCCAGGGTCACGATGCTCTCCCCCGTTCCAATGCAGGTGATGTGAAGGGCGACACCCTGATAGATATTGGCAGCGGCCCCACCATTTACCACCTCCTTTCTGCCTGCGAGAAGTTTAACGAGATCATCATTTCGGACTATACGGACCGGAACCGCCAGGAGCTGGAGAAGTGGCTGAAGAAGGAGCCGGGAGCATTTGACTGGACCCCGGCGGTGAAATACGTGTGCGAGCTGGAGGGACAGAGGTAGGGGCCTGGCTGCTGGCACCTACTAAGGCAGAAGGGGCCTTTCCCTCCCTCTCCTGGAGGGCACGAGGGCTCGTGGTGGCCCGCGAGATGAAAAGACAACAACACACTTCCTAGGGCACCTGTCAGAGCAGAAGTGTGTTGGATGCAGGGAGAGTTTCTAATATAGGAACCAAAAAAAGCCCTTCTGGCAGGAAACGCAGCACCGCGGCTCCACTGTGCCAGGCTCTGTAGTGAGGCACAACAGCCAGGCTGGCCCTGCCACGCTCACTGGCTTAACCCCCGAGGGTCACGCTATTGCAACGAGGTAGTTTTGGATATCTGTTTTAGGCAGAAGGCAGGGCAGGGTGGCTCCTTAGACACTACCTGGTTCAGAGAGGCATGGGCATTAGCGTGCAGCTTCCTCTATTAGATCCGGCAATCTGCCTACTGTGGCACTGCACCATGTACTGTGCACCACTGGCACTAGGTGAATGAGGCCGTGCAAACAATTCATGGTACGACAACCGTCAGGTCTGTACGCAGTGACTGCAGGAGTTTGTCCCTCTAGGCACAAGGAGCAATGGGCTCAAGCTGCAGCAAGGGAAGTTGAGGTTAGATATTAGCAAGAACTTTCTCACTAGGAGGGTGGTGAAGCACTGAACAGGTTACTCAGAGAGATGATGGCATCTCCATCCTTGGAGGAACCCGGCTAGACAAAGCCGAGGTTGGGATGATGGAGTATGGTCCTGCTTTGAGCAGGGGGTTGAACTGAGGTCCCTGCCAGCCCTCACTTCCTATGATTTGAATTAGCACCTTCTTCCCAGCGGAGGGGACCTCCTGGTTATCACTAATGCTGTAATCCAGGGATGGTGCAGAGCCAGCAAGGTGGTTTTAATCCAGCCCCTTGGTCCTGGCAGCATGTTCCTGTCTCCACCTCCTGCCCGGCTCTTGGCCTCTTACGGGAGCAAGCTCCACAACCTAATTGTGCATTGCATGGGCAAGAGCACGCACTTTTGTCCATTTTAATGCTCTGCCTTTTGGTTTCATTGAACATCCTCCTGTTTCTCTGTACATGAGCCCCCAGGCAGGCAGGTAACCCCACGGGATCACTCACTAGACATTTCCTCCCAGGGAAAAGTGGGCTGAGAAGGAAGAGAAACTGAGGAAGAAAGTGAAGCAGGTTCTGAAGTGCGACGTGAGGAAACCCAACCCTCTGGCCCCCGTGACGCTGCCCGCGGCCGACTGCCTGCTCTCCATGCTGTGCTTGGAAGCTGCCTGCAAAGACCTGGGCACCTTTCGTGCAGCCGTGAAGAACATCAGCTCCCTGGTGAAGCCGGGGGGACACCTGGTATTAAATACAGTCCTGAAAGGAACCTACTACTTGGTCGGGCAGCACAACTTCTCCTGCCTGGGCCTGGACCGGGAGTCGGTGGAGGCAGCTGTAAGAGATGCTGGGTGTATCATTGAACACATCCAAGAGGCTCCAGAACCTGCTCCCGAATCCATCTCAGACTACACTGACCTGGTCAGTCTGGTGGCACGCAAGCAGCACGCTGCGTGAGTCTGGTAAGAAATGAGCAGCAATGAGGTAGGGAGCAGGGGCAGAGGCTTGCAGGCAGGCCACTAGTAGCAGCGTGCCTCTTAATTAGTTCCCTGTCCCCAGGGTGGAGATGGGGGGACCCAGCTCCCCCAGTCAGCTGTGTTGTGCCCGGACCAGCTTCAAGGCCTCAACTGCGCAGCCCTTGCAGAGAGCGGGCAGCTGCTGTCACCCCTGCACCGTGGGGCAGATGGACCTGGAGACAAGGGGTGATGCAGGGCATTCCTCCTGGGATGCCTGCTGCTTAGGCTGAGCCAGGGCAGCAGCACAGCTGAGGGGACAGCCACGGGCACCATGCCAGGGCCACCCCGTGCAGACGCACGCTCACAGCATCACGTGGCTGCTCACGGCTCCTTTCAGTCCTGCTGACTTGCGCTGAGCCCAGAACATCCCGGGCCTGAGATGGTGCCATGCAACTGCCCCGGTCTATATTAAATGCAAACCAAGCCCCCTGCTAATGCCGCTCTGGCAGGGGCCAAACAGAGGGGAAGCAGATAGGAGGGTGCCTGGCCTTGTCCTGCACTGCCTGGGGGTGGTCACGCTATCCCCTGCCCAGACCAAGGCCCCTGGGGCTGGCTGGTTGCACGTTATGCCTGGCAGGCAGGGGCATGTGAGTGCAACAGTCTCTGTCTGATGTTGACCCAGCACCAGGTTCTCCGAGCTCCTGCCACCATCCTTTCTTGCAGGTCACTGTATACAGGCACGGCCACACGCACCCTCTGGAAGATGCTCTCCGCTTTCCCCAACATCTCCCACCCCCATCTTTCATACCACGAGGCCCAAAGAGGATCATTGCCCAGAACGACTCGCACCTGCTTGAACTCCACTGGTCTGCTCTGAAGCAGGCCCAGAAAATACTATTATTTGCTATCACGTGGAAATTGCTCCAGGAAAGTGGCATCCTCCAGCACTAAATAAAATGGAGCTGGAAACCTTGGCTAGTTTGTGAGGATTTATTTCATGATTCCCCCAATTTTTTACCTTGTTTCCTGCCTCCTGTGCTGTTGGTGGGTCCAGCAGAGGAGCTGTTGCGGGTTTGCAGGAAGAGGGTAACTTCACTGATGAATGCAGCAAAGGAGAGGCAGGGAAGTGCGAGCCAACCCAAATGCAGAGCCCCTCAAAGCCCTTGCTCCTAACCGGAGCCAGCTGTATCCAACCAGCACGGTTACGAGCCTCTGAAAGAGCCTGTCCCTCTTTGGCTCTGACCACAAGTGTCCTGCTTGGCCTGCTGCAAACCCAGAGTTAGCTACCAGCTCTTGGGTGCCCCCAGCACTTCCCTTCCTCCTGCTGGGCATCCCCTAGACCCAAACTGCAGCTGTGCAGCTCATCCGAAACCAGCAGCAATTGCTGCAAGCCCTTCTCCTGCTCAGCGCACAGGATTGGACTCGGTGGCAAAGCTCACCCCGATGTCAGGGTGCAGCTGAGCCTGGTTCTGCGGGGCTCGCACTGGCTCCGCTTCTGCAGAGCTTCAGCGGCACTGGTCCCGACCCGGAGCCTTTCCAGTGTTGATGTCTCACCTGGCCGCTGCTGGGTCACAGTTTGGCCTGAGCCCCCAATTCGGAGCACCCCACAGCTCCAGCCCATGGCACCAGTAGAGCACCCAGCATTGATGGTTTGCACTGGGCTGAATGCTTGCAGCGGGGATTGGGGCTCCCAGCCTGCGGCACTGTGGCTGGCCCTGCACCCCTCACCCTCGACAAGAGGAGGCTTTCTGAGCCCAGCTGGAGGGGACTAGTAGCTGCCCACAGCCTTGGTGTTGGAGGGGCTGAGCTTGGGGGAGTTGTGAACTCTGCACTGGCAGAGACCCGGGCATCTCTAGGCCACTTCCTTGCCCCAGTAGTCCTCAGTCCCAGTGGTCCTAAAAGGGGACACAGCACCCTGTTAAACTATCACTCCTTCAAAACCCCGTGCATTCAGTTCTGGGGAACGTTGCAGCAGTTTTTGAAGGTAACAGCACTGAACTGCTCCTTGCCCAAGTCCCTTCTTGTCCTTAAGGAAACATCCCAAAAGGGATACTGCACCACCCCCATCCCTCAGACCAAGGTCTGATCATGCCCCAAGTGCAGGTCATAGCTGTGGAGGATGCTGAGCCCTACACACCCCCAGTGCTTGCCTGGCAGTCGCGTCTCTGCCTTAGCATCCTACGGCAGCATAATCCAAACCCACCCAGTTAGTTGGTAGCTCAGGGAGAGCTTGGACCTTGCTCCTTAAGGTGCATTCTCAGACCCATTTTGTTTTGTATTAAAAAGCACCCACACCGTGCCATTAGAAATAGCAGGACGTGTACTCAAGGCGTTCAGACAAGACGGTCTGAAACAACTGGACTAAAAAAACATGAAGAAGTGCACAAAGTTTTCTGAGAATTTTCTTTTTATTGGGACCATTTTTTCCTTTTGAGACAAGGGACAGCTGAACTTCAACAGATTGCACCCAAGCACCACAACTTCACTGTACCTTATTTTTTATTTCCTCAAATAAATCAGGACTGATTTCTTACAGTGCATTAACAGTTGTAAATTGGTGACTAGGCACCACCTGTCACATTATTTTGCCATTTTTAAATCAAAACAGGAAATATTTTTATTCAACAAGTAGGACAGATCAGATCAGTAGACAGAATGAAAAACTTTATTTCTCCAGCCAGATCGCAACAGGAAAGGGTAATGGCCAAGTCCTCTCAGTGTAGAAGAGCACCAGGCACAAGTTTTTTTATACTGTTTATTATTCGATTGTGCACATCCGGTTTGACACTGAGCACGCCAACTACCTCTAGGATCTTCGTGCATGGAGATGGAGATTAACCCTTTCAAACACCCATGGAGCTTTAACTTACAGACGCAACCAAATTGCACCACAGCCTCAAACTGGCCCCACAACCTACGGCTAAAGCAAGCTACAGCCAAGCCACTGACCAAACGGAGCACAAACCTGCATTTCTACACCAACACTGACAACCCAACCCAGAAAACCCTACACGCTACCTTCAGTCACATCTATTTTGATCAACTCCTGAACTAGCAAAGCCAAACCACCTGCAAAAACCTAGACTGCCACATATCAATATGCACAACTAGCACACCTCAACCTCACTGCCTACAAATAGGGCCAACCCAATACACACAACTAGCACAATGCCTCGACCTCACTGCCTACTAATCGGGGCCAACCCAATACACACAACTAGCACAACGCCTCAACTTCACTGCCTACAAATAAGTCCAACCCAAAACTGAGTCCATGGTGCAACTTGAAGCGTGCAGCAGCTTGCTCCTGAGTGTTTGAAAGTGTAGAGATGCACAGGACAGTCTCCATCTGTACTTATCTAAACATACATTAAACATATGCCTCTTTCTCCTGTCCACCCCAACCCACACTTGTTGTTTCTGAGCTTTCTTGTCCTGCTTCTGTTCCTTCTTCTCCAGCTGCTCTTCAGGGACCTGCAATAGTACACAAAACAGAAGAGGAGTTGGCTGGCAATGAACTGCACACAGCACTGAAAATATAAAAGAAAGTAGCTCACGGCGCCCATTATACTTGCGAGCTTGACCTTTTAAAACAAGGGGGTGACACTGGCTTCCTGCTTACAGTGAGGTCCCACTGCTCCAAGGCTCCCTCAGCCACATTTTGGCTCTTACGTGACAGAGCTAAGGGCAGGGCGATCACTGTGTCCAGAGTCCCTTTCCTTTCCACCCTTTTCCCTGGCTGGCTTCCTCCCACCTCACACCCTGTCCCAGTCTTTGTTCTTGCAGTGCTGGGAACACTTGGTGGTGCAGGGGGAAGTCAACACAGCCTGAGTGCATATCGAGCAGCTGCAGCTTCTCCCTTTCCAGCCCTGCTGTGAAAAGGTTCCTGCAGCCTCCCTGTAATCCCTAGGTAACCCCTCTGCTCAACTGCACAAAGAAGCCTAAGATTTGGAGAAAGCAGGGCAGGAGACCTGTGCCTTGCTTAGAAGCTAACAGACCCAGGACGTCCTGGCACTCCAAGCTTCCCACGGCTCACATACCCCAAGGCTTTACCCAAACTCTCTCACCTTTGTCTCCCGGTGGGCTGGCACTGTTTGCTGTCCTGGTTATAGGTTAACTCCTATTTGTCTGTTGTCTTCTCTGCTTCTTCCTCTGGAGGCAAAAAGGACAAGACAGAAACGGGATGTAAGTCAGCGCGATGGAAGATGGGTCTGCAGGCCCCAATTTCTCTCCCTCTTTTACCCTTACCTGGACCTGTGACCACTGTCCTCTGTCCGCAGAAAGTGGGGAGGGCAGACGTCTGTGGACTCGGCTGCCGACATCGAGCCAGCCAGGAGCAGTGCAATGGGCCAGGACTCTGGACAGAAGTGCTAGGACGGCACCATGAAGGTGACCACACACACCGGCAACCCTGCTTACAGGGCGGTGCTCCCTGCACACAGCTGGCTGCGGGGCATGAAGCCCAGAGAAAACCTGTAAAGCCCTGAATGCCAGCTGACGGGTGCCTCAGGCGGTCTTCAATCAGGGCTCAAAGCAGCCCTGTGTCTGGGGACACAAAGCCCATGACTTCAGCCTCCCATCACGGCTGCCACAGAGCCCAAAGGGCTAAAGGCCTCCTCCCCCAAGATCAGAGGGGTTGGGGGGGGCACAACCCTGTTTACAGGGTGCAAGAGACCATCTCAATGGTGCCAGGAGCAGCAGAGTAGAGACCTGGACCTGAGTTACAGGAAGGTCACGAAGCCTCAGGGGTCCCAGCGCGCCCAGTATCCTCCAGAAGCCTGCAACCTTCCCTGCAGTCTGTGGGTATCATCTGTGGCCAACCTCACCGAGTGGGACGAGACCCAACCCGGAGAATCAAGGGGGCCTGGACCCTGCTTACAGGCTGCAGGCCGGGGTCGGGGGCGCAGAGCAACGGCTGGCCAAGTGCCAGGGCACTCGTCCCCAGGGACTCAAGTGGAGAATACATGGCTGTCTCTCCAGGAGGGCAGGAACTGCAATCGAGCTAGCAAGTGCCCAAAGCAACCCAAAAAGAGGGGACCTAAGGCCTGTACCCTGACATACAGGGAGGCCGTGTGCCCAAAAGTATTAGAGAGGGGGCCTAACACTCCCCGAGACCAAAAGGCCTGGAAATCCGTCCCCCTAGGTACGGAGGTGGGAGAAGAAGGCTACGAGGACGCATCTCGCCCCTTCCCCAGCACTGGGAAGAAAATAAAGTACGCTGCAGCGATTTTAACAACAAAAAGAAAATAACAAACGCTTTCACTCCCAGGCGCTCCTCTCTCTCGCTCTCCACACACTGACACGGGAAAAAGTGTTCCCAGGCCAGGAAGGAGCTCGATGCTGCAAACCGCTTGACCTCGAGCCTTACACTGAAAATCCTCCTCCGCTCCCAGGGGGCGAGAAGGCAGAGACCGGCGCCCTCGTTACAGGGCCCGGCCCAGCTGGCTAGTCAGGCTGCCCACGGGGGGCAAAAGGAAGAGGCCCACAGCCCTGCTTACAGGGCGGGCCGTTAGGCCTGGCAAAGGACAGAGCTGTCCCCAAAGGCACACTGTGACCTGGACCCTGCTTACAGGGCGGTCTGCAGCTCTGTAGAACCTAGGTGTGCAACAGGATGCACAGGACTCGCACCCTCGTTACAGGGCACGGTCCGTCTGACTAGCCGCACTGCCCAAGAGGAGCAAAAGGGAGAGGCCCACAGCCCTGCTTACAGGGCGGGCCGTCAGGTCTGGCAAAGGACAGAGCTGTCCCCAAAGGCACACTGTGACCTGGACCCTGCTTACAGGGCAGTCTGCAGCTCTGTAGAACCTAGGTGTGCAACAGGATGCACAGGACTCGCACCCTCGTTACAGGGCCCGGCCCCGGCTGGCTAGTCAGGCTGCCCACAGGGGGCAAAAGGGAGAGGCCCACAGCCCTGCTTACAGGGCAGGCCATCAGGTCTGGCAAAGGACAGAGCTGTCCCCAAAGGCACACTGTGACCTGGACCCTGCTTACAGGGCGGTCCACAGCTCTGCTAAAGCCAGCCCTGCACCAAAAGACATGGGACTCGTACCCTCGTTACAGGGCACGGTCCTTCTCACTCGCCACACTGCCCACGGGGGGCAAAAGGCAAAGGCCCTGAGCCCTCTTTACAGGGGGGCCGCCAGGCCAGGCAAAGGACAGGGCTGTCCCCAAAGGCACATAGAGACCTGGACCCTGATTACAGGGTGGTCCACAGCTCTGCACAATCTAGCACTCCAAGAGGTATGGGACTCACACCCTCGTTACAGGGCACAGTCCGTCTGAAAAGCCACACTGCCCACGGGGGGCAAAAGGGACAGGCCCACAGCCCTGCTTACAGGGTGGGGCCCACAGCCAGCCAAAAGACAGAGCTGCCCTCAAAGGCACAGAGACCTGTACACCCTGTTTACAGGGCGGTCCAGAGCTCTGCACAATCTGGGAGTCGCACCCTCCTTACAGGGCACAGTCCATCTCACTAGGCACACTGTCCACAGAGTGCAAAAGGGAAAGGCCCAAGGCCCTGCTTACAAGGGGGCCACAGCCAGACCAAAGACAGAGCTGCCCTCAAAGGCACACACAGACCTGTACCCTGCTTACAGGGCGGTCCAGAGCTCTGCACAATCTAGGCCTGCACCAGGGGCACGGGACTCGTACCCTCGTTACAGGGCACGGTCCGTCCGACTAGTCAGACTGCCCAAAGGGGGCAAAAGGGAAAGGCCCAGAGCTGCCCTCAAAGGCACATTGAGACCTGGGCCCTGCTTACAGGGTGGTCCACACCTCTGCGCAATCTAGCCCTACACCAAGAGACGTGGGACTCGCACCCTCCTTACAGGGTGGCCCAGCTGTCTGGATGTGGCGTGCCAGGCACAGATGCATGAAAAAGGACAGGTGCCTGGACACAGGGATTGGAGGAGGCCACAGGCTTCAACCCAGACCATGGGAAGGTCATCAAGCTCTGGGGTCTAAAGAGTTGGCTGTCACCCCACGAGACTCGACTCCGGTCTGCAAGGATGTCCTGCGGCACAATGCTGCAGACTGCTCCGGCTGTCTATGCCAGTGGACGGAGGCTACGTCCACCCTGCTTACAGGGGCTCCTCTCCAACTGGCCGGGAACAGCAGTGGACTTTGACTCCCGATTACAGGACGTCCAATGCTAGGAACATTCAAATTGCCTGTCATTCTTATGCAGTAAGACGCAGCACGCACCCTGCTTACAGGAGGCTGCGCCCCTGGCAGTCACGTCTGGCAGCTGGCCCGGGCCCCGCTTACAGGGCGGCCCCGCTGCACAAGACCAACAACTAGATCCACACTTTACAAACGAGGTGGCGGTGACACACGCCTTTGCTTACAGGGTTGTCCGCTTCCACCTGACTGCCACAGAAGTGCAACAGCATTAAAGGCACAAACTCGTTTCTTAGTTACAGAGAGCTCATGCAGTCAAAATTGGGTAATACATGACTGATACTTAAAGGCAGGGAGATAACTCTGTCCAGAGTCCTTTTCCTTCGCATCCCATTTTCCTGGCTTTTCGCCCTGGTGTGGTTCGCCCGCTGCTTGTCCATCTGGCAGCTGCAAAAAGGAAAAAGAAAAGAAATCAGGATCCACCCCCGACAAAGAAACAGAGATACAGTCTGGGTGTAAGGCATGGGGGGGCCAGAGACTGAGACAGGAAGTTGTAACGTCTCTGTTTGGTCCTTCCCTGCCACTCCCGTTGATCTGTCTTCTGTTGGACAGCGGGGCGAGCAGGAATCTCTTTGTTCAGCTCCCAAAGACTGGGTCAGCTGGAAATGGAAAGCCATGGGCCACAAGCCGACAGGCCCAACTCGTACCACATCACAAGATATGGCAGCACAAGGCACCTGGAATCCTACTTACAGGATGGTGCCCCCCCCCGCAAACACCAGCTACTATGGCACAAGGCCGAACAAACACTGGTTGCTCAGGCGGTACAGTTCAAGGAAACAAGCATCCGCACACGTGGAGGACAATGGGCAGAAACTGAACTTCCCTGACAGCAAAGTCAAACCCCTCAGAGGACCAAAAAGAGGTTCAAAACACCTGCACTCAAGTTGGGGATGTAACCAAACCCCAGGTAACAGCAGTGAGTGGGGGAAGAAATGACTGCCCGCTTGCGGCTGCCAGACCGAACCCAAGTGACAGCAAGCTCACAACGCCCAGTGTCCTAAAGAGCTTGCTGCCTTGTAAAAACAAAGTGGACATGACGTGCCTCTGGTTTACAACATCCTCAGTGCTCCACCTAAAACTTATCTGCAAAGGTGCCAGCAAGCCAGACTTCCAAGGCCCCCAATCCCAAGGGCTATGGCTTGGCAGTAGGACCAAAAATAAATAAATAAATAAAAGGCACCACGTCAAAACTCCCTTACCTTTGCATAGTTTTCTTCCCTCCTTGTCAGCTGACTCCTGCTTGTGTGCCATCTTTCCAGCTTCTCCTATCAGGGCCTATAACAGAGAGAGACAGATACTGCATTTAACTCACCATGTTGAAGGAAAAGTCTATGGGCTGCAACTTCTCTCCCCCTTTAACCCGTACCTGAATCTGCTGCCAGTCTGTGCTCTATCCGTGGAGATGGGGGAAGGCAGACGTCTGTGGGCTCGACTGCTGACATCCGGGCCAGCCAGAAGCAGAGTGCGATGGGCCAGGACCCTGGACAGAAGTGCTAAGGTGGCACTATGAACAGTGACCACAAGCACCAGCAACCCTGCTTACAGGGCGATGCTCCCTGCACACAGCTGGCTGAGGGGCATGAAGCCCAGAGAAAACCTGCAAAGCCCTGAATGCCAGCTGACGGGCGCCTCAGGCGGTCTCAAAACTGCCCTGTGCCTGGAGGCTGAAAGGGCAGAAGCCACAATGCCCAGAGGACTAAACGAGGCCTCAGCCCCCAAACCGAGGTCGGGGGTGACCAACCCCCTGATTACAGGGGGAGAAAGGTGAAGGCTGCAGGAGCTTCTGAAAAGCTCAGGGGCAGCACAAAAGAGGAGTCTGGAGACCTGAGCCCAGGTTACAGGCAGGTCACAGCCCTCAAGGAACCAGCGTTCTCTGAAATGAGGGGAAAGAAATGAGGGGAAAGGCGCTCTCACACGCTTGCTATTATGGGGCTGCTACAACGTACAAGGTGCCGCACAGCTCAGTCTCACCTCTGGGCAGGAAGCAGCAGCCACCCTTTTAACAAGATGGCTACTCCCATCAATAGTCAGCTGCGGCCCTGGGCCCTGGTTACAGGGCAGCCACGCTGCGCGGTCACTGCCGCCAGGTGAAGAAGCCTCGGAATTAATGAGGGGACAAGGAAAGCAGCCTCCTGCTTACAGGGAGGCCTGCCTTTCACCTGACAGCTCTGCAAGAGCAACAACCTCCAGAGCCAAGACCTGTTTCCTGCTTACAGACAGGTCCCACTGCTCCAAGGCTCCCTCAGCCACATTTTGGCTCTTACGTGACCAAAACCTAAGGGCAGGGCAGTCACTGTGTCCAGAGTCCCTTTCCTTCACACCCTTTTCCCTGGCTGGCTACCTCCCACCTCGGCCCTTCGCCGCTGGGCTTTCGAGGACTGGAAGAACAAAGATGGAGACTGGGTATAAGCCAACAAGCCTAAGCGCTTGCCAAGTGGCTGCAACTTCTCCCTTTTCAGCCCTGACGGGAAGGGGTCCAGAGCACTCATGCTCCTCCAGGACCCTGCAGCCTCCCTGTAATCCCTAGGTAACCCCTCTGCCCAAACACACGAAGTAGCCTAAGATTTGGAGAAAGCAGGACAGGAGACCTGTGCCTTGCTTAGAAGCCAACAGACCCAGGACGTCCTGGCACTCCAAGCCTTCCACAGCTCACATACCCCAAGGCTTTACCCAAACTCTCTCACCTTTGTCTCCCGGTGGGCTGGCACTGTTTGCTGTCCTGGTTATAGGTTAACTCCTATTTGTCTGTTGTCTTCTCTGCTTCTTCCTCTGGAGGCAAAAAGGACAAGACAGAAACGGGATGTAAGTCAGCGCGATGGAAGATGGGTCTGCAGGCCCCAATTTCCCTCCCTCTTTTACCCTTACCTGGACCTGTGACCACTGTCCTCTGTCCGCAGAAAGTGGGGAGGGCAGACGTCTGTGGGCTCGGCTGCCGACATCCGGGCCAGCCAGGAGCAGAGCGCGACGGGCCAGGACTCTGGACAGAAGTGCTAGGACGGCACCATGAAGGTGACCACACACACCGGCAACCCTGCTTACAGGGCGGTGCTCCCTGCACACAGCTGGCTGCAGGGCATGAAGCCCAGAGAAAACCTGTAAAGCCCTGAAAGCCAGCTGACGGGTGCCTCAGGCGGTCTTCAATCAGGGCTCAAAGCAGCCCCGTGTCCGTTGACACAAAGCCCATGACTTCAGCTTCCGATCACGGCTGCCACAGAGCCCAAAGGGCTAAAGGAGGCCTCCGCCCCCAAGATCAGAGGGGTTGGGGGGGTGCAGCCCTGTTTACAGGGTGCGAAAAGAAAACATCTCAATGGTGCCAGGAGCAGCGGAAGAGAGGAGCAGAGACCTGGACCTGAGTTACAGGAAGGTCACGAAGCCTCAGGGGTCCCAACGCACCCAGTATCCTCCACAAGCCTACAACCTTCCCTGCAGTCTGTGGGTATCATCTGTGGCCAACCTCACCGAGTGGGACGAGACCCGACCCGGAGAATCAAGGGGGCCTGGACCCTGCTTACAGGCTGCAGGCCGGGGTCCGGGGCACAGAGCAACGGCTGGCCAAGTGCCAGGGCACTCGTCCCCAGGGACTCAAGTGGAGAATACGTGGCTGTCTCTCCAGGAGGGCAGGAACTGCAATCGAGCTACCAAGTGCCCAAAGCAACCCAAAAAGAGGGGACCTAAGGCCTGTACCCTGACATACAGAGAGGCCGTGTGCCCAAAATTATTGGAGGGGGCCTAACGCTCCCCGAGACCAAAAGGCCTGGAAATCCGTCCCCCTAGGTACGGAGGTGGGAGGAGAAGGCTACAAGGACGCATCTCGCCCCTTCCCCAGCACTGGGAAGAAAATAAAGTACGCTGCAGCGATTTTAACAACAAAAAGAAAATAACAAATGCTTTCACTCCCAGGCGCTCCTCTCTCTCGCTCTCCACACACTGACACGGGAAAAAGTGTTCCCAGGCCAGGAAGGAGCTCGATGCTGCAAACCGCTTGACCTCGAGTCTTACACTGAAAATCCTCCTCCGCTCCCAGGGGGCGAGAAGGCAGAGACCGGCGCCCTCGTTACAGGGCCCGGCCCAGCTGGCTAGTCAGGCTGCCCACGGGGGGCAAAAGGGAGAGGCCCACAGCCCTGCTTACAGGGCGGGCCGTCAGGCCTGGCAAAGGACAGAGCTGTCCCCAAAGGCACACTGTGACCTGGACCCTGCTTACAGGGCGGTCCGCAGCTCTGTAGAACCTAGGTGTGCAACAGCATGCACAGGACTCGCACCCTCGTTACAGGGCCCGGCCCCGCTGGCTAGTCAGGCTGCCCACGGGGGGCAAAAGGGAGAGACCCACAGCCCTGCTTACAGGGTGGGCCGTCAGGCCTGGCAAAGGACAGAGCTGTCCCCAAAGGCACACACTGACCTGGACCCTGCTTACAGGGCGGTCCACAGCTCTGCAGGAACTATCTGTGCAACAGGACACAGAGGACTCGCACTCTCGTTACAGGGCACGGTCCATCTCACTCGCCACACTGCCCACGGGGGGCAAAAGGGAAAGGCCCACAGCCAGCTAAGACAGAGTTGTCCCCAAAGGCACACTGAGACCGGCACCTTGCTTACAAGGTGGTCCACAGCTCTGCGCAATCTAGCCCTCCAAGAGACGTGAGACTTGCGCCCTCGTTACAGGGCATGGTCTGTCTTGCTAGCCACACTGCCCATGGGGGCAACAGGGAAGCCCAGATCCCTGCTTACAAGGAGGGCTGTCAGGCCTGGCAAAGGACAGAGCTGTCCGCAAAGGCACATTGTGACCTGGACCCTGCTTACAGGGTAGTCCAGAGCTCTGCAGAAGTCAACCCTCCATCAAGAGACATAGGACTCACACCCTCCTTACAGGGCACGGTCCATCTCGCTAGCCACGCTGCCCTTAGGAGGCAAAAGGCAAAGGCCCAGAACCCTGCTTACAGGGAAGGCCGCCAGGCCAAAGAACAGAGCTGTCCCCAAAAACAGAAACTTGCACCCTTGTTACAGGGCGGCCCAGGGGTCCAGACGTGGAGTGTCAGACAGATGCATGAAAAAGGACAGGTGCCTGGACACAGGGCTTGGAAAGGAGGCCACAGACTTCAACCCAGACCATGGGAAAGTCATCAAGCTCTGGAGTCTAAAGAGTTGGCTGCCACCCCACGAGGCTCGGCTCCTGTCTGCAAGGCCGTCCTGCAGCACAATGCTGCAGACTGCTCTAGCTGTCTAAGGCCATTGGAAGGAGGCTACGTCCACCCTGCTTACAGGGGCTCCTCTCCGACTGGCCGGGAACAGCAGTGGACTTTTGACTCCCAATTACAGGATGTCCAACGCTAGACATTTTTTCTCATGTTAGAAAGCAGCACGCACCCCACTTACAGGTTGCTGAGCAATTGGCAGCCAGGTCTGACAGCTGGCCTCGACTCTGATTACAGGGTGGGGGGCTGTGCTGTGCAAGACCACTAACCAGAACCACGGCCTTTACAAACATGGTGGTGGGGGACACACCTCGATTACAGGGTTGTCCACCTTCCACCTGACTGCTGCAAAAGTGCAACAGCATCAAGGGCAGAGACTCGTTTCTGAGTTACAGGGAACTCGCCCAAAGGCTCACAAAGCCCAAGTTTGGCCAAGACATGATTGAGACCTAACGGCAGGGAGGGCACTCTGTCCAGAGTCCCTTTCCTTCACATCCCATTTCTCTGACTGGCTTTTCTCCTACCTCGCCACTTCCCCGCTGCTTTCCCCATCCACGTCTCCTTCCGGTTCTTCCGAGGCCTGCAAGAACAGAGACCGAGATGAGCTATAAGCGAACAGAGCCAGAGCATACATCTAGTGGCCTGAACTCTTAATACACTTAGTATCCTCTGGAAACTTGCAACCTCTCCCATAGCTCGCAGGCAATACCTCTGGCCAACCTCACAAAGTAGCCTCAGACAAGTAACAAAGGCAGGGTGCCTGGACATTGCTCCCAGACTAGGGGCACGGGAAATCCCATCCCAAACCTTCCAAATCCCAGGTGCGCAACTTAGCAATGGAACCCATGGGGTGGACACTCCCCGTGCCCAATTTCTTGCCTTTACCTCCTGTTTGGCTGGCCTGGCCTTCTTCCCTCCTGGTCAGCTCGCTGCTGCTCGCCTGCCGTCCCGTCTGCTTGTCCTTCCTGGGGCGATGCACATCGACCCTCAAAGGGGACCGGTTTCGCGGGATTCGGGGCTGCAGCCTCAGGTGGCCGATCCAGTCAAGCAATGTCTTCCATCAATCCCTTATCAGCAAACGATTCAGCATCCTGGACAACCAGCTTGGACGCACTCAGCACGCAGTGGTTACAAGGGAACCACTGCAGAAATTAAAGGGGGCAGCGGGTGGGGAAACTTGGATGTGAAGTAACAGGAAAGGAGATGAGAGAAACAGCGCAGCGGGGAAGGATGAACTTGGAGGTGAAAGGCACCAGACACCAAGGAGGTGCCTGGCAGATCAATTTTATTTGTCCATTAAATAGCAGGCCAGCTCAAATCAGCTTTTCTGTTGTCTTCTCTGCTTCTTTCTGGAGGCAACCCATGTGGGTTGACCTCTGAAGGCGACCCGCTTCATGCGATTCACAGCTGAAGCTTCAGGTGACCGATGCAACCGGCAGCAAAGATGGACGTCTCCCACTAATCCCTTTTCAGCAAGGGATGCAGCATCCTGGGCGGCCAGCCCACAGGCACTCCGCGTGCAGTGGTCACAAGAGGACCACTGCAGAAATGAAAGAGGGCAGGGAGCAGGGAAACTTGGAGGTGAAATAACAGGAAAGGAGATTAGAGAAACAGCGCAGCAGGGAAGGATGAACTTGGAGGTGAAAGGCACCAGACACCAAGGAGGTGCCTGGCAGATCAATTTTATTTGTCCATTAAATAGCAGGCAAACTCACACCTGCTTTTCTCTGGTCTTCTCTGCTGGTTTTCTTTGGCGGCACCCCATGTGCTCGTGCTTCCCCATGGGATGGCCTTGAGAGGGCACAAACCCCCTCAAGTGACCATCAGTGCTTGACCACCCATAGAGCTAGGCAGCACCACACCATAGCTCGGGCTTGGGGGTGTGAAAGACTGTCAGTGCTTGACCCTTTTGCGAGCAGGGCAGCACCACACCGCAGCTCGGCAAGATGACCCCGAGAGCAGACAGCGGCGACCTCCAGGCCTTTGCCCACTGCAGCCCCAAGTGACGCCTTAAGGAGGGGCCGCGGGCCAAGCCCAATAGACCTGGCCCGCTGCCCCCCCCAAAGGCCGTAAGTGAGAACTACAGGGGTTCAGACCTGACCCACTGCCAACCCAAACGGTACCTTAAGTGAGGACAGCGGGGGCCTACGGACCTTGCCGCTGCCCCCACAAATGACACCTTAAGGGAGGACTGCGGGGGCCCTCCGGCCCTCCCCACTGCTGGCCCAAACGATGCCTTAAGAGAGGACCGCAGGCAGAGACAAACCAACCCTGCCTGCCACCCCCCCAAATGACTCCTTAAGGGGGCAGTGGAGCTGGCTACGGACCTGAGCCTCCGCCCACCTGAATGACACCTTAAGGGAAAGCTGCAGCCGAGGCCCGAGGACCTCGCCCACTGCCCCCCGAATGGTGCCTTAAAAGAAGGAATGGAAGCATGCAAGCCCGACCGCTGCCTACCCCGCGGGTCACCGGTGCTTGACAGGAGCTACGAACCACGCAGCACCCACGTGGCTCGGGACGTCACTCCCCACAGCCTTTCACAGCCCCGGGCCTGCAGAGGGGCCGTAGGTCCCCAACTGCAGCCCATACGCGACCCCCCCCACGCTCCAGCACAGAAGGTGCAGGGAGCTCCGCGGATTGGCCTCACCTCCTGGGGCGCCGCCTCTTCAGGGATTAGTGTTCCCCCCCCCGCTGGCCAGCTGTTCTCCGCCCTCCTCGTGCGGTGGTGAGGCAGGCGCCGCTGCCGCTTCAGGGCGCTTCTGGGGTTACCGCTCCCCCCCGCTGGCCAGCTCTACCAGCTCTTCTCAGCCCTCCTCGTGCCACGGTGAGGCAGGCGCCGCTGCCGCTTCAGGGCGCTTCTGGGGTTACCGCTCCCCCCCGCTGGCCAGCTCTCCCAGCTCTTCTGTGCCCTCCGCCGTCGCCCGTCACCGATTCCGCCCGTGTGCTCGGCACGCGGCTTTTTATTCTTTCTGGAGGCCCCGCCCCTCGACAGGGGACCAATAGGAAACATCGGGGGGGGTCAGTCTCCCCCTCAGCTCTACTTTGTCACCTTGTCGCTAGGGCACGTGGGGGGGAAATTTCCTCCTGCCGGCTCCTGATTGGCGAGGAGGGAAACTCCCCAGCCAATCAGGCCGCGCCGTTCCGCTCCAGCTCACGGGGTCGCGGCATGCCTGCCACGTGAGCGGGCGGTCTGTCTGGCTGTGCGCGGCGTCACGTGGTGTCTGGCTGTGCACGCTGGCTGCGGCGCGAAGCGGGCTTTGCGGGGGTTTGCAGTGCTTCCTGCCGGCCGGGTCGCAGCGTGAGGCGGGCAGCGCCTGGAAGGCTTTTTTTTTTGGTTCTGTTTTGTTGGGAGGTTGTTTTTGTGGGGGGGGGGTGCAGGGGTTATGCTCTGTGTGACTGTGTAGCAAACCTATGCTACCGGTCTTGAGGCGTGTTGAACATGCATGGAGACACACACATCAGTTGTAACTACCCGCATCGCTCCCCCTCTGCGTGCGGGGACGGCCGCGCTGATCTAGAGCGTGTTGTGCACGCGCGCCCACACTCATTGCCACACACCGCCGCCGGTTCCAGTTTCCCGCCATTTCCACCCCGCTCCTCTCCACAGCGCGACTGTGCAGAAGAGCCCCGCGGGTTCTTCCCGCTCCGCGGGTTCTCATTTCTTTTTTTCCCCCGCTTTCTTTTTATTTTTAAACAAGGTGTGTGTGTGGGGGGGGGGGGGGGGGGATTCCGTGTAAATGTTGCGAAAGAGGAGACCCCCCCCCGCGGCCCGACCCGGCCCGGCCCCGCTGCAGCATCCCTGCCCTGCCCGCGCTATGGGACCGCTAAGGATCGCAGGCGGACCAATCGGCGCACAGAACGGCATCCCTCCCAGCCAATCGCTGCACGCCTTCAGGCGGCTGAGGCTCCGCGCTTGCACGGACCTCCTGTGGGGACCAGGGCTGGGCTGCAGCTGCGCCCCCCCACTCAGGCACCTGCTGGGCTGAGACTGGCGGGAAAGTGCAAGCATAGCGATGGAGGCACTGCACACAGGGACCAGGGCTCTGAGGCACAGCTGGCTCCCACTCACGTCCCTCCCCTTCCCTTTCTTTAATAATGAAGGGAACTTCACTTGTTTGTGGAAGCTGGCTCCTCCACTGAACCCACCAACACTGCAGCACACAGCCCCCCCCCCCCCCAAAAAGGTGGTAGGGAGCACTAATAACCCTTTCAAGCTGGCAGAGGTTTCCAGCTCCACTTTATTGAAAAGCAAAAGGTAATTTTTGAACAAAGTGGCTCGCCCCAGAGCATTTTCCGGGTGTGATGCAGAGCAGGCAAGGATTCAAGCTGGTGTCAGCACTGAGCAACGCTCCTCATTGTGCTGGTTTAGGGCCCCGCTTGCATGCAACCACATGGAGCAAGGCTCCAAAGTCTGAAAAGGTGTTTGGGGAATGTTCCTGAATCTCCTTGATGAACTTGATGTCAAACCCAGCGTCTTTAATGGCTTCTTCCACTGACTCCTGGTCCAGGTACAAGCAGGAGAAGCTGTGCTGGTCAACCACATAATAGGTTTCTTTCAACACCGTCACCATTACCAGGTGTCCCCCCGGCTTCACCAGGGAGCTGATGTTTTTCAGGGCAGCACGAAAGGTGCCCAGGTCTTTGCAGGCAGCTTCCAAGCACAGCGTGGAGAGCAGGCAGTCGGCCGCGGGCAGCGTCACGGGCGCCAGAGGGTTGGGTTTCCTCACGTCGCACTTCAGAACCTGCTTCACTTTCTTCCTCAGTTTCTCTTCCTTCTCAGCCCACTTTTCCCTGAGAGGAAATATTGAGTGCATGAAACCTCTCAGTCACCTGCCTGCCTACAAGCTTGTGTGGATAGAAAAGGGAGGGCGTTCAATGAAACTGAAAAGCAGTGCCTTGAAGAGGGGATGCTCGCCCCCCCCCCCCCCCATTATACACAATGAGGCTGTAGATCTTACTGTCACAAGAAGCCATTGAGGCCATGGCCAGGCACCTGCACTTGTTCCCAGACAGACAAAGGCCCCTAACTCTGAGCTTAGGGTCCCCAGAGGGAGACTCAGGGTGCATCTGCACTGCAGACCAGAAGAGCAAGGGCATCCTGTGCAGACACCCCCAAAGCTGCTTCCGGGGAGCTCAGATGCCAGCATGCGAAGCATTTAGCTGTGGAAACCCCAGGACCAGAGAGACTAGATTAAAGCTACGTGAGTTGCTCAGCACCCGCTGTATCACATCAGGAGAAACTGCTAGAGTTGCTGCATGTAGCTACAGCTGCAGCTGTTTTCCCACCTACCATTTGCATTGCCTTATTCCCATCAGGGCCCTTTGCAAAGGGGCAGAGATAAAGGTCCTGTTCGGAGGCCCTCTCCTTCGGGGACAGAGGCTGGTGAGAGCTGAGCTAGAACGCAGGGCCCACGAGCCCTCTGCTGGAATCGTACAGAAACTCACCCGGAAAGGTTGTGTTGTCTGCAAAAATATCTAGTGTGCAGTTGTCTAGGGTTTTCAGAGACGGTCAGGGGCTGCAAGGGACCTGGTAGATCGTCGGGTGCAGCCCCCCGCACTAGGCAGGAAAAGACAACTGGGGCCAAGTGACCCCAGTGAGGTGACCGTCCAGTCTCCTGTTGAAGATGTCCAGGGTAGGTGACCGCACCACCCCTGGAGGGAGTTTATTCCACAGTCTGGACACCCTGACTGTGGAGTTTCCCTGGACTTGAGCCTGATGCGGCTTCCAGGAGTTTGTACCCATTGCTCCTGGTCTTCCCCAGGGGTGTCCTGGTGAACAGCTGTTCACTGAGCCCTTGATGTACTCCCCGATGTAGCGGCAAGCTGCTACCAAGTCCCCTCTCAGCCTGCTCTTCTGTAGGCTGAAAAGGCCCAGGTCCCTCGGCCTCTCCTCGTATGGCTTGTCTTGCAAGTCCCTGATCATATGAGTGGCAGTGTGGTGTTTGCCCTGCGGGCCACAGCATCGCACTGCCAGCTCATTTTCGTGCGATGGTCGAGCACTACCCCTAGGTCCCTTTTGGCCTTGGTGCAAGTCTAATTGTCACCGCCGAGCCTGAGGTCTGCTGGGGATTGTTTGCCCCCAGATGCAGCACCTGACACTTCTGAGAGTTGAACTTCATCTGGTTCTGGTCCACCCACCTCTCCAGCCTGGCCAGGTCCACCTGTACCTGCAACCTATCCTTTGGCGTGACCACGCTGCCCCATGACTTGGTGTCATCCGCAAACTGGGCCAGCGAGCTTTTCACCCCCACATCCAAATCATTGATAAAGATGTTGAAAAGCACCGGTCCAAGCACGGACCCCTGAGGGACACCGCTGCCCGCGTCGCGCCAGGACGACACACATCCATTCATGGGAACTCTCTGGGCCCGACCCTGGAGCCAGTTTTCCACCCACTGAACCGTCGAGCAGTTAAGCCCACAATCTTCCAGTTTTCCCACAAGGATACCATGGGATACTAGATCAAAAGCCTTTTGGAAGTCGAGGTATATAACATCGACCTTGTCTCCCGTGTCCAGGTGCGAGAGACCTGGTCATAGAAGGAGATGAGATTGGTAAGACAAGACCTGCCCGCGACGAAGCCGTGCTGGCTGTCGTTCAGGATCTTACCCTCCACGAGCGTGTCGCACATAGATTCTCTAATGAGTTTTTCCAGGATTTTCCCTGGGATGGAGGTGAGGCTGACTGGCCTATAGTTGCCCGGGTCCTCCCTCTTCCCCTTCTTGAAGATGGGCACAATGTTGGCCCTCTTCCAATCCTCAGGTATCTCCCTCCCCTGTGTGCCACGATTTCTGAAAGAGCTTTGCCAGGGGTCCCGCAATGATCTCCGCTGGCTCCTACAGCACTCGCGGGTGGAGTCCATCTGGTCCTGCTGACTTATACATGGCTAGCTTTTCTGGTTGGTTTTGCACCCGCTCAGCACCCACAGTGGGGAGGCTGCCAGTCCCACCATGCCCCTGTGAGCCGTATCTCGCTTGTCTTTCCCCTTGGTCCGGTGAAACACAGACGCAAAGTGGGCATTCAGGAGTTCAGCTGTTCCCTGAGTGCCCGTTACCAGCTGTCCCGAGGTGCTCAGCAGGGTCCCCACGCTAACATTTGTTTTCCTTCTGCTCCCTACATGCCTAAAGGACTTCTTATTGTCCTGGACTCCCTTGGCCAACTTAAACTCTGTCACTGCCTTAGCAAATTAAATAGTTTTAATTTCCTATTGACACCTTTAGCCTACTGATTCTCCAAAAATCCTCATTCCCTCCAAAAAAAGGAGGGAAAGGCCCCTTCCCTTGAAGGGTGTGTCAGCAGCCAAGCCTCCTACCTCTGTCCCTCCAGCTCGCACACGTATTTCACCACTGGGGTCCAGTCAAACGCTCCCGGCTCCTTCTTCAGCCACTTCTCCAGCTCCTGGCGGTTCCGGTCCGCATAGTCCGAAACGATGATCTCGTTAAACTTCTCGCAGGCAGAAAGGAGCTGGTAAATGGTGGGGCCGCTGCCAATATCTATCAGGGTGTCACCCTTCACATCACCTGTGTTGGAACAGGGGGGAGCAGTGTTACCTGGCACCGCAAAGGCAATCGCTGCTGTCCCGGGGTTGGGCTGGCTGGGAACGACCTTGTTTCCACACCGCCTCACGTGGCCGGTGCGCTGGATGGGTGCTGCTCCAGCAGTGACCCGATGCCAGCCTTTGCACAGACAGGAGCTGGGCTTTTCAGGTCTCAGCAAGGATGCAGGGCTTTGATTTCCATGTACCACAGAGGCCTTGAAGGATTTGCGATGCATCAGTGAACCCCCCCGGGGTGTTTCAGGCATGCTCAGCGGGAATAAGGAGCCTGTCCCACCTATTCTGACTGTACAGACCTGGGGTCAGGACAATCGCTTCCTGGGTTTTTGCACAGCACCCACTGCTCTGGGCCCCTGGTCTCAGGGCAGGCCTCTAACGACAGTTGGGTTAGTCTTTACCTATCCTAAAGCAGTTCAGCACGGGACTTTGTCCAGACTGATGCAGAACAGGCTTTACCTACTTAGCTGCCTGCTGTATTTTTCAGCTTAGGAAGGGAAAGAGCAAGGAAAATCATTTAGGAACAGGATGCAGAGGGTACTTGTACCTTCCTGTGGGGTGGTGGGGCGGGGGGGGTAAAAGGTTTAATTGCTGGTGCCAGCACCACCTGCTAATCCATCCCCACCTCTCTTGAATGGAGACTGCCTCCTATGTGGACATGGGTGAAGCCCAGTAAGTAGCCAGTATGCTGGCAACGTAGTGACATGTGAGGTTAACAGACTTTGAGATACTGCCCATGGCTGCAGCGAGGAGCGGGTAGTGCGATGCATGGTGACCTGTCCTGGCCCCACAGCTGTTGTTACCAAGATGGGGGGGGGGGCGTGTTTCCGGGCCCCTAGACGTGCCTTGGCGCTTCCCAAGTGTGTCTACACAAGACACTTATTGCACATTAGCCTAATAACACTGTGCAGTAGCTTGTCATGGCAAAAAACGTGCTATTAGTCTACTGTGCAGTCTTATTCGGATAATGTGCAGTTAGCATCACTAAATAACTGTGCCCATGCTACTGCACTGTAACTTTAGTGCATTTAGTTAGTACTTTATTAAGGAAGTACTAAAATAAATGCACAGTATCTAAGGTGCATTAATGAACATGAACCCGCTGCAGGTCTTCCTACCTTATCCAGGGTTGAATTCCCCATTAGAGACAGTACCTGTGTTAGCTCAGAGAACAAGGAAATGGGCCTTCTTAGGACTTGGAAATTATTCCCTGCCAAACACAATGCAGTGTGCTGTGTGACACTCACTGAAAGCGAACATCTCACACAGGCTTCTCAGGTTGAGTGTCAGGATCTTGTTTCCTTTGCAGTGACTTGCACCGAGGCTGTAGTATGTTTCCAAGTAGACCCCAGGGTTGAAATCCATCTGATAAACTTCCCCTTCCGTGAAGCTAGCTGGAGCCTCCATCTTGCACATGCAATAATTTTGGGTCCCGCCCTCTGGGTCAGCTGTACTCCTAACTTCCGCGTCCACTATTGTAACCCTTTCCTATGCTGCCAGATTGCAGTCCTCGCCCTGCTGCTCTCATGCTGGAGCTCTCCGACTGAGAGGCTTGCAGAGACCAGAGGTGATAAACCCAGAGCTGAAGCTGCCAGGCACGCACTGGGGAGGTCTCGGGCTTTCTTTGGCCCTCGAAGATGTGGTGACAGCTCTGACAATCCTAGATACACCCACTGGATATATTGCTTCCAAGTTTGGGTTTTCTTAAGGGGGAAAATGGACTGAGACAGTGTATTTCAGAGCTATGCAGTCATAGAAACCGAGGGTTGGAAGGGAGCTCAGGAGGGCACATCCAGTCCACCCCCCTGCTCAAAGCAGGACCCTCCCCAACTACATCATCCCAGCCAAGGCTTTGTCGAGCTGGGTTTTAACACCTCCAAGGATGGAGACTCCAGCACTTCTCTGGGTAACCTGCTTCAGTGCTTCATCACCCTCCTAGTGAGAGAGTTTTTCCTAATATCCAACCTCAACTTCCCTTGCTGCAACTGGAGCCCATTGCTCCTTGTCCTGTATCTGTCCCCACTGAGAACAGCCCAGCTCCGTCCTCTTTGCAGCCCCACAGCAGGGAGCTGAAGGTTGCTATCAAATCCCCTCTCGGTCTTCTCTTCTTCAGACTAAGTAACCCTTAGCCTCTCCTCACAAGTCATGTCCCCCAGCCCCCCAACCATTTTTGTTGCCCATCACTGGACTCCCTCCAACTTGTCCACATCCTTTCTGCAGCGGGAGTCCCAAAACTGGACACAGTATTTACAAGTGATTCCCTTGTAAAACTGCTTCAGCAACTTTCTTAAGGACTGGATACAGAGGCTATGGGACAGGTGTTACTGTAACAGCGTGCTGGGGCTGCGAGCTATTGCTGGGGGGGTGTTGGAGGATGGAAGTGGCCTACGGATGCCTGTGTGTGTCAGGAAAGCAGTGACATGTGGGATTGCTGAATACTTGTCAAAACTCATCCCTCTTCCAGCACCACAGCAGAGAGCTGTAGGACAGGGCATCGCTCCCTGGTTTTACCATCCTTGTGAGTAACTGTGGGCATTGCTCCCTGTGTTTTATCATCCTCATGAGTAACTTTTTATGGCTGCAAAGTGACGCCCCATAGTCAGGAGGAGGGGGATTCATTTTGGCTGTAGGAGTGCAACTCACTGAACCAGGAGGGAGATCCAGAAGTCTCTGAGCTGCCTAGGGATGCCTGTGAAGTAGGCACTTGGTAGTTAACATGTGACGGCATTTTTCTTGATGTATCACAGGCTTCAGAACAGGACGGAGAAGAAACTGTGCCCTGTGCGATGGGATGGGTTGCACTGGGTGGGTGAGATGCATTGGTGAAGTGGCATGGGAACTGCCCGCTGGGACAGCAAACAGTGCTATAGCTCGGCTCCAGACAGACTGTACTGAGGGCACCTAAGGGCTGGCAGCTTTCTCTGGGTTTGCTTCATACCAAACAGGGCTCTTGGTATTAGATAAGTTAGACAGCAGCAAAAAAAAGCAGGGTGGGGGGGGCTGCAAAATAACTCCTCCAAACTGGCAAAAGTTTCCAGTTCTGTTTTACTGATTCATAGATGAGAACTCCATGCAGAAGTAGTTTGCATGTTATACTGGATACGAGCATTTTCTATTCAAGAGTTAAAGCAGACTATTGTGTATCAGGCAGGTGTAATTAGTTCTAAGAAGCCAATCTAATGGATTATTTGATTGTTTTCAATGCAGATCAGAGGGCAAATCACTCTCCGCAAGAAACAACAAATACCATCCGACCCACAACCCACTTCCTCTCCTGTTCCTTGCATTGGTGCCTCCTATTATCAAAGCCTGAGATCAGACAAACCAGGCATTGGACCAAAAACCACAGGGCACATCTTGGGTGCCCATATACAGTGCCCTTCCAGACATGGTGAAAGGTTTGTCAAGAGCTTGAGGAACCCAGGGCCTGAAAAGATCTAGACTGGCATAAGCAATTCATGATTAGTACATGTGGAAGCAACACCCTGGCCACTCTCAAGGCAGTTTTCATGTTACTCCTGTTGTTCAGGGTCAGAAGACACCAGCATCACGCCTGAGAGTCTGCGTTCCTCTCCTGCCTAGTGGGGACTTCCACTCGCATGCAAATGCTGCAATTTCTCATTTTTTTAGATGTTTGTATTTTCACAGGAAAGGGTGAAACTCATTTTAAGCAGGAATATTTGCATCATCTTGGGCATAATGTAGCTTTTTAATTAATTTAATTTTAATTTCTATTTTAGAGGGATCCTTTTGTGTCCCACTTATTCTCCAAGGGACTTAAATCACTTTCTCTTTGCGGGCGACAATGAAGTACATCCCAGAGCAATCGCAGATTTCCTGCATGGTGTCATCGTCCCTGGAGAGGACGTCAAACTCCTGAATGGCAAAGCCAGCTGCACTAAGAGCCCCCCTCAAAAATTCCTCTGTCAGAACCAAACAGAAGAACTTTTTGGGACCAACCATGTAGAAACTGGTGCCCAAATCTCCGCTCAGCACCAAGTGCCCCCCTGGCTTTAGCAGAGAGCTGATGTTCTTCAGAGCAGCGCGGTAGGAGCTCTGGTCTTTGCAGACTGTTTCCAAGCAAAATGACGACACCAGGCAGTCAGCCGGAGGGAGGACATCTGGACCCAGGGGCTTGCTTTCGTGAACATCACATTTTAGGATATGGCTAATGGTTTTTCGTAGCTTCCCCTCTTTCTCAGTCCACTTGTGCCTAAAGGAAAGAACGAGGTATTGACTGACAAGTCTCTTCATGCCTCCGCACCATGATGGAGCTGTGCACATTGTAAGCAGACAGAGTTCCCCAGTGACATTGATTTCCTGAGTCTTTTGGACACCTCTGTTAGGGTTTGGGAAGCAAATACAATTAAACCCACCCCACAATAAGCCCCAAATGCTGCTTCCAGCTCCTGCCAAGTTTGCTGGTGGACCTTGGGCCGTTGGCAGCATTTTAGCCAGTCAGCCCCTGCCAGGGGTTCACACCAATTGCTGAATCTAGGCAAGTTTACTCACTACCATAGTGTCAAAAGCTGTTGTGCTCAATCCCGGGGCTCTAGAAAAACTGTGAAGTCCCCAAGTGAAACCTCTTTCTCCCTCCCTTTGTCCCCCTGGCATTTCTGCCCGCATCTCCCTCTGCCTTTGCTGCAGGCTCTTCTGGGCTGTCCAAAACAAAGTTTGCCTCTTTGCGTGTCCCATTTGATCAAAGAGTGGAGACCGACCTCTGCGGCACGCTAGGGGCATGGGGACGAGCTTCCATCCCTTACCTGCCTCCCTCCAGTTCGCACATGTATTTCCCCACTTGAGACCAGTCAAATGCTCCAGGCTCCTGCTTCAGCCATTTCTGCAGCTCCTGGCAATTCTGGTCCCTGCAGTCTGCAATGATGATCTCCTTGAAGGTCTCACAGGCTGAGAGAAGCGGGTAGATTGCAGGGCTGTTGCTGATGCTAATCAGAGTGTCGCCTTTGACGGCACCTGGGTTGGGACAGAGCATTTTGGAGCTCATTGAGTTTTATCCAAGTTCAAGGGAATCCCAGTAATGCTGGGCTATGGTATTTTTTTCCAATTAATTTCACAGAATCATAAAAAAATGAGGGTGGGAAGGGAGCTCAGGAGGTCACATCTAGTCCAACCCCTGCTCCAAGCAGGGTCAGCGCCAACTACATCATCCCAGCTGAGGCTTTGTCTAGCTGGGTCTTCAAAACCTCCACAGATGGAGACTGCACCATCTCTCTGGCTAACCTGGTCCTGTGCTTCACTGCCCTCCTAGTGAGAGAGTTTTTTCCTAATATCCAACCTAAAATATCATACCTGTTTCCACTGAGGACCCCAACCCAAGTCCACCTGGCCTGAAACCAGTCTGTCCTCAGATTATGACCACAAGAATTGAATAGCTTTTGGTTAAATTAAATCGGGGTTATCCATAGAGGCAGAGGGACCCTGCAGACCAACCTGGATGAGTGCAGCAAACAGCTGCACAGAGGTGAAGAGAGCTCTCTAGTGTTTGCAAACTGCTGGGTCCGGAGCAGAGGCATGCTGGCAGTGCCCCAAATCTGGGTACACTTCCCCCACACTGAGAGAGGACATGTTGATATTTGGTTGCAGGGCACTGCACTATATTCTCCAAATTCTCCCCAACTCTTGTATGGTTATCTTGAGATTTTCACAGACATTTTTTGCAATTTGGACACCCCCCAGCATCTAATGGAAGGTCTCTCCCTAAACACCATCAGTAGCTTTAAATTCTCCATCTAAATATGTGGAGAAGTAGACACCTGGACAAATGCTGCTAGAGAAATAATGCTGGTCCCTGGCAGTTGCACTCTGTGTGACTTAATACACCTCTTGTTTCCCTGTATGAAATAGTTCTCCGGCTAGTTCATGCAGCTTCTTTTTCCCTCCAGGAAGAGTGCAGAAAATACAGGCTCTGCCTGAACACATGTTATTTTTTCTGATTTTGTTTCATTTCACCATACTCCTGCCCTCTAGCTAATGGGTCCTCACTGCCACCTTGTATAGCAGGTGAAAGCAGAGGTTTTCTCATGCTAAGCTGCACTCAGATGAGATGGGAAAGATTACACTAATAACTGTTGTGCTTCCTTCCACTTTGCCCCTCCTGTTACAAACAAATCAGGGTAGAAGGCATCTATTTCTATGAAATCATTCAAAAAAAAATGGTGAAAATTCCATCAAAATGGATGCAATGTTGTGAAAATGTCCAGTTCTGGTGAATGAATATTTGTTGACTCAGAAAACAGTTCACTGCAAAATACCTCAGCAGCTCAACCCAGAAGACAGCCCACACTCTCCTGATGTTATATTTTTACAAATTTCTGAGTCAATGACCCACAAAACAGAGCTCTTCTGAGCTACTAATGCTATTTTTTTCCACAAAAAAAAATTGAGAAATGAAGGGAATTTCAAAGTTTTTACCAATCACTGTAGCTCCAATGTTAGGAAAAAAAATTAAAGGGGTGGGGAGTGTCAGTTTGAGGCCAATCCTGGGACCAGGCTTCTGTCAACAAAATCAGAGCCAAAAATACAATTCATGCCAGATGGCAGGAGCTTAAGTTAACCCGACCTGTTCTTTTTTTCATTATTTTGCCTGTTTTATATAAACAACCCAGCCCATCATCACTCAGCATCTAAACCAAGCCTTTTAACACTTCCTATGCCTATGAGTTGCAGCCAGAGACACTTGATGTTGGATGCTCAGTGTTAAGTGTTCATTTTACAGATTACAAGTCAGGCTGAGAAGACAACTTTGATATCACACACTTGGATTTCTCCAGGCATTCAGTGATATCTTGATTAAGGAACTCACATGTATATGGGTTTAACGGGAGACATCTCAAAACATACTGATAGCTGTTGATTGGGAGATGCTGTTGAGTAGATCAGGTCTTTGGAGGCCCCCTCCCCCTGGAAGCCAGGCTTGGATTCAATGCTCTTTAATAACACAATTCATGTCTAAAATTTATGATCTGAAACCTCTGCCTGTCACATTTGCAGGTGGAGCAGTGTTTGGGGTGGGGTAGTAGACAACGAGGAAATCCAGCTCGTGTTTCTGTGTCCTGGATCATCATCCACAACACATGTTCCAGTGCAAGGTGATACGCCTGGGAACGGCAAACCCTGGAGGGGAGTAGCTTCCCTTAGAAAGCAGTGGCTCCAAGAAGGATTTTGCCTCAACATGAGCCTTCAGTGCAGCACCGAGGCAGTACAGGTAAACGCAGTCAGTTCTTGGCTGAGTACAAATGAGGTTGGAAGCAGGAAGCAATGCTACTTCTCTATGCAACACTAATACGACTCGCCACTACCCTGTGTTCAGCAGAGCTGGACAAAATCTTTCAGACAGAACTGGTTTGCAACAACAAAAGCAGAACCAGATCGGGAACTTTCCACTCACTCAGGTTGTCCTGGCACTTTTTAACCCAAGCATGAACCTTTTTTTATTTCAAGGCAGCCTTTTTGTTTAGACAGGTAGCTCCATGTTACTAAGTAACCCTGGAAAAGGTCAAAAGCAATGAGGATTTTTTTTCTTTTTGTTTTTGTTCCTGCAAACAAGCTGGGAAACCAATGTTTTGCAAAGCTGCCAGGTCCAGTTCTGGTATCCAGGGTTTAGGAGGGGCATGGGGACGCTACGGGGGTCGGTCCTGGGTCCCTAAGAACCTGAGCTCATGGCCCAGTGAAGAGCACGTCTTGAGAAGAAGGAATCTTGTGTCTGATCCCTTCTTTTTGCATGACAATGAGTGACACTAAGCACAAAAACACATCCCAGCCTGCACCAAACCAACAGGCAGCCCTAACAGAGGCTTCGGCACTGCCTGCTCCCAGGTTCGGGCATTCTCCGCTGCAACACGCAGTTTAGTCTCCCAAGCACCGGGGTGTTTGGGCATAACTGAAGTCTGTAGCCTTAAGAAAAGGGCGATTGGGTGAAATGTGAAAGTTTTTGCTGCGCAGGAGATCAGAAGAGACGGTCCCTTCCCTTAAGCTCTGTGCTGGGATAGCCGGGGCAGCCTCCTGGGAACTTACCTGGGGTGAAGGTTTTGTAGTGATGTCTTAGCACAAACTTGATGAACTCATACTCCAAGCTGTTTTCATTTAAGTTAAAGAATTCCATGTACGCCTTGGGATCGTAGTCTGCTTCAAGTACATACTCTTCTGTTAACTCAGCCATGATCCTTCTCCGGCGTTTGCACAACCCGTGTCCAAGGGTTGCAAAAGGACTCCTGACTACAAACCCAGCCCAAAACCACCCAGGATCTGAGCGGAGCCTTTTAACACTTCCAGCGCCTGTGAGCTGCAAAGGCAGAGCTTGTTGACTGTGGGAGCTCAGGGTTGTTTTAGATTTATAGTTGGCTGTTCCTCTTTTCCTGGTTTGTGTGCACATGTGCCTGTCGCATCTGATTTTAAACAGCGGCTTGAACTTCAGACTGATGCAGCTGCTGGAGCTCTGCAAGAAGTTAATAACAATAGGCTGGAAGGAAATTCAGTTCACTCTCCTTCCATAACAAGCTTGAGGACATGAGCACAGAGTCATAGACCGAAGAGTCATAGAGCAATGGGGCTGGAAGGGACCTCCAGAGGCCATCGAGTCCAACCCACTACCTGAGGCAGGATCATCCCTATCCAAACCATCCCATACAACCATGATCTAGACTGTACCTAAGACTACCTTCCCCTGATGCAACATAGACCTAGCAACCCTGATGCAACATAGACCTAGCATCCCAACCTGCCACTAGTAAAGCAGGGGAACCACAGCTTCTTTTAGATGTTGCAACTATACGATCAAGAGGTCCTGGGTAGAGACCACATCCCTCACTATAGAGAAAGGCAAAACCCCCACTGTCCATACCAATCTGACCATGGGGGAAAATTCCTCCCTAATGCCAAAAAGGATGTGGCATGGCAGACCAGCAGAAGAGCAAAGGAAAGGTAATTTCTAATTCGGTTCCAGGAGCATGTAGGTCATCACACACACTATGTCTGGAGAATGTATTTTAAGCAATGAAATAGCCTAATCAGCCCACGTGGTGCATGCTACACTACTACAGCAGCCAGAATAATACATGCATCATCATGGAAAGCTTGTAACTTGTATCCTCTTGCAGCATTTTCCCCTCAGAGGATGGCAAAATACTTTGGCAACCCTGAGCCTCACAGCTGAAGCCAGAGGCAATATTCTCAGCATCACAGCATCTGTCTATCTCACCCACATGAAGTTATAGCTGTGAAGACTGATGTCTTTATAGTATCTGAGCCCTGAATATTTGAGTCTGGTGAGCACAAGATGAAGGGTCTCCACTGAACATCCCTCACCATCAGCCCTCTTTTTCCATTGACACAACCGCAGAATCACCATAGAGGCTTCTAGGAAGATAAAGAAAATGGGTTCCAGGGCTTCTGTGCAGGGGATGGTGTTCAAAGCTTTTGGGAGTAGCTGTTGGATATCTAAGTTGGTCAAATGTCTAGCTACCTCTGCAGCCAGGCTGCAGTGAATGTGCAGTTTACTTCCTGCCAGCTTCTGTGAACAAGACCTTTAGTCTGAGCACAACCCTACCCCCAGCACCTTGCATGAGCAAACTGAGGCAGAGGGTAAGAAATGGAGGAGTGTTAACTTCTTGGGAATATCCAAGCTTTCTATGCCTCAAATCCCTGAACTGTAAAAAATGTCTATCCCCGCTGCAATTGTGGTGTCCTGGCAATGTGGTCAGGAAGGACATGGGTGATGCACATTTCCAGGGAACTCATAAACCTGAGGAAAAGGATGACATAGTACAGTTAGAGAACAATTCAGCATTTATTGGAAACAATGCAAAGCCACACATAATACATTGGTTTAGGTCTAGAAGAGTCAGTCTCTCATGTTCATCACTGGGAATATTTAATAAAGCTGTCTTTTTTGCAGGGAAAAAGATTCCATTTTTCATACAGCTAATTTCGAGACGTAACGTGACATTTGACAAACACTTGAGCAGCATCCGTTGAGTTACCTGGAGATGCCAAAAATGTGGAGAGCAACATTTGTGAGAGCCCAGCGGGGCAAATTATGCTGAGGGGAAACCAGCACAGGTTTGTGGCGGGCAGATCGTGCCTGACCAATCTAGTCTCTTTCTATGACCAGGTTACGAAACGCCTGGACACAGGAGGAGGGGTGGATGTCGTATACTTAGACTTCAGGAAGGCCTTCGATACGGTATCCCACCCCATACTGGTGAACAAGTTAAGAGGCTGTGACTTGGATGACTGCACAGTCCGGTGGGTGGCAAATTGGCTAGAGGGCCGCACCCAGAGAGTCGTGGTGGATGGGTCGGTCTCGACCTGGAAGGGTGTGGGCAGTGGGGTCCCGCAGGGCTCGGTCCTTGGACCGATACTCTTTAATGTCTTCATCAGTGACTTGGACGAGGGAGTGAAGTGTACTCTGTCCAAGTTTGCAGATGACACAAAGCTATGGGGAGAAGTGGACACGCCGGAGGGCAGGGAACAGCTGCAGGCAGACCTGGATAGGTTGGACAAGTGGGCAGAAAACAACAGGATGCAGTTCAACAAGGAGAAATGCAAAGTGCTGCACCTAGGGAGGAAAAATGTCCAGCACACCTACAGCCTAGGGAATGACCTGCTGGGTGGCACAGAGGTGGAGAGGGATCTTGGAGTCCTAGTGGACTCCAAGATGAATGTGAGCCGGCAGTGTGACGAAGCCATCAGAAAAGCCAATGGCACTTTATCGTGCATCAGTAGATGCATGACGAATAGGTCCAGGGAGGTGATACTTCCCCTCTATCGGGCGCTGGTCAGACCGCAGTTGGAGTACTGCGTGCAATTCTGGGCGCCACACTTCAAGAGGGATGCAGATAACCTGGAGAGGGTCCAGAGAAGGGCCACTCCACTCGTATGGTTAAGGGCCTGCAGACCAAGCCCTACAAGGAGAGACTAGAGAACCTGGACCTTTTCAGCCTCCGCAAGAGAAGGTTGAGAGGCGACCTTGTGGCTGCCTATAAGTTCATCACGGGGGCACAGAAGGGAATTGGTGAGGATTTATTCACCAAGGCGCCCCCGGGGGTTACAAGAAATAATGGCCACAAGCTAGCAGAGAGCAGATTTAGACTGGACATTAGGAAGAACTTCTTCACAGTTCGAGTGGCCAAGGTCTGGAACGGGCTCCCAAGGGAGGTGGTGCTCTCCCCTACCCTGGGGGTCTTCAAGAGGAGGTTAGATGAGTATCTAGCTGGGGTCATCTAGACCCAGCACTCTTTCCTGCTTATGCAGGGGGTCGGACTCGATGATCTATTGAGGTCCCTTCCGACCCTAACATCTATGAATCTCTGAAGAACAAGGACAACCACCACGACAGAGAACAGCATTCCTCTCACTATGTGGTTTCCTGGAGGTTTGCTTCAGAAAATGCCAAGGCCAAAAGGACAGGGTGTGCAGAAAGCGTTCAAGAATCACCAAAATTTAAGGTGTTAATCAGCATATTTCTACTGGACTATCTACTGCAAAGGAATTTTGTTTTGTTTTGTTGCTGCAGCGACTAAGTATTGGGTGCCACTGTTGAAATGGGCACAGTATCCAGAGTCTCTCTTGCCTGAAGAAGGGTGTATGTGCCTGAAAACTTGCAAAGAACAATATTTCCAACTCTTTAGCTGGTCTAATAAAAGCTATCACATCTACCCAAAGAGCCTGCCAGTTGTCATCCACACAGCTGAGTATTACTCACTCAAGTAGTCCCACCCATTTCAAACAAGGCTGCTGTCTGGAGCTGTGGTCACCAGGTAAGCAAAGCAACTGCCCTGTGGCCCAAAGATAAGCCAGCATGACCCTATATCATCTTTTCACTCGGAGAATCATGGAAAAGCAGAGCTGCAAGGGACCTCAGGAGGTCGTTTAGCCCAACCCTTTGCTCAAGGCAGGATCATGTAAAGCATCCCAGACAAGCATTAGCCTAACCTGTTCTTAAAGCTGGGCAAGCAACCCTGGTGCCTGAGCCCATAGCCCCAAAACAAGCTGGACAAGCAACCCTACTACCTGGCCCATAGCCCCAAAACACCAAGAATACCCTAGCCTGGTAAAGCAGGGGGGCAAGGGCACTGGCAATCTCCTGCTGCTGCAAGGTCAAGAAGTGGTTGTTAAAATACGCTAGAGAGCACCAAGGAAAAAGTACTATGTCTGCTGCTACAGAAGAAGGCGAAAACCCCTATAGTTTCCACTCAGGCTATGTGACAACTTGACTTTTCTGCTCATAAATCCCAAATTCCATCAATTCCAATCAATCCCATTGCAAGGAATGAGTACAGATCAAGGCCAAGATACCAATTAGGGTCTGCTAGTTATTGCCTCGAACTGCCCCTCTATGGGGGTAAACGTCGTCAGTCCAAATTAAGGGTGCATAGGAAAATCTTTCCCTGTTATCATGGGGAATGCACAACAACTAAAGGAGAAGAGAGCCATGACCAGCAAGAGAATGAAGCCTTAATAAGATTCTCTTTTCCCACTGGGGACAATTTTCCCCAAATTCTCCAAGGGACTTAATCACTTTAATTTTTGCGGGCGACAATGAAGTACATCCCAGAGAAATCACAGATGTCGTGCTGGGCCACGTCAGCCCGGGAGAGAACCTCAACCGTCTCAGCGGTGAAGCCCGTTGCACTAAGAGCCTCCCTCAAAAATTCCTCTGTCAGGGCCAAACAGGAGAACTTTTTGGGACCGACCATGTAGAAACTGCTGCCCAAATCTCCGCTCAGCACCAAGTGCCCCCCTGGCTTTAGCAGAGAGCTGATGTTTCTCAGAGCGGCGCGGTAGGAGCTCTGGTCTTCGCAGGCAGCTTCCAAGCACAGCGATGAGACCAGGCAGTCGGCCGGAGGCAGGACAACGGGATCCAAGGGGTTGCTTTTGTGGACATCACATTTTAGGACGCGTTTGATGGCTCCTCGTAACTTCCCCTCTTTCTCAGCCCATTTGTTCCTAAAGAGAGAAGAGGAAAGAGAGAGAGGAAAGCAAGAGGTTATCGGTTTTGGTGTGTTTTAAATGCCTCCCTCAGGATACAGATCTGAGAAATGGGCACGTGGGTTTTGTGTCTCTGATTGCCATTCCCTTGGAGAAGGATTTAATAAATGGGGGAGCTTTGAAAGCCATTTTCCCCACCCTGCCTGAAATTTAGGTGGATTCTTACGGGCAGGTTTAAACCCATGGGATTTAGATGGCAGCTTGGTACCTGTCTCCCTCCAGCTCACACACGTGCTGCACCACTGGAGTCCAGTCAAATGCTCCAGGCTCGTTCTTCAGCCACTTCAGCAGCTCCTGGCAATTTTGGTCCATATAATCTGAAGCAATGATCTCCTTAAATGACTCGCAGGCAGAAAGCAGCTGGTAAATGGTGGGTCCACTGCCAATATCAATCAGGGTGTGGCCTGTCACAGCACCTGGTTGGGGTTAAAGAATGGTTCAAGATGATCATCACCTCTTCCCCATGCTGCATGCCCTCCAGCAGAGGCAGGGGATACATAGCCCCCCTAAAGCTGCAGCCTTTCCTGATTTTTGCTCTGCTTTACGGGTGCTCTTTCCTTTCCAGGGGCTGCGGAAATGAACTGATAAAGAGCCAAAGCAAGGCATCACAATGCTTGAGTTTTAGCAGTTTCTCCTCTCTGCTCCCCCTGCACTCAGCCTCTTTCCGTTCATGAACCATAACCCAAAACATGATTTCTATTGCACCTAGGTGAGCATTTTTATTCAGCGTTAATTATTTCATAAAACAAAGTGCCTCCAATCCCATTGCTGCACCCTGACTCTTGCAACCCCCTTTGCAAATGCTATGAGAAAGGCCAATCTCTAGGTTAACAGGCATATCCCACTTACTTCCCCATACCAGATTCCTTCAAAACCCTTTAGTTCAAGGGATGTCTTCATGACAGTGTAAGGAGAAGGGGAAATCTGCTATATAACAATCTGCTCCAGGACAGCGAGGGCGCTGAATAGCCTCTCCTCTCTGCTCACGGATCTCCAGGCACTTTAGGCAGGGCAGGAGTTCACAACATCACCCCTTGCTTAAGGGATGAGGACGAGCAGGGGGCACAGAGAGCTGACACAACTGCTCTAGAGTCCAACAGGAGGGTGGTGGTGTGAACACAGGGCATCATTTTCCTAAGAAAAGTCCAGTGCCTGATTTTTTGCAGGCAATGCATGAGAGGGGAGGGTGGGAGAAGCTCTCCAGTGCGCTGCGCCCTGTTCAGAGGCTAAGCATGAACACTTGGCATTTTTGCTGTGCTTTGTAGCTGGAAAGCCCTAGGGGAAAGCAGTTGCACAAAAGCTTGTGGGCAGCAAGACAAACTTGGTGAACTGCCCAAGAACTGTTTGTCACACGACTGAGGCACTTGTCTCTAGCAACTGCAGGCCACAAGCACGTCGCACGGGCAGTGCAACCTCCCACCCCGTCTCCTCTCTGAGTGCCTGGCTGGTCGTGCCCCTGTCTGGCCAAGAGAAGACAAGAGTGCCCAGGGCTTTGGGAAGGACCTACCAGAAGTGAAGGTTTTGCAGTAGTGTTTCAGGACAAATGTGAGGAACTCATCCCCCAAGGTGCCTCCTCCAAACTTGAAGTATTCCAGGTACGCCGTGGGCTCGAACTCTGCCTTGTAGACCTCCCCTCCCGTGAAGGCAGCCATGGGTTTGCTCTGCCCTGGCTCTTCCCTGGCTCTGCTCTATTCTTGCCTGAGTCTGTTCTTGGGGCTTGTATCATCCCATCTGCACTCAGCCTTTTAACCTCTTTGTGCCCCTGACACTGAAAAGCTCCTTGTAGCTTGTTTATACCTCAGATGGTCACTTTAGGGTTGCAGCCGGCTGTTAACTATCCCCACTTGCCCTTTGAGCCGGAGGGGGAGGACACCCCAGGCCCATCCTTAGGGAACCCGAGGTTGCAGCGGTCACAGAGTGATGTGAATAGTTAATGGCTCAAGGCCATCCCATCAGCCGCCCCCTTGGCAGCATCACAGCATATGCATATGCACAGCAAGGGACTTCTGACCCTTGGCCAAATTCCCCATCGTGGACGTGAGAGCAGCGAGGACAGAGAGCAAGTTCATATAAAGATCAACATCAGCAGCACAAAAGCTCTCTTATGCCTCACTGCGGCATTCGTGTGCTTCATCTGGGCCAGGGAATGCATTCACCCTTTCCATCGGCGTTAAACAAGGACTGTCAGAACCACAGGCTGCACCCAAGTCACGCTACACCTGGGAGCAATGTTCCCCAGTGTGACCCTGCTCCTGTTACACTGTCACACTTGTGTTATGGCAGCGTTGTGTATCCCTGCTCTGCATACCGTCATTCCTATATGTGTTGGGAGGCTGCGGCTACTCGTGCTGGGTTTTGCTGCTTGCAGATAAAGCATGAAAGTGCACGAGAGGGGCGTGCACCTCGGTGACTTTTGTTCAACTTGCTGTTTGCAACACGTGTGGTCCTCTAAACCTTGGACACAAAGGGGGCAACATGCCCTGTGAGCTGTGCATCTGTCTGCAGTGTGATGTGTGAGAGGAGCCGGAGAGACTCCCCACGGCTGTTGCTCCCAAGAAGCCCAGGGATCATGGCAAAGGAGCCTGGAGATCTGAGTCTGATAGGGTAGGATACAGTGCCCAGGAATAGCCCGCATAGGCAAAGTGCCTGTGCTTAGGAGTAGCCATGAGAGGTGAAGTGCAATGGCTGAGTGTCACCACCGGCCCTGGGACCAGCACTTGCTACACCTCTGCATTTGATCCAGGCCCCGGTTACTGCCAGCCTCCAGCACATGCAGAGCAAGAGGCTGCGCGCACATTTAGGCGTGCGGTTCCCCATCCTGCCCTTGTCACAGGTGTGACCCTTGCAGGGTTCAGGCCATGCTCCCTGCAGCTGGCTGTTGATACAGCTGTGGAGAGGAGCGACATCCTCACCCAGCAGCTGCCCCAAATCCCCAGGTTCATGTCCAAAGATACCTAAGGGGAAGGTAGTTCCCCAGGACATGGGTGAGGGGCTTGTAAATCTTAACCAGACCATGTTCTACCGTTTACCCTCTGATGAATCATGGAAATCAACTTCTGGATATAATCCTGCCCTGATCCCTCATGAGCTTCCCAAGATGAGACCTGATCCATCTCGCCACCTCTACATCAAATTTTTCCCTGCACATTTGTTAGTTGGCTCCGTCTGTCAAGAACACAGGACGGAGCTGTGCCATCCTCCCCGGAGCTGTGCCTTTTCCCATCTCTCTTGTGCTTGTCCTCTTCCTCTGCAAGGAGGAGCGCATGGATCCGGAGCACAAACACATGTCGTCTCAGCATTTCCAATTAGCAGGTCTTAGTGGTTTCACCCATCCCTTTCCCCTGCACTCAGCCCATTTCCATTCATGACCAGTACCCCAGGATATGCTTTTAAGTGAGCCTATATTTTGTGTTCAGGTTTAGTTTTTCCATAACACAAGCTACTCTAATCCCATTACTGCACCCCTGAGCCATGCAATCCCCCTTACAAATTACTGTAATTAATGACAATCCCTTGGATTACATTACGTGTCTCTGGGTTTGTGGTAATTGATAGTAACAAAACAATACAACGCGATTTGCTAGGGCTCACATTTGCCATCTCACAGCTATGTAAACAGCATTAGAAATAACAGCTCATTTCCTTCACAATAACATACAAAGGAGAGCATATGATATTTTAATATGGTGCTTATGGAGAAGCTTTGCAATCAAATGTTATCAGGTTTATCTCTGCTACCGTCATCTCCAGCACTAACATGTTCTGGATTGAATTTGGATCATACCCTGCCATGTAAATGGCTCTCCAGAGAAATCTGGAACTTACACGTACGGTGCATTTCTTTCCCCTTGGCTTCCCTCTCCACACCCAGCCTTGCACCCTGTATTTGTTTAAAGCTTACAGGGCTGTGAGACCTGAGCTCAGTCGCAGCAGAGACTGGTGAATGCCCTTGCTTATGTGACTGTGCAGAAGTGCAGGAGGCTGGCCACCTTCTTTTAAACCTTCTTTTAAATCCCATTTGCTTTTGGATCAGGAGGGAAGGGCTGTGGGGCCCAAACAAAGATCTTGGGACAGGTAACACATCCTGCAAAATCCTCTGAGGGGTCGATAGCTGCATGCCCTGATATCTGAGGGAAATACAGACACACCAAGAGCATCCTGAGACATGGCCCTGTGCCTGTCACCAGCATGGTATTGGGGACCTGAGCCTCCCAGACTGGGGCAACGCACCGAGATGCTTTTGTTGTCATTAGGGGTGGGAGTTGTAGCCACGTTAGTCTAAGGACACAGGCAGACAAGGCTTTTGGGGTAAGTCTGATATCTTTTATTAGACCAACTCAAATAGTTGGAAAAACTCTTCTTTGCAAGCTTTCAGGTACAAATAATACCCTTTGTCTGGCTGAGGAAGTGTCTGCAGATGGTCTGTGCTCTTCCTGGATGAAGCAGTAAAGCAGCCAGAGGCTGGCAGTTTGGATCACTTGCAAGCACTTTAAGCACCGAGGGCCTTTGTCCTCAAAAGCCTTTGGCCCCTGGGACTGCACCACGACAGGGGAGAGAAAGAAAGGTTATGCAGAGTCGGTCCATGAGCTGCACATGAAGCAGCTGCACTCACCCCGTCTGGGGAACGGGAGAATCCCGTCAGTTTGAGAGATTCATGTCAGACCAGATGAGGGATAACACGGTGTGCTGAGGCAAGGCCCCTGATCACACTGCTTCAAGAGGCATTAGAAATATTAAGCCTCGTTACTGGAGTGAAATACTCACATCTTCCCATTCAGAGAGTGTCCTGCGCACGGCGGGGGCTGCCATTGAGACCCTCCGCTCAGACTCCCGGAAGGAGGCCGCCGTGGTTCATGCAGCAGAGGAAGCTGGGGAAGGTCTCTGCCCCCAGCAAACCCCAGTATCTCTCTGGGGCAGAGCTTTCCTGTTTGGGGTGGCGGGGACAGAGAAGACCATTTGGCTGTGAGGCCGGTGTTACTCCAATCTCCAGGCAAGACTGCAGGCTGCTTTATTTTAGGTGCCAATAGATGGGCCCACTTTAGTGATCAAGTGGTCCCATCTCTGCTCATTTCAGGCTTGTGGCACTCTCTGTAGGTGTATAAGAGGTGCCTATAGATGGCTAAATACTCCCAGTTGGACCGGGATAGCACAGCATGTCCCCTTGCAGGCGGAGGGGAAAATCTGCCACGTCCTATTGAGTTCTCATCGTGCTTTCTCTTTTGTGGCCACGAAGAGGCAGTCAAGGCTCATGTGAAACTCCAAGAAGACTCTTAAGAGCTGGTGAGCTGGCTTCAAACACCTGGGTGAAGGCTCGAAGGATGAGTTGTTGGCTGTAGCTGTGTTGGTCTAAGGACATTAGGCAGGCAGGGTTCTTTGGGTAAATCTGATATCTTTTATTAGACCAGTTAAAATAGTTGGAAAAATTCTTCTTTGCCAGCTTTCAGGTGCAAACACCCTTCTTCAGGCAGAGGGAGCATCTGTAGTACCTGAAAGCTTGCAAAGTAATTTTTCCAACTATTTTAGTTGGTCTAATAAAGGATATCAGATTTACCCAAAGAACCCTACCTGCCTAATGTCCTTAGACCAACACAGCTACAGCCAACAACTCATCCTACGAGCCTTCACCCAGCAGGAGTCATCAAATGGCTTTACGATCCTGGCAAATTCAGTATATTTAAACTGGCCTGTGTTCTTTACAGACCTGTCGCTGGGGACGATGCTAAATGAACTTCGGTGTCCTGTTCAGAGCGATCGCTCCACGCTGAGATCCTGAGCTGTCTGTGCTTTGTCAAGCCTGCTTCACACACTGCCTACACGGCTGGTCCTGCTAGTGCAAAACCAGGTGCCCAAAAAGGCAGTGCACAACAAAATGAAAGGCCTGAGCAAAGTACACTTTAAATAGGGTTTCTTTGTCTAAGTCCCAAGAGCCCAGCAAATAGGATCTGCGCTGACAATGAACTCAGAGTCTCAGAGGAAAACTTGTACCTGACACCGCTCAGCAGAGGTGCTGAAAGCCCTTTACAACGTTGGTTTGGTGGGCTCCCCTGCACCTCTGGGAGGTCGATGGGTCATTGCCCCCTTACCATGGTGCAAGCACAGAGAGGTGACTTGCTCAGGGTCCCACAGCTGGGAACAGCCCCTAGATGTGACCACCTTGGTGCGGTCCCCACAGGGGTGGACTCCTACCAGCACAGGGGACATTACCTGGTAGCTTTATTGGAGTCACTGCAGAGACATTGGGCCATAGACCTTGAACCCCTTTCCGAACCTTGTCTGCCCTAGTATTTTGGCTACCGGTATAGCTGCACTGGAGCAAATAACCCTCACATACATGGCACACTGGTACAGTTTACTCTGCTTTGACACCAAAACATGACAGCATAAACTATAGGCCATGCTGAAATCCAGAATGGAGAGTGCCCCAGGAAAAGATCCTTCCAGGCCAGGTCTAAGCCACACTGATAGGAGTCTAGCATCGGCGGTGTGGACACTCATGTTCCCTTGCTGCCCGGTCTCCTCTTTGCAAGCTGCAGTGAGGGCTGATGGTTCCCCTAGTGCATTTAGCACATCCCAGGGACCGGGCTGCCTGCCTGGGTGCACGTTTCGCTTGGGAGACTCATGTGCTCCTCAGATCTCGCTAGATGGAGCTAAAACACTTGCCTTTTCTGTCCAGAATCACTTGCCTGTGCCCACAGCCCCTCATGCTCCATCACCGTCTCCCACCTGGTCACAAGGGGTCAGGTCCTACCTCCAGCCCCCCCATAATGCCGGCCTCTCCTTCCCACTTGCTCAGGTTTCAGGGAAGCTGCATGACTGGGATTTCTAGGGGTGAAGGAAACGCAGATCCAGGCAGGCAGCATCCATGCATCAGGTTCAGAGTTCTGGCATTAAACCAGACCTACAATTACTTTGTGCCACTTTTTATTTATTCATTTATTGACCCCTGGCTGCTCTAATGACTCATTTGCATAGGGTGCGGTGCTATTTTGAGGCAAGACCAAGCACCCCTCTCTGCAGCTAGCCTGCACTTCTGCAGGGAGACGCACACAGGGGAGGTCTTGGGGGAGAACAGCTTAGAAAGCCAGGGGGGCAAAGCAGAAGGAAGTGACTGCTGAACTATAGCACCAAGCCCACCCGGGAGTGGGATGCTGAGGCATCCAGAGTGCGGCCTTCATTATGCAATGGATGGAAGGAGCAGGGTGATGATGTGCGCGGTCATCCGCAAACTCTCCCATCCACTCCTCCAGCAGTGCACTGGAGACAGTCTCATGCAAGTTGAGGGTGCCAGCTGAGGAACTAATATTAAAATGGAAAATTAAATGCTGCTTCAGGTTTCACCCTCGGTCTCCTCGATGAAAGGTTCAAGGTGGGGACAACCGCTAACCCAGCACTACAAGTCCCAATGCATTGCTTATTTCTTCCCCACCATTTCTTGGTGCATTCGCATCTCTCTGCAAGCTGCTTGGATTTAGCAAGCTCACTTTCTCCTTTTCAGCCAGCCCCCTGGAAGAGAACTGGCTGGAGGCGTTGCTGGTCCATCCCCAACAGCAGGGAACAACGCCTGCATCTTCAAAGGCGGCACCAAGCTCCTGGGGGGATGAAGGATACATCAGTCGGGGCATCTGGCCAACTCAGTCCCATAGGTACTTGATCAGTCCTTCCAGTTCCTGCTTCAGCACGGTGCTCCAGGCTGCTAAAGCATCACCCAGGTCATCAGACCCACATGCCACATCTCTGAGGAGCTGACCTGTTGTAGCCCAAAACTTTGCAAGTGTGGGTGAATGCTCTGTAGAGGCAGGAGCCTGCTTAACTCTATGGGGACTCTGTAGATGATCAAGTAGGTGGAGTGGTCTGAATAAAGGACTAGCCCCCCAAGAGCCCCTGAGCTCTTCTGCCATCTCAGCCACCAGCTCCCTCTCAACTTCCAGGCCAGTCAGTGTGCCCATTTCTCCCTCCAAGTGACTCGCCCAAAGCTGCAGACTTGTGTAAGTTTGGTGGTCTCTCCAGGTGCCTATGTGGGAGCTGCTGGGCCCTTTGGGGTGCCTGGCCAAGGAAAGGCAGAGTCTTGTTGTAGAAGAACCGGCTGCAGACTGCTTCCCCGCCTCTCCCTGGCCTGGGCTGCAGAGGACATGGCTCTCCTGGGCTGTGAATGAGTGTCTGCCGCACCCTATGCCTCCATAGATGACTGTGTCCTGGAGAATAAAGAGGCATCCCCTGACAGGTCTGCTGTAGAGGTGGCTGCTCCTCCGTCTGATGGAGAAGAAAGCCAGGAGCACTCAAAAGACTCCAATAATGCATCTGGTCAGAAGCCAGAGGGCAACAGCACCATGGAGCCGGGCGATGCCACGTGGCTGCCCATGGAACCGGCCTCCCCGGGGAGCATCCTCCCGGCTCCTCCAACTCGCCGCCCAGCCTCCAAGCTCAGTGTCTGCTTTCCATTTCCCTAATACTTTTCCTTTAATCAGAGCATGTGATTAGAGTTCTGTAGGCTCTTTTGTCATCTCCTCCTAAGTGCAGCTCTGATGGATATAAACAGCATTTTGATGGTTACGCTGCATCAAGTGGGGCGTCTTTCTCCGGTTGCTTCCCTCATTAAGAGAAAGAGAAACCCTCCCACACAAACCCCGCGTGGGGTTAGGGTGCTGAGTCTTACCTGCCACAAGGGCTGTCAGTGCAGCATCCCGTCTGAACCCCCAGTTGAGTGTCCCCTCCATTACCCAGCCCAGACTCAGCTTCAGAAAGAGCAGCTTATCATGGGGACAGCCTGGTTTTTCATAGGCACTGAGGCTCTTCCAGCTCCCATTAACTCTCAGAGGAGACTATGAGTGCTCAGCACCAGGGAAAACTTGTCGCTTCATGTCGACAGACCCAAGTTTGCTTCAAACTAATGAGCTTGGGTATTGCTAGCAGAGTAGCTACTAGCAGAGCTCAGCGTTGACTGCAAAACCTGCTCAGGACCCAGGCACGGTGCTGCTAGCAAACCCTGAACTGGGTCGTTTCAAGCTGAGCTAGACAGAGGCAAAGAGACCGAACGGGGGAGATGCCGGCAAAAGCAGTAGCAGAACATATAGAAACATGGGGCCAATAATGGATTTTTCAGCTTAAATCAAAGGGCCAAGAAACCCGAGGGAAGCAACCGTGGAGCCCTCCAGTCCCTTTGTCCATTGTGAAGCAGCGATTTTCCTCTTCGCCAGCATCAGGGTGTTTCGTGGAAGAGGTCATGGGGAAGGATTTCCTGTAGGTCAGAGGTGAAACCCCGCCTGGCCTCTCAGGGTTTCAGCGTACAGCATGGATTTACAATTAAAACAAAACAGCCCACTCTTTGCGGGAGTTAAAGTATTACAGTGCAAGGGAGAACCTAGCAACAGTGGAAGCTGCGTTTGATTTAAAGAGCCACATCTGTATTGCACCACAATGCCATAGAAACTCTACGGGGGAACGAGCCCAGATGAAACGGCCCTTCCTAACGCTGCTCTGTGCCCCAGCGTGACCGGCTCTGGGGAGGCCGAATGCAAGGCAATGTAGTGATACAAAGTCAGGAAAAGAAAAGGAGATACATGAAGACTGTGGTGGTTGAATTTTTTTGAACTGGAGTAAGAGTCAGATTCTCCCTACCCCTCTTTTTATTTCCACCATAAATACAAATGCAGTCCTCTAAAAGCAAATGCATTTATAATAAGAAACATTGGAGAGAGAGAACCACTGCTCTGTTGTTGACTACTTGTGTTTGCTCAAAGAAAATGGAGACAATCGGAAGGAGCACATTTATTTCCTCAAAGGCAACTTTTAAACAGGTCCTTGGGGGCTTCTCCGAAACTCGCTGGTGATCTCTGGTGGAAATCCACCTTCTGTCGGGGACGGGAAAAAGGGTCAGTTGATTTGTGCGGGACATGAGGTCCGGATGGGAGAATCGTAGAAAATGAGGGCTGGAAGGGACCTCAGGAGGTCATCTAGTCCAACCCCTGGCTCCAAGCAGGACCAGCCCCAAATAGATCATCCCAACCAAGGCTGCGTCTAGCTGGGTCTTGACAACCTCCAAGGATGGAGAGTCCACCACCTCTCTGGGTAACCTGGTCCAGTGCTTCACCACCCTCCTAATGAGAGAGTTTTTCCTAATATTTAATTTAAACTTCCCTTGCTTCTACTTGAGCCCATTGCTCCTTGTCCTGTCATCGGCCCCCGCTGAGAACAGCCCAGCTCCATCCTCACTGCAACCCCCTGCAGGGAGCTGAAGCTGAGCGGCAAGGACAATTCTGCTGCTGCTTGAAGGCACCTTGCAAAGAGGAGAATGGGTCTGTGCATGCACCAGTCGGAAAGGGGAAAAAAATTCACCAGAAGCCTTTATTTTATTGCTTTTACTCTCAGTTGCATGAAGGGATCTTGCTGCCGCTTTGGCTGTGCATACTTATGTCCAGGAGAATACCCACAGGCCCTCCTCACCCAGTACAGAGGTAACGAGGGTCCTTCATCCGTTCTTCTCCCAGCTGCCAATGCAATTGGTGCATCTGAGGCAGGCTGTGGGCAAGTTGGGGGTCAGGGGAATGGTGGTAAAATGTGGCACCATGGCTAATTTCTGTTTCCAAACCCCTGAGATGGCTCTGCCCGCGTTGGGGGCCAGACAGACAGGTCTGCATGTCTCAGAGTCTGATCAGCACAAATCCCCTGCAATTCTCTAGAGGCTCCTACACTGCACCGATCTCCGTGGTATCTGCGTGTCCCCAATTGTGTGATAACTACCGCCTTCCTTGTGTTTTTCTCTAGTCCTGCCCCTGGGACAGCAGGGTGGGCACAGGGGGAAGGTTTTAAATGATTTTAAATGATCTCTGGTGGTATTTATGCCACTGATGTGCTCAGCGGTGCCGGCTCGGGCATGTTTCCATAGACATACATTGGAGAAACCAAAGTCACGAAAACTCGCCAGGCATTTAGAGGGAAAGCTGGCAAGGTTGGATGGTCCTGTGCTTTCATGAGGGCCAGCCCCTGAGATAGCTCTAGAGTTTAAAGCCAGCTTTGCCCTCCCTTCCCCTTCTTCCCTGCCTTGTTCCTGCACCTAAAACGCAAACAGTAACTGAGAATCGGGCCCAGAGGTGGATACACCTCTGTGGCTATCCAAAAGGCTTCCTTTGCCTCCAAACCTCTGATGGCCTGAACTTCTGGTATCTTTGCTGGCTCGCAAACTTTCTCCGCGGTCAAGGCCTGATTCCAGCGCAAGGCAGCCGTGAAACTGCAACGTCTAGTTTATAAAAATGAACTTTTTGGCCTCTTTGCTCAAGCAATGCTGGGCTTCTGGTGTTACCTGCAGAGTCCCACCTCTTGCACTGGATTCCTCTCCCTTGGGAACAAAAGATCCCGCTTGCTCCCACAATACAGGATTGTGAAACAAAGGATTTGCATCCTAGTTCACTCTGTCCTTGTCTTGCTCCCTCTCCTTCCTGCTCTCTCTCGTACCCTCCGTTGGTAGTTTAAAAGGGTTCTTTTTTTGTTTGTTTGAATTTCTCTCTGCTGTAACAAGAAACTAGCAATTAACTATTATAAGGCTATTTTACTGTCCTATGGAAACCCCTTTTATCCATTTTGTTTTAAATGGTTATATCTTTTATTCCTAGTTTTCAGGAATATAAAACTTTACAACATTTGCTGCAAACCTTCATACTTTGCTTTGCAGTTTATGGCTCCCTCTGCAGATATATCTTACACATAAATAAGGCTTTCATCTCTACAGTACTCGACCATGCACTGTGGTGGCTGGGAGCAGTTTCATTAATGGAAATCTCTCTGCAAATCTCAGCGTGATTCATATCCAGTCCCCATCTGGGCTGGTCCACTGGTGCAGAGCCTGGAGAAATGGTCCTGGCTGAGCATCTAGTCTATTCAGACTGTCAGTTCTTCAGGGCAAGGACCATGTCTGGTGCATGTGGGCACAGCGGTCAGCCCAAAATGAGAGCCCATCCCTTCAGTGGCCTGGTGATACAAATAAGCCCTAACGAACCCTCTCTGTAATGAATGCAGCCAGGAGCTCTGCTGATTTCCCTTGCTGCTGCTGATCTGACCCACAGGTGTTTGTCTGGAAAGGAAAGCCCTCGGCCAGTGCGGAGACCTGGGTGTGCCGTTCCCCTCTGATAAAGGAGTTTTAGGCAATGCCTGCTGGTCCCCCCTGACTAGTTTGTAACCGGCCACCAGGTCCCCCTCAGTCTTTTCTTGTGAAGGCTGAACAGGTTCAGGTCCTGTAGCCTCTCCTCGTAGGGCCTGCCCTGCTGCCCCCAATCATGCAGGTGGCCTCCTCTGGACCCTCTCCATGCTGGCCACATCCCTCCTGAAGTGCGGCGCCCAGAACTAGACGCAGTACTCCAACTGCGGCCTGACCAGTGTCGCGTAGAGGGGATCATCTCCCTGGACCTGCTCAAGATGCATTTGTGGATGCATGACAAGGTGTGGTTGGCCTTCCCGACCGTGTCCCCACACTATCGGCCCATGTTCATTTTGGCATCAATGATGACTCCAAGATCCTTTTCTGCCTCTGCACTGACGAGAAGGGAGTTCCCCAGCCTGTAGGCATGCTGCTGGTTCTTCCTCCCCAGGTGCAGCACCTTGCACTTGTCAGTGTTGAAACCCATCCTGTTCTCATCCGCCCAACCCTGTAACCTGTCCAGGTCCAATTGTAGCCTGTTCCTTCCTACTAGCGTGCCCACTTCCCCCCACATCTTAGTGTTGTCAGCAGATTTGAACAGGGTGCTTTTTACCCCCTTGTCCAAGTCACTGATGAAAATGTTGGACGACTGTACACTGGATGTACAACTGTACACTGGACATGTACACCTCCTTCCTCCCTTTTTTGAAAATGGGAACCACATTGGCCCTTTTCCAGCCCTCTGGCACCACACCAGAGCACCACGTGTGCTCGTGAAGCCGTGCCAGGGGTCTCGCAATGACCTCTGCCAATTCCCTCAGCGCTCTGGGGTGGAGATCGTCAGGACCAGCTGATTTAAATACGTCCAGTCCCTCCAGAAGTGCCCTGACCAGATCCTCTCTGACCCTGGGCCTGGGTGCGCCTCCCCCGGGGCCTGAGGGGGTCCTGGTGGGGGGGTGACCTGGGCCCTGCTCAGGAAAATGGAGGGAAAGAAATTGTTAAATAGATTAGCCTTGTCATCTGGTGCGACAACCGGATTTCCTAGAGTGTCTTACAGAGGCCCCACGTTACCCGGTACCTTCTTTTTGCCCCCTGTGTATTTAAAAAAGGACTTCTTGTTGTCCTTGGGCCGGGTCGCTAGTCCCAGTCTCATCTCCACCTTGGCCTTCCTGACCTACAGCCCCCCTGCAGCCCCGAGCAACTGAGGTTCTTTGAGTAAATCTGACATTTTTAGTAGACACTGAAAACCCTGGTCAAGCAGGCCATGCAAACCCCAGCCTGCCCTTGACACAGAGAAGAGGAGCAGAGCCACAACGGTGATCCCACGAGTGCTTCTAGGGACACGAAATGCAATGGAGCTGTCCCTCCCCACCTGTCGGGCAGCGTGCACCGCAGTAGCGGCCACCCAAATCTCCTGCGATTCTCTATTTACTTCGGCAGCAAAGAGAAAGCGAGGCCAGCCTCTGTGGGCACCGGTCATGCAGCCGGCTTGCAGTGCAGGAGGCCTTCCCTGGGAAAGCCTTCTGCCCAGGGCATCTGCAGCAGCAGGAAAGCACAGCTCACTCCCTGCTCCAGGACATTGAGTTATATCAAAAATATTTATCCGGCTTTGCAATGAGCCAGAACACATTGTGCCGCAGTCCTTTTATGTAAGGCTTCGTGACCCAGCCACGCCAAGGAGTTTCAACACGCCCGCTGCTTTGCTTATCGGGTTTCATCCTTGATGCTCTCACAACACAGTAAGTCACTACAGACCCTCGCAGCAGCCTGGTCTCCAGACCAAGCTGCTAGGCACAGTGCAGGGGACAGGGGCAGGAGTTTCCAAGAGCTTTTTTGGAGTGTATTCACATATCTCTGCCTTTCTGCTAACAGCAGAGCAAACACTTACCTGATCAGCAGCAATGTTAACATTTGGGTAGACAGCTCGGGGAAGCATTTGAATATGAAATGCCAGGAGAGGCTGATATATCCTCGGATTTCAGAAAATGCACGTTCTGGGGCCACAACGCCAGCTGCCGCGAGTCAGTGCTGTCTGTAGAGCAAAGTGCCTATCCCAGCTGAGACTCCAGCTCCTACAACCTCGTTGCCTTGTGTTCACTCATTGACCAGCTCCTAGAAGCCAGTGCAGTCTTTTTCTTCTAACACAGATTACTTGTGGGTTGGGTTTGTGTTTTGTAGTGGGTCCCTGGGCAGAGCACGAGGAGAAATGGGTCTGATTCTGCTCTCAGACAATTGGAGGCACAGAGTCATTGGGTGAATTGGGGCCTTGAGGTTCATCGAGTCCAACTCTGCTGCTCACGGGCAGGATTTGCTCTTGCTGCAGCGAGTCGGAGTCGGAAGCAGCGTTAAAGGACGGGGGGGGGGGGAGATCAGGCTCACCACACTGCAGCAATTTCCTTTTTTCACAGCGATTTCCTTTTTAAACACCATGTGGTTCAGTTTGCATGTGGGGAGGGGCGGTTACGGTTACATACATGTGGCAGGGTGTTTGTGCCTGTGATGGGGAGGCAGAAGGAAAGGAGGCAGCATCTGGCTGTGGAATAAAACCAAGCAGCAGAGTTTTTCAAAATTGCCATGATACTTGCCTATTTAATCAAAGGACTCAGAAAGGTGCAGTAGTTTAATTATAATGCAAAACTCTAAAACTCTTGGTTCAGAGAATGATACCTTTCATTAGACCAAATAACAAATTGCTATAAAATAATCTTTCTTTGCAAGCTTTCATGCACACACACAGGCTGAAGGAAAATCAAAGATGGTAAAAGTCCCCATCAGTAGAAAATAAACTTCATTTTGCACAGAGGAAGCTGAAGGTGGATGTCTGTTCCTCTGGGTGCATGAGTTCCTTCATGTGACTTGCTCTTTAATTGTAGTTAAATTGCAGTTTTCAACTTCTTGCTCAGTGCAGAGCAGTTTCAGTGCATCAGGAGGGTACAGGAGATTTTAAAAATCACTCCCTCTCTCCAGCAAAATATTTTTTTTCGTAGCATGCTTTTAGGACTCATTAGTTTAGCCCAACACATCAGCAATGGGATTACAACCCAGTATTGCAGATTGGATCCTTGCCAAAGTTTGACCACTTTGCAACAGGCAGGGGACAGACAGTCCATGGATCCTGGCTACCTAGGGCTCATTGCACAACAGCACGGTGGAGAGCAGGATGCCCTTCGAGAGCCCATGAGAATCCTGTCAGGCCTGTGATGATCTCCTTGTTAAAACCTGCCCCGGTGACCTAGGCAAGCAAGACCGGGCACTTTAGAAACGTGGCAGCCAGCTGTGGACATCCCCGTGCTTTCCGGTGCTCCTCTCGCTCGCTTGTGCGAGCTGGGAGGCAGAGACGTGGCTGCTGTGCACAGTCGGGTGCCCCGGCGGCCCCCATTCAAGGAGCGATCAAGGCAGACAGGTGCCCTGGCAGGTATCACATTAGCACATGGTTTATGATACTATTTGCCAGCGCTGATATCTGTTCCCAAGCCTCCAAATGTCAAAGTCAGTCGGGAGCAGGGACGCGGGTGGTGAGAACAGGTGGGCTGTGCTATCCTCCTGGGCACTGCTAATTCATAGGAATTTGCAGGGAATAAATTAGTGACAGGAGCAGGTACGAAGCCCTGCTCTGGGTGCCAGCAGCTGAGCGACTCCCGTCTGACAGAGGGAGGGAGGGCGGCCCGTGGTGACCAGACTGCCTTTGATTTCCACCATGTGAGCTAGCCTTAAAGGGAACTTGCCTTTTTCCATTGCCTTTGCTCCTATTTGGGACTTTGGAAGCAGTGGCAGATGTTTAAAATAATGTGCGTCTCCTCTAATGACATTGGGCTGCATCTCTGCAAGAGAAAGAGCTTCTCTGCCTTCCCCCAGCAAAATTGCTAGACATCTTCCCAGCCCCTTGACGATCTGGGAAGATGCCTTCAAAGTTAATGACATCCACCCAGTGTGTGAGAGCCACGGCCACGTGAAGAGGTGCACGTCAGTGGGCTATGCCAGCTTATACAGGCAGATAACCTAGTCCTTGGCCTTCATATCACACAAATATATCTCCCCCGCTCTCACCTTAAGGAGACTCACAGGCAAATTTATGCTGCTAACAGTTAAAGCTCGCCTGAGTGGAAGGCACTTTGCTTAGCTAATTTTTCTTCTGGGTTTCAGGGCCAGCGCTGCTTGTTTCCCTTTGCAGCAGATCTTGGCAGCATTAGAGACGCAAGAGGCCCCACGTGCACCTTCCACCCATGTACCCAGGCACACACAGAGTTAAGTGATCACGTCTGATCAGGGCTGAGAAACTCGGAGGGGAAACTGAGGCTTCCTCCCCAGCTCTCGTCTTCCATGAGCCCAGATCAAGAGATGAACAGTGATACCTGCTCGGCCTTTCCTAGCCTGGGTGGATTCATCTCCGGCTGACTGTTCTCTGTCCAGGCTTTACCCTGTTCAGTTTTGAGATGATTCAAGTATTGCAGCTTCTGTCCCTGCCTTTGATACCTATTCCACAGTTTAAGTCTGGGAAATTTATCCCTGCTGTTGAACCTGAGTTGTTTCCTCTGCTCACTTCCATCCTTTCTGCCCCATGTGAACTGCCTTTCAGACCCTCACTCTCTTTATTGCATTATACCCTTGGCCCAGTATAGAGTTATTGCATCTTCCGGTGAAAAAGACACCCCAAGTATTTAGGGCTTTCCCCTCAAATCAACCCCTCCAGCCCTAATCATTTAGCTCCCTGGTAAGGTGCTTTCCTGTATCCACCAAACCAGAGCGCTGTCTAGTCTTTAGGACTTGATGTCTCCTTGCAAGCCCCTGCGTGGTTGGGGAAGTGCTGCTATTCCCGTTTTGCAGATGCAGACCTGAGGCACAGAGGGGCCAAGTGACTTGGTCAAGGTCATGCTGGAAATCTGGCAGAGCAGGTCTCCCCAAAACCAGGTTAACCCCCAATCCACTGGACCCCACCGCACCCCTGTTTCCTGGAGGGTGGCGTTCTCCGATTGCCCTCTGCATTGCCCACGCTTTCCCAGTCTCACGACACGGTCCAGACGTGAACCTGTCATGAGACTCTCCTGGATGAGCTTGAGGCAACAAGCTCTCAAACACTTCCACGTGCCCTCCCAGGTACATGCATGTGTGTAGCAGGACTGAAGTCTTAATTCTTCTCTAGGCCTCTGAACTTACGCTGTAGTTCAAGTGCAAAGAGAGGAGTGAGAGTGAGAGAGAGAGAGAGGACGCAGCATGCTAATATCCCCTTCTCTTCCTAAATAGCCTAATCGCTTCTCATCCCCGCTCCCCTCCATCCTAGGCCCTTACAGCATTACTGGGAAGTGCTGGACGAAAGAGGGCTGGTGGGGTGGGGAACAGCACAACTGATAAAAGTAACAGAACAAGAGAAACTATAGAAACAGCACTTATTAAATAAGCTGTAAAACAAATCATTGTTACCTACTGGCTCGATGGCCGCATGGTTTCGATTTTGTGTATGCTGTTTTTATAGGATTCCTGAATTAGCCTTCAGAAAGGTAATATTGTATTTGGCAGGTTCGACTGAGATTTTGCCATCCGAGTTATACTATAGGGATTATTTCCTCCATTTTTGACTAGTCCAGGAGGGGAAAGGTTAATGAACACCTGCTGTGTTACTGTTACATTCATTAAACATGCTTAGAAACTTCAGGGCCACATTAGTTCTGCAGGCTCTGTCAGGTCTCCCCTGGACAAGAGCAGGGGCTTTAAATCATGCTGTTTCCAAGCAAAACAAATATATATAAGAAAGCAGAGTTTGGGGTGTGCATGCAGAAATAAGGATTCAATTTAGAATTTGGAAAGCAGCAGGGCTGTGCTTTGTTAATTGTAGGCAAGCATATTTATAGAGGGATCAACCAACACGACAATATACTGTGTCCACGGCATAGGTCTGGATCAATATGGCTTTAATAATTGATTGGTTAATGCATAATAATTATTACAACTAGTTCCATCTAATTTTTAGATTTTACAGGCAAGTTATTGTGTGTTATTTAAAGCTGCAACTGGCCATTAAAATATGGCCTAATAAAATTAAGTCACTTGGATTATTTTGCTGATTACTGTGTTGGATTCTTATAAGCATTTATTTTATCAATTTTAAAGCCATGGGTTGAGGAGAAGCTGGCCGGCAAGTCGGGCAAGGAGACCGGATGGCTGGACTCTGGGGTTCCCTTTTGAGCTCAGCCTCTGAGCAGACCTCTGACTTTGAGTAACTCATTTCCCCCTCAGTGCCTTCATTGCCCTGCTCGTGAAATGGGGAGAACGATGCTGACCTGTGCCCCTTTAGGTGTTCGGGAAATCAAATTAATTCAAGGCTGCAAAGTGCTTTGAGATCCTCTGCTAAAAGGCCGTAGAGGATGCTGATCTGTGAAGTTGTCATATAGGAGGATGAAGCGTTGTGGGGAGGGCATGCATCCATTTACCCATTAGATGCAACGGTCCAGAGGAAGAAGGGTGAGGGCACCTGTACTGAGATGAGGGCTATTTTTTCTCCCCACCAAGATGTAGATGCATTAACTTCCCCACAACTATCTGACCTTGGGTCTCCTCTTTCCTCTGGATAGACTGTTTGTCCTCACTAAGCATCTGCCTGGCTAGCAGCTGTTGTGATGTCTGAAGTGCCAAAGAAACGGGGGGCATCTAGCGTGAGAGGCGCTTTTGCGATGCGGGGAGGAGTGCCCGCCAGAGGGCACGAAGGGGGGGATGCCGTGGACCTCATTTGTGCAACATCCCTCCCCCACAAAACACTTGAGAGATAAAACTTCCTTGGAGCAGGCGGCTGCTACCAGGCCAAACGATCCCGCGCAGATGGCTGAGAGATAAACGGCGCCATCTTTTTACTGTAGTGCTTGGGCCGTAATTCCTACACGACATTTATTAGACGCAGTCTTCCCTTCTTGCAGGGACTGCGACTCTTTGGGCGCGGGGAACTGCGACGAGCAAGGTAGAAAGCAGAACCCGACGTTAATAATGAGACCAGCGCCCAAAAGCCCATCCATTCCTCTCCTCCAATTTTCTCCTGTGACAATTTATAGGTTAGTTTGATGCTTGAATAGCTGTGTCTCTCTAGTAATATGTATTCTCCGTAACTATTCCCTGCTGTGGCATATCCTAAGAGAACTCCATCAAATAATTATCTTCCCTTTTATTTATTCACAGTCTTTTCACTCGATCTGCATCACTATAAAATATTCCAATGGTTTCCTCTTAGCACAGAGCCTTCCTGCGATTGTAAAGTGTATTTATGTACAGTATTAAATCCACACGATGCGACTCTTTATCTTGGCACTTTCCTCATTTGACGGTACCGTCGGCACTGGCCCCCACCACCTTCCGTCTCAGCCATAATACCCGGCATAATTAGCACATGCGCCGGATCCGTTTCACTTGCACAAAGGTTGCGGTGCAAATAAAACATGGAGTAAAGTTTGCACTGGTTTTCTGCAGACCCCAAGTGCTTGACAGATGGGCATTGAATCCCTGCAGCCCCATGAAGCGGGGTGCAGGCAGGATTAGCTTGAGGTGGTACAGCAAGTTGGAGAGAGAGGAGGGAGGAAAACTCATATCTCTTCCCCATCCTGTGTGCTGGGCACCAACCACCCTGAGCTGCTAGGTTGCCAGTCTGAGACCATGCTTCCCTCTGGGGTCCATCTCGGGGCTTGGTGCTGGTCACTTTGATCCTTGAAAATACAGCAATCCCAGCTGTGGGGATAGTGGGGAGCTCCCAAGGGTGGGTGGAAGCACTAGGAGCGAAGGGAGCTCCCTTTCCTAACCCAGACCTTGACTCCAGGGCAGCTGACTTTGGGATAAGTCATGCTGGTTGGACTCCATGTGTGTCCCATGTGCCATGGGTGAGTGGCATGGCTAATTTTTTCCATGTAGGAAGTGAGGAGTTGGGTGGAAAATGCTGCTGGGTCTGAACACCACATTTCACAGCCACTTTGCTTGGGGGCAGGAGAAGGGACAGACCCTCAGAGAGCTGAGCCCCAGCGCTACGTGCCCAGCCAAGGAGTCTGGTGGCCGCAGCACTGTGCAATCCCTGAGCTAGTGCTGCACCGCTACCTTTATTGATGCCGATACACCATTGATCACATGCACGGGACCACCAGCACTGTGCCTAGACTCCTTGCAGCATGGGTGAACTTTTAATATTGGGCCCCACTTCAGCAGAGATAATGATAATAATAATTATTATTTTCACCATTTTGGGCCCCTTTCTGTCTGGACCCTGGGCAGCCGCCCAGTTCATCCACACCTGTGTCCAGCCCTGGGGACCACTGGCATCACTGGGCAGAGCAAGCAATCCCCAACAGGAGCCAAGGCCCCTGCACCCAGCCTGCAGCCTCTCTCCGACCTGCATGATAATTATTGTAACTTGGAGCTTGCTTTTATTCTGAGAGCTGTGGAGAGATCTCACTCAGAGCTCTGAAGTTGTTGACTTAAAACTGGACAGTTTTGATTGCGCCAAATCAATATATTTTTGGCTATGTATGAAAACCCAGATGTTTGCCATTGTTTTCCATTGCCCTGAGAAGTTATTTTTGGCAAAGCCCCCATTTTCAGCCAGGATGTTATAGTAAAAAGAAAAGCTCTCCCAGCTCTGAGCAGGCTGGGTCTATCCCAATCCATGGGTCTGTGTGTGATGCTCCTCTGTGCCGTGGTGATGTTGACCATAAGAAAAACTGGATGGACTACTCTGCCAACAAACTCCCATAAGCCAACCCCACCTGAAGGTAGTGGCAGTGGCTGTTACTCAGTTATTCTTTCATAGGTGCCACGTTTTCCAAGGAGGAATGCTCGCTGCTCAGTCTTCTTCCAGACCAGCCTCTCTTCCTTTTATATATTATTTCATTCCTTTGGTCCTGGACATGGCAGGCTTTGCAAATGCTGTGGCATTAGAGATGGAGTTTAAGAAGTAATAAATAATGGTCCCCCCAACTTCTTCTCTGCTTTTCGGGATGCCCTGGCAATAAGCTGGCTGTGTGGGTTATAATGGTGTATGTTGAGCCCTGGACTTCCAGCCACTGCTGTACAGGTATGCTGTGGCCCAAGATGGGCCGCAGACTTGCATAGCTTCTCTTGATGACCCCACTTTGATGCCAATGGCGAGGGCTGGGAACACATCCCACAGGAACAGAGCTGTGCCTCACTCAGCTGCACGTCCCTACTGATAACATCCCACGTGCTCAGCGTGAAGGACAGCAGCGAGGCCAAGCTAAAAGAGATGCGTATGGAGGCAGGATCAAGCTGTCCTGGTCAGCTGCCCATATGGGGAAAGCCACAGTCCTTCATCTGGAGACATCTCCCGCTCCAAGATTTACCCTGGCAAGCAGCAATGATGCCTACCAGCACCACGCTGGTTCCCAGAGAGGGCACGTACTGTCTGTCCTTTCTCTGGGGAGAAAAAAGGCCCCAGGTGTGAAACCTCCAGGCTGCCCTGCCCTGTTCCTTGCTTTTCTGAGTCTTGCCTCACAGGCATGACCTACTTCTCCCACGCAAGCATGCATGGATGAGGTCTGAGTCACACCTTGGCTCTCGTCCGTTCCTGACGTTGTTCCTGATACACCCGGAGGGGCTGTGGGTTGCAGCCAACCCCTGCAGGTGAAGAGTCCAGGGAGGGGAGCTATGCAATCGGCCCCAGCCTTGCTTTGACTTGAGGCATGAGGTGCTGCAGGTGACCCTCTGAGTCCTGGCATCTACCTCGGGGGTGAAGGGCCCTGTTGCAAGCACAGCAGCCAGGAGTGCAAGGGCCTCTGTAACAGCAGGGAGACATCACATACCCCCTGGCACCAGGGGTGCATGTTCAGCTATCCTCAAGCAAATAGTGGCCCAGTACAAACTCACTTCCTGACCCCTTCTCTGCCCCCACCCCTGCATCCCTGGGGGTGGCCCACTGGAGACCATTTGATGGCCCCCACAAAGTAGAGGAAGGCAGAGACTATCTGGCTGGGTCAGAGCTGTCTTGCTTGTTGTGGCCCATGCCAGCCCTCTGAGGGAGAGGCAGAAGAAATCCCACAGCCTGGAGTGAGCTGTGCCCTGAGGAAGCCTCTTCCTGGCATTGAGATTTAACTTGTGTCCTGGCACTGGAGGGATTACAGCCCTCCCCAAATGCTGGCTTACTCATCTTTCCATCGACCTCAGTGGGTTTGGACTTGGGCCCACCGATCAGCTTCAGCACCTGCCCATGCACCTTTCAGGACACCTTTGGGAAGGCAGAGCAAGTCTTTGTGCAGCTGCCCATACCCGCCACGCTCCACAGATGACTTCTGGGTAAAACCAGGCAGCCTTTCTCGGGCCCAATGGTCACACATAATTTCCTTTGGCTGTCACTGGTGTCCTACATTGAAAAATAGAGTCTGAAGCCATGCTCAGGTTTCCATTATCCCTCAAGGCCAGGAGCCTTTCCAGGCCTTCGGGCAGCCAGGGGCCAAAGGCCTCCCATGGCATCATGCATATAGAGCAATAGACAATGAGGGTTGAAGGGACCTCCGGAGGTCACATCTAGTCCAACTCCCTGCTCCAAGCAGGACCAGCCCCAACTATATCATCCCAGCCAGGGCTTTGTCTAATCGGGTCTTAAAAACCACCAAGGATGGAGACTTCACCACCTCTCTAGGTTCACCACCCTCCTTGTGAGAAAGTTTTCCCTAATATCCAACCTCAGCTTCCCTTGCTGCAACTTGAGCCCATTGCTCCTTGTTCTGCCATGCTTCTAGCAGTGTCATTTCTGAGTGAGGAAACATTTCACGAGAGCCCAATCACCAGCTCAGCATTTGCTTTCTATGCCATGCATGGCTACTCGACTGCCACGGTTTGCTCCCTGCTACTTCATAACCTTGAGTTATTGCACAAAATAGCAGCGGTTGTGGAGAATCGCCTCTTGCCCTTATCATCCTGCTTCTAGCCAGGCTGACTCGGACACGGAGAGATCCTTAAAGAGGGGACGTTTCTGGCCGAGGGAGATGTGACCAAAAGAGAAATGTGCGTGCCGATGACAGCAATGCTTTTACTCAGCTGGACCCCGTCTATCTTTAAGTGGCTTAATATCGAAGCGTTGAGAGGAGAAGTCCCTAGCAAGGGTTAACTGTGTGTATAAAATTGATTGCGATTTTAGTAATTCAGTATAATCACAGTCTACCAGCAGGTTGCTTTTCCAGCAGGAGGGTTTGGAATTATTTTCTGGAGTTTGCAATATAGAACTTAAATTAAGCCTCAGAAGTCAGAGGAGCTCTGCTGCATCTCTAATGTGGTGCTAAATTCTCAGCAGCACATTCTTTGTATTAAAGCCTTTGCTAGCAATTAGGTTCATTAACTATCACAATACCTTATTTATTACTCGGCATGCCATATGGTTTCCCAGCTAAAGAATGGCACCCGTTCTAGCACAGACCATTTGGCATCATAAAAATGTTAACAAATAATGTTATGGCTCTCAAGGGCAAAAGGGCTCGCTGGGTTGCAGGTCTGAACGGCAGGAGAGAATATGAAAACATTTTTCTTCTATAGCGAAATAAAGAATTCCTCAAGACAGAAGTATTCAAAGAATATAACGCTTGCATAACACAAATGGGAGTTTTATATGTGCCTATAATGGCTATGTCAATATTTGCAGGAGGCAGTGCTCTCACTCATCTCCTTTCCTTTCCTTTCCTTCCCCCTCATTTATTTCTCCTCCCTCTTGGTATGTAGTCGTTTAAGAGGAGCAAACCGGGAGGATCCACCCAGGGCCCAAGCTGCAGAAGGCTGGAAGACAGGGCTTGAGATTTACTAAAGTTCAAGTGCCTCTTTGCAGCTGCCTGGCAGCAACTCACCCCACCTAGACACGCTCACACCCCTTCTTCTTTCCCTGAGATAGTGAACCATGAATGCTCCTCTTCGTTGGATGAAGAACCGCAGTACTCATCAGCTCTCAGGCAAAAGTTGGGAGCTGGGGTGGGGGGGAAAGGAGCAGGAGAGGTCACCCTGGAAGAGAAGCATTTGTTTTTCTTACTGACATCTTTTGTTCCTCTTGCCCTCATCTCTTTCTCATCATGCATTTTTTAACACCTTGGAGGTTTGCATGTTCTGTCTTCTGCTTCATACACGGCCAGGGCTCTGGAGGTAGACCTGATTTCCCATAGCTTGAGTTAACGACGTACATCTATTTCTTTCAACCCTCACTTGGGTTGGTTCTGGTAAAAGAGCCCCTAGGCAAGTGAGGACATGTGCAAAACTCTTTTCTAGGAGACTTTTGAGAGAGCCCTTCACATGCATTTCCCACTCCTGACAATCCAACCAAAGGTTGAAGCCCTCTGAGGTGGTGGCATTTATATTCCACATTGAGAAACCCTGCAAAGGTCTTGAGGGTTTGGGTTTTTTTCACCCCAAGGTCCAGGGGGAAGCAGCTGGCTTAGGGGTTTGGTAACAAAAAATCGAACTTTTCCCCTCTGGGTCAGGTCTGACCACAATGGTTGTGAATAAAAGACTGGCGATCTGACAGCTGCTCAGCTGCCTTTAGGAAAAGAGCTGGGCATCTCTGTCTAGCATATAGTGTTAATATTACACCAACTGCCCCCACTATCTAGGCCTGCCCTTTGCTGGCAGTCTCAGTAAAAAGGCTGAGGTTTTTAAAAGGGGTCTGAGAGGCTTAAATTCCTTAGCAGGCCTGAGAACGGACACCTCTTTTCCATATCGCTTCTCCTGGCTGGCCAGTCTGAGATCAGGGTTCAGACAGAGGGAAGATCAAGCACATTCAGAGGTGGCTCTAAGGAACGAGACTAGCCACGAACATCTAAAAGTTAAACCAGCCAGTTTTCAGCATTGATATATTCAGTGCAATTCTGGGATCACTTTGGTCAACTTGTTGCTTCCCAGTATTTAGGATCCTCTCGCAGATCAACTCTGCAGTGGCCTTCCCACCCCCAGCTATTCCAACGCAGCTACTGCTGGGCCTGCGGAGGGACGATGGGTCAGTCTCGTGCCTGCCCGAGGTGTGGTGTCAGTCACAGACATGCTTCAGTGTTGCAGGGAGTAAAATGTGGTGGCTTGCAGGCACAGGTACCTACCCAGCAAGCATCCTTAAATCTGGAGCTCCCCCCTTTGTGTCTGAACTGAGCTATTATCCATATTTCCACACTTTGCAACATGAAGGCTGGGTGTCAGGGAGCCCATTCAAGAGTTTCGGGACTCATAACTTCCATGCAGACACCTACATCCCTGGAGCTCTCTCTTGTGCTGCCAAGAGCCCAGCTCATCCAGGGCCTGGGGAATTCTCTCATCCGGCTTTGTATAGGCTTCACCTGCAGCGGCTGTGGCTTCTCCCCCACCACCAACCCTGACCCAGCTTCCAGACATGTCAGGAATCAAGCAAATGTTGGTAGTTAAATGCACTCCCACCGTAGCTCCATCAAAAGGAGGACCATCCTGCAAGTGCGTGGGGCAGTGTGATGCCCTGCACCATCTGGCACATGCAGAGCAGCAGGGCCACCTAACAGAGACATTTTAATGTGGGCTGGTGCGTTCAGAAGGACAGAACAGCAAGGTGCTGAAAAGACTTTGAATATGCACAGCCTGAGATCTGGCCAACGTGCACAAAGTGTCCTGGCATCTTTAAGCTCTTTGAGAGTAGCAGTTTTTTATTTCATCTAAAAAATGGCATCTCCAGCAACCCAGGCCCCTCTTCCCAGGACCAGCCTGGAGCACTGGCTTCAGTTAGCAGCAATTCAGAGAACAAGTCATCAGCTGCATTGGCAACCACCACCTCCTGGAACAGCTGTCATTTCCTCGGTGGGCTCCGGTACCAGCAGCCAGGCTCAACCATGCCTAGTAGTCAGCTCTGATTTGGGCAGAGCCCACGAAGGTCGGGCAGGCTTCACTTCTCCAGTGTGGGAATGAGCAGCCTAGGAGCACATTAAATATGGAGAACTCAATGGCCTCTCTGCAAGGAGAAGAGAGCACATTTCCTTTTCATTCCTACGTACTGTACATGAGCATCCATACGCAGTGGCTGCTGCTGCTGCTGTTCACTATGGAGACCTGAGATGCTCTGCCCTTTCCCATGGGTATCTTTCCAAAGTAATAAAGAAAGAGAAGTACAAAAGAGACACTTTTTCTTTTTTTATTTGGTTGGGGTTTTTTTTTTATGTATATATTTATCATGAATAACACAAGGTGGGACAGTCAGGGCAATCACCTTCCTCTGAGGGGGTGAATAGGTAGCTGAGAAAATGCTATAGGAAAAGAGCAAGGTTTGCAATGCCAACAGGGTTTGTTCACAGGCTTGTGCCACAAAGGGAGCACTACGCTCATCGAGTCTGGACTCCGGTATACCACCAGCCAGAGAATCCCATCTGGTGTTTCTTACATCAAGCCAAACAATTTGGGTGAACCAGAGTGAATCCTTTAGGAGACCCCCAGGCTTCATTTAAAGATGAAGCCAAGTAGTGCGGAGGTCCCCACAGCCCTCATCCATGTATCCCAACAGCAAGCTACACTCCTTCCCTTCTGGTCACTTGATAGAGCTGGCCTTGGGCATTTGAGGTCCTCTCTCTCACTCTCCACTTTTTATATAGTGAAGCCACTCCTGATTCTTTCAGCAAGTACCCATTTGGTAGCATTGTTTGTGACTTGAGGAGGGATAGTTTAACAGGCGCGCGCACGCATGCACTTTTCAGGAATATTACACATGGGGTGAAGTGAGTTATAGTGTATGGAGCTGCTAGAAATTAAAATTTCCCTACCCCCTGATAGCCATACAATCAGGGAGTGGAATCATGCTTAATAAGAGAGCAGCACTGAGACTGAATCCAAAGCGGGGTGGCACCACAGCTCCTGTTCATTAGTGTTTGGGGATGCCAGAGATCTGTCTTCTCATAATAAGAACCCACTCGGGGATGACTCTCTACAGGACAGGATGTGTGGGGTCCTTTCCCGATCTGGGCATGGAGCATCTCCCAGATCTGCAGGGCAGGCTGCTTGCAGTCAACAGCAGGATTTGGCCCTCAGTTAAAACAAGCAGGCCCAAAGCTATAATTTGGTGTATAGTCAAACAACAGATACATTGCCAGGGCTGACCCAGGCAGGCGGGCAGGTCAGCAAGTGGAGCAAGGGTGACAGCGCTCTGCACAGCTGCAGGTCCAACCAGAGCAGCACTTGGACGGAAGGTTACTTGGGCCAAAGCAGGTCCTTGGGGGGAAGACAGACCCTGCTCCACCCTTGAAAACTTTCATAGTTAATCTCACTACATGCCTTCTTCCCTGGGCCTCCTCAGTGATGCTGCCCCCTCTCCAGGGCTCACAGCGCCCCCCCCGGGGCCCCCTCCATAAAGCTGCCCCTCCTCCCCCCGGGGCCCCCTCCATAAAGCTGCCCCTCCTCCCCCCGGGGCCCCCTCCATAAAGCTGCCCCTCCTCCCCCCGGGGCCCCCTCCATAAAGCTGCCCCTCCTCCCCCCGGGGCTGGGGTCTATACACCCCAAATGCTGCACCCCCACTGGTGCTGGGGTCCTCACACTCTGCTGTGAGTCCCCCATGACACCTCCTCCAGCCCCTGATAGCCTCACCCAAACCCCCGGTGTAACCAACAGCAACGCAAACACAAGCCTCGGGCTGTAATTTAAATGGAAGCCGCTCGGCCATGAGAACATTGACGCCTACCTGGGGATCCCTCCATCCCTCAGCAGTGCCAAACCCTGCTCCTGCAATCAGGCCACCCCTCTCTTCCAGAGCAGTGAGCTCCTTCCTCCTGAGCTACTGGCAGGGAACTGACTCTGGCCCCAGCCCCCAGGGTTTATAAAGGAGCCAGGCCCCGCCCCTTCTGGTCAGCTGACCTTCCCTGGTTGCTGCAGCAACCTACAGCTGGGCTCCTTATTCCCTACTAGGGAGGAAGCCCTAGCAGTTTCCCCTCTTTGGGAGCAGGGCACCTCCGTGCTTTGTGGCACTTCCCCATCCCCTTTCCTTACCCAGCCGGCACGTCTACATGAGACACTTACTGTGCATTAGCCTCATAACACTGCGCAGTAGTGTGGCAGTTAATAAAAACCATGCTAATAGTCGACCGCGCAGTGTTACTGCACAGTAAGCATCACAAAATAACCGTGCGCCGGTGCTATGGCACAGTAACTCTAGTTACTGCACATTTAGTTAGTACTTCATTAAGCAAGTACTAAACTAAACATGCAGGAAATAAAGCACATTAATGAACATGTAGACGCACTCAGTGTGTATCAAACAGATGACTGGAGCCAATAACAAATAGCAGTGAATTATTGCTGTGATCATGGACTGCTGAGTAAAGCTGCTGTCACTGACATGCCCAGGTGAGACTGTACCCAAGGGGTGAGCTGCATGTGCCCAGGAGACAAGCACATGCACACACATTTCAGTCCAAGGACAGACACTCACACCCCGGGACCTTGCTACAGGAGTGCATCGGTGGCTCAGTTGTTGTCAGCAGCCGCTAGAGGTCAGCAAGAGTTGCAGAGAACCGGGTAGCAGATCCTTGTGAGCAAATTGGGGCTGCAGTACTCAGCCTGGCAGCATCACGTATCTCTGATCATCCTCTTTGTTCTGTGCTTGACTTAGCTTGTGCCACCTGCTAGCCAGCAGTGGGGAGAGAGGCCAGGGCTGGGGGTGCAAAGAAGGGCAGAGCTAACCCTTTGGAAATGGCCAGAATCTGGCTTTTAAAAATAAAGACATGCCTGTCTCAACAGCAGGCAAGGTTCTTTGGGCAGATGTGATATCTTTTATTAGAGCAACTAAATGGTTGGAAAGAAGTTTTTTGCAAGCTTACGGGTACAAACACCCTTCTTCTGGCCAAGGGAGACTCTGCTGCTGTTTGTGCTCTTTAAGAGGCTCAAAAGCTTGCAAAGAACTTTTTTCCAACTATTTAGTTGGCCTGATAAAAGAGATCGAGATCGCATTTACCCGAAGAACCTTGCCTGCCTCTGTCCTCAGACCAACACGGCTACAACCAACAACCCCCTTCAATAAAGGAATGGAGCAAAGCTAGTTTTCTCTCCTACAGCTCTGGAGGTGTTTTGTCTTGGACTCTGCAGCTCCACCTTGGAGGAAGTACAGGCAACATGGGTTTCATCCTGACCAAGAGGACAGAGCCCCCAGGACATCAGTGGCAGCTCTGGCCTGTTTACTTCTGCAGACCTTGGCCCTTTGACTCGAGCTGCTCATTGGGACCCGAGCAGTTCTCAGATGCAGCTGAATTTTTCTGCAAGATAATTTTTCAAAACCAGAACACCACTGCAGGCCCCCAGAACCATTACACGAGGCCTCAGCACCCTCCACGTCCTCCCAGGATTTTAATGCATGCGTTCAGTCTGCCTAACCTGATGCAGAACGGGAGATTGGAGTCCTCTGTTTATTCACACAATAGCCCAGCCTGGTCAGCAGCAGCGAGAGCTTCCCAGAGTGCCCCATGAGCGTGCCACGTGGCATGCTTTATTCAGCACGGGGCATCTCTGCTGGCTAACGCTTGCAGGTACCAGCTGCATTGCAGTCCCTTTTCCACTAGGAACCGGACTGAAGATAGGCAGCACCAAGCAGTGCAGGCAGGGATCAGGGCCCTGTTTCCTAGGCTGTATTGCAAGATGAAACAAAAGAGTCCTTGGTTCAGAGCGCTGGCCATCTCATCCACAGCCGGTGGGAGCCCATCGGACAGTGAGAAAGTTCATTCATTGATGACATGGGCTGGCTTGGAGTCTTTTAGGCTGCGGTCCGTTTTCCAGACCACTTGTCCACTGACACGTGACCAGGACTCAGGGTTATGTTCCCTGCTTTCCAAGCCCAGCCCCACAAGATCATGTCTAAATTGCTCTTGTGCTGGGCTCAGTGCATCCTTTATGATGCTGCTTGCAATTTTGACTCCATAGAGGACTTTCTTCTTGGCTTCCTCTGCTGCTTGTACAGACGAGAGCTTCTTCTCCCTCTCTGCCTTGTTGTAGTTCCTCCTTACTAGGTTCCAGATGAACTTCATCAGCGACTGTTTAATGTCTTCATCAGCGACTTGGACGAGGGAGTGAAGTGTACTCTGTCCAAGTTTGCAGATGACACAAAGCTATGGGGAGAAGTGGACACGCCGGAGGGCAGGGAACAGCTGCAGGCAGACCTGGACAGGTTGGACAAGTGGGCAGAAAACAACAGGATGCAGTTCAACAAGGAGAAATGCAAAGTGCTGCACCTAGGGAGGAGAAACGTCCAGCACACCTACAGCCTAGGGAATGACCTGCTGGGTGGCACAGAGGTGGAAAGGGATCTCGGAGTCCTAGTGGACTCCAAGTTGAACATGAGCCGGCAGTGTGACGAAGCCATCAGAAAAGCCAATGGCACTTTATCGTGCATCAGCAGATGCATGACGAATAGGTCCAGGGAGGTGATACTTCCCCTCTATCGGGCGCTGGTCAGACCGCAGTTGGAGTACTGCGTGCAATTCTGGGCGCCGCACTTCAGGAGGGATGCGGATAACCTGGAGAGGGTCCAAAGAAGGGCAACTCGTAGGGTTAAGGGCTTGCAGACCAAGCCGTACGAGGAGAGACTGGGGCACTTGGACCTCTTCAGCCTCCGCAGGAGAAGGTTGAGAGGTGACCTTGTGGCTGCCTATAAGTTCATCAGGGGGCACAGAAGGGAATTGGTGAGGATTTATTCACCAAGGCGCCCCCGGGGGTTACAAGAAACAATGGCCACAAGCTAGCAGAGAGCAGATTTAGACTGGACATTCAGAAGAACTTCTTCACGGTTAGAGTGGCAAAATCTGGAATGGGCTCCCAAGGGAGGTGGTGCTCTCCCCTACCCTGGGGGTCTTCAAGAGGAGGTTGGACATGCATCTAGCTGGGGTCATCTAGACCCAGCACTCTTTCCTGCCTATGCAGGGGGTCTGATTTGATGATCTATTGAGGTCCCTTCCGACCCTAACATCTATGAATCTATGAATCTTTGCTGGACCTGCTGCTCCCACTCCCTTCGTCTCGAAGCCAGTAATGATTGTGTGCATAGGCCGCGGAAAGGGGTGGGCCACCTGGGGCATGGCCCGACCAACTTTTAGCATGTTAATTTAGTTAGGTATGCAGTAGGTTATATAAATTAACATGCTAAAAGTTGGTCGGGCCGTGGCCTGGATGGTCCACCCCATTCCACAGCCTATGGTTGTGTGTTCTTCTGCCTGTATCAATACCGGGAACCGGTGTGCGATCAGTTATTCTCACCACGTGATCCCATCCTCCATACCACAGCCTCTCAGAAAAAGCAGGTACCTGATGAAAAAGAAGCTTTAGCTTTTGGACTCTCATCTGCCTTAGAGAGTAGATAGACGCAGTTTACTGCCAAGCCCTGGATTGTGTATAGCTCTTTCAATAAACAGAGCTAGAAACAGTCTTTAGTGTAGGATTAAGGTGTTGCTTTCCAATGCTAGGGTGAAGCTAATCTAAAGCAGGACTTCAATCTCTTTCACAGACCATGTATCCCTCATATCAAAATCTCAGTAGAAGTTGATGCCGAGGTGTTTTTGGAAACCCCACCAGACCTAAGCCCAGTCGAGAAGCTGGTTCTCTGAAGGTAGCTCTTTCCCAGGGGAGCGCTACAGGATTGCTTCCATCCATCCATTCTCCACTCTGCTCCGAGCCGGCAACACAGAAGTTATTTGGCTACTGAAACTGGAACTTGCCAACTCTTCCACCGCCATGGAAGTCAACTTTCCAAGGGCGTTTTAGGAGCGCGTTCCTTGTCAAACACTGACCCAGTTGCAAAAATATGTTGCTAAGTGCATGTCTGTGGGATTCAGAGAGATGGACAAATATGTTGTGACTAATTTGGAATGCACGGTTTTCTTCCAGGCTTCACCCGGGATTCATAAATATCCCCTTAGAAAAGTAGGGCCGTTTGCAAAACGGTCTTGGTTTACAAATGTTATCTGAGGTTTCAGTCACTAAGGAATTTCTAAATAGATAAGATACCCAGGGCTTGTTGTACCTTCTGGCAATTATTAAGAAAATAAAATCAGTTAATATCTAACCCCGAATCCAGACTGTAACTTCAGGATATATAAATTCTTACTCAGGCTCTGGTAGGAGTCCTGCAATTCTCTGTCCTATACAATACCCCGGAGGAAAAAAAAATAGACAAGCCTGTGATTAAAAGACAGCTTCATGTGCTGGGGGGAACATTTTATGAGCTCACAAGAGTTTTCTACGTGACTCAAGTCGCCCAGATGTTGCTCACGCTTGAAACGTAGAACCCACTCTGACGGACCAAGTTTCCCAGCTGTGTGGGCACTTCCTGTAAATCTGCAGTGCACAGATATGCACAGAAGTGTTCCACAAACGTGGGCTATGGGTTTTTTTTCTGGTTTTTTTGGCACTGCCCCAAGGGGAAACTGAGCCTATTAGAAACAGATATTTGGAAAGGGGATCGGTGACTCAGAGAACTGTCAGTGGGATACTGTGTTCGCACTTCCGGGGGAGGAAAGGTGATGAATCAGTGGTTGTGATGTTAAACTAGAGACCTGGGCTCAATTTTCTGCTCTTCTACCCACTGCTTTGGCAACTTGGGAAAGGTGAGATGAGCTGATGTTTTCAAAAGTGTCCAAGCGGTTGTACAGTCTGTGTCTCATCAGCTGTCCGTGAGGTTTAGGCTTCTGGAAATGGACCCGAGGTTTCCAATTCTCTGAGGTACATGGGGAAATATTACCCAGAGACTGCAAGGTGCACGGGTGCTATGTCAGCAGGAGCCAGGGAAGTGGCTGAGGGGAATAGGTGACCAGTTTCAAACCTCGCCTAAGTCCACATGCTGAGCATGTCTACATGGGCATTTAAGTGCACCTAAATTGAATGTGCATTAGCGTAATGCACATTAAGCAGTTTTAGGCAGGTGTCTACACGTGCAAGCATGAAAGCACATTAATGCAATGTGTGTGGACTGACTTGGGATTGAAGTTAGTCCCAAGTCAGTCCACACACATCGCATTAATATGCTTTAATGCACATATGCAGTAATGCACTTTAACTATTTGCGCCTAAATTGATAGCTGCATTTGCAGGTATCAAATGTAGGTGCAATTAGCCCAAACTTGCCATTTTAAAAGTGCATTAAGGGTGTGCACGTGAACACCCTAATGCACCTTAAATGTAGGCTAATGCATCTTAAAGTGTCTCGTGTAGATGCATCCAGTCCGCAAGGTAACCAGTTTGCAAGGAGTTTGTCATCCCAGTTCAGCTCCGGGTGGGCAGGGCTCTCCTAGTGGGATCAGGCCCCACGTCTCTGGAGTCAATTCTTTCAGGACAGGCTTCACCTGTTTTGGGGGACAGCGATCAGCTTATACTTGGGATCCACCAGTTTGGAAATAAGCAGACATTTCCCCTTCCCCAGAGATGTCAACCCATTCCCATTCCCTAGCGCTATATTCCTTTTGAAGAGGGGCAAGATGAGTGCAGAAACAAATCCCGCAGAGGACAAAAGCAGTGAGTGAAGGGGTGTAGCCTCGTGGGCAGCTACGCAGGGCGGGGGAGGTAGGAGCCCGGGCTCCCTTTCTGGAACCACTCATTTGGCTCCTATTCTATTTAAAAGTTCCTTTAAGATGAACTTTACCCAGCACACGCACAGCTCCTCCTAACACACAGTTACGGCTGGCATTTAGCAACCCAAGCGCATGTTCCTTCCCGTCCTGAGCAAGATGTCAAATATTTTAGGTTAAGAGAAGGGGAAAAGAGGAAAAATAATTACACAGTAAATTAAACAAAGGCAACCCCCCTGCTTATTAAGACTTCAAGAGGCGCACATTGCCGCTTCTGGCTTCAGCTGTCTGGAGTACATACAAAGGGTAAGGCTAAAAATAGGTACTGTACAAATGATTAGGTCATAGATTGCTAGGGGGAGAAGGTTTTTTATATAATTGCAAACTAGGCCTCGCATTGTTGGTGAAAAAAAATATAAACAGGGCAGTTCAAAGCCTGGCTGCCTGTTTTGTAGCACTATAAAGTTTGCACTCCTTCGCTGAGTCACTGGAGATAGGCTCCCTTTTGTGCGGGGGGATTTACTCAAGGAATGCAGGCGGGCTGGCCTTGGCTGGCAGGGTCCTGAGTCACAGCGCACAATGATCCTTGCAGTGTTTGCAGGCTTTACGGCCGTTAAGCCACTAATTAGCTTCATTGTCTTACCCTCTTCCCAGTCCATGTGTCCTGGACAGAGTGGGGCGGGATGGGAGAAAGGCCTCAAACTTTGCAAGCCTAGAAAATGCATCATTTAAAGGGAAAGAAACCAAGTGGTGGGGGAGGAGCTACCTGCGTGTAGCTGTTTTGATCTATTTTATATGTGCAACTCAACCATCCAGGGACACAAGGGGAGTTTTAACTTCTTCTTTTAATCTAGTATGACCAGTCGCTTCTATTGACCTAAGACCTAGCACAGCCCCTCCCAGCCTTGCGCAGCCCGGGAGCCAAGACTCAAAGGTGACAGAAGCCCAGATCTGCAACCCCAGTGGGGGCTGGGCCAGCGAACACCTCCGCCGGTCTGGGTCTTGCTGGTGGTTGCTGGTTCGGCTGTGTGACTGCCTGGATTGAAATGGATTGAAGCAGGGCTGGTTTTCCAAAGGAAACAGCTGAAACAGTGAGCATCTGCTTCGCTGGAAAATCCAGGCCATCTCCAGCATCCCCAGCCGGGCCCCCAAAGCCCTGCTGGCTTTTCGATCTCTTGGCCATTGTGCTCCTAATCCCCAAAGAGTTAACGGCCCTGATCCTGCAGAAATGCAGCCATGCACACAATCCCGCTGAGTGCAATGGGGTGGGTCAGGTTCTTGGGGCAACTTCCATGATCGAGTGTTTTCAGTATCAGGGTCCAAACACGGGAGGAACTTTGCTTACGTTGGTTGCCTTCTCTCATTCATGTGAGCGAGGATTGGCAAGACTGTCCTTGCTTGAAATGTGGTGCAATGAGTTAAAAAGTAAAAACTGAGGGGCCAGGGAGCACAGAGGAAGGACAAGGATTACTGCAACAGGCCCATGCAGTTACTCCATTGGGCGTGCACTCATCTAGCCAATCCCCTTCAGGCTGGTACACTCAAATATCCCCCTTTCCCTGGAGCCTTAGAAATCCCCCGTGGTTATGGGAGCTGAGGTGCAGTTTTGCTGCAGTAACAACATACGGTCTTTATTTTAGCGTGGATCCGGATTACAGGGCAGTGATAGGAACACAGCGGCTTGCAGAATGGATGCGTCTGAGCTGCCCACTTCCTATCTTACCCATTCTCCCAAACCAGTTGTAGCCTCCCAGTTGCTTTCAGGTTCCCTCTGTAGTACAAGCAAGTGCTCCCAGAAAGACTCCTGCATTCGGCTGCTACCTGTCTGGCCCTGGTATCTGAACAGCTCAGGTGACACTCATCCTAATCAATGGATTTTACACTCAAGCTTACTATACTGCAGTTGTACCCCAAGTGAGCAGCTTGCCCAAGCCCCTGCAGTGTTCTTCTGCCCTGTCTTCTACAGTTGGGTGTGTTTTGTGAAATACAGTCTAACACATTTTATCATGTTTTCGTAAGCTGTCAGCCTGTCTTCCGTGTGAAAGTAGAGCCGTGAATTATGCTCTGATCTCTGAGCAAACCTAACACACTGCAAACTCCTCGCTCACTAAATACAGGCACTGTCATGTGGATGTTGCTGAGTTAGGCTGGTGGCTCCAAGAACTACATCTGAACAATTCTGCAAAATCAGGGCCCACGATAGCAAAGGTAAATCACCCCAAGAGAGTTTGCCCGGCCATTGGGTACTATCACAAAATTAGCATGTCACAAATGAGATTGAATCAGACTTGTTTACCCACCATACTTTTATTAAAGGCAGCCTTACTGGTTTCTATTAACTGGGTATTTTTCATTTAGAAGTGTTTTAGAGACTAATATCCAAGAATGAATTCACTCAGTGCTACAATGCAGCCACCTCTGGGGTGAGAAGCAGCAGCAATTCTAGGAAAGAGGGGTGGAGGAGAAGAGAAGGTATGTGTGGGACAGAGGGCATGGCACCTGTGTGCAACCTGGCATGGAAGGGTATGTCTACACGTGCATTAAGGCACGTGCTTTAAACTTAGTACCTCCAATGAGTTTCTCCCTGGCTAGAGGGAGGAGCACAGCAGCTTGCCCAGAGTGCATTGATTGGCAGGTAACCGAGCTGGGTCAGCTGGAAGAAATTAATGATTTCCTCCCATTCTTATACCAGGGTTGGTTTGGGGGAAATGTTGCTAGTGAAAAATCAAGATATCTGGGAGGAAGTGAAAGGGTGCAGGCTGGGTCTGGGCTGCCTCTGTGATCTCTGCTTTGCAGACTGGAACCTGGTTATACTTGGCACTTGGCTGGTGACATGTTCCCTACTGTTACTTGTTCATCTTACTGTGGGACTTGCTGCCCCAAGACTCCCAATTCAATGTTTCCCTGTTGGTCCTGGCTTTTGCTGCTCAGGTCCTTAATTCTGTGCCTTTGAAGAATCTGAATGTTGGCAGACTGCTCTTGGGGGATGGATGAGTTGTTGAGTCATGTAGTTCACTTGTTAGCATGTGCAGAATGATGCTTTTTGCTCTTCAAAGTGTGCTACGTTGTGGTTTCCATGGGTTAAATGCTGAGAGAGAGAGAGGGTCTCCACTTGCTAGCTTGGGAGACATGGATGGCCTATGCTGTCCTCTTTGAAGAGGTGCTCCCCTTATCCTGATCTGCCATATCCCCTTGGAACAGGGGGAACAATTTCTCTTCCTTACTGTCCCCTTCAAATGCTTGTGGAGCATGCTGGGTTGGGAAGATCTTCAGCTTGGGGTGCTTTCCTGTGTGCCAAACCCTCCCCATGCTGTCAGCACTAAACAAGCTAATCATAATTTCCTCCCTAACTCAAGTTCCTGTGCACAGCCAAAATAAATAACTCTGCACTGGTAACAGTAGTAGTTGTGAAACATTCCCCTGGGTATCCCAGGAGTATGCATCTCAGAAGACATATATATATATAAGTTACATGTATATGTGATTATAAAGGACTAGCAAAATCCTGGAAGTTTAATGCTAAAGGTTAATAATAATCACAGTAGGCAGCACATCATTGCCTCTGTATCTGGTTGAGAGATTTACAACTTAAACTCATGGCAGAGGAAGAAATTGCCTCAATCACTTGGAGTAATGGCACATGGAGAGCCACTTGGGCGTGACTGCTACTTAACATGAGAAGCCCAGCCTGGCTTCATTTAATGTGCTGGTTCTTTTCTAATAAACACGTTGCTCTACAAGGTGAGGATTAAGTTCAAAAAAGTAAATAAATTGGAAACTGATGGGGAGAGATCAGAGTGCAGTGGCATATGCCAGAAGGAAAGGCTAGTTCTTGCCATATAAAGCGATTAACTCCTTTGTTGGGCTGGTCTCAAAGCTCAGAAATAAACCCTAAAGCCAAGGATAGCATTTGCTGGGTGTTATTTTTCAGAGATGGGCAGCCACAAAGCCAACCATCTATCCACTTAGGCACAGACTGGCAGTGCTGTTGCATCTGCCTTACTGGGGGGGGGGGGGGGGGGGTGCTGCCTGCTGGGCACTGAAGAAGGTCATAAGAAGGTCTTCATGTGATGCAATGTGATGTGATGCACCTGTTGTCATCCTACTCTTCAAAGACCTGCTGAAGTTGCAGGCACTGGTTGGATTTCCTCCACCTGAGATGATTGGCACTCCCCACACCTGGAGGAGTAGTTTCACAAAGAGCTGCTCCTTTGATCAGTAGATCTGTGGCATTTTTTTCCAGCAGCATTTGCTTGGGTTCTGCTACAACTTGCTCCTTGCAAGACTCCTGGGCCATAACCCCAGACCTCTGAAGTTTAGTGCAATTCATAAAAAAACAAAAATGTGCAGAGCGAATTGCATGAGCTCTGCTGTTAAAAGAGGACTAAGCCTGCACAGGGATGTCTGGATATAACTTCTCCAAGGCACTCCCCAGGTGATGCCCTCTAAACCTGGTGGATTCTCATTCTTCCCTTCCCATTGGCATCAAGGCACCCAGCTAACACTCAAATGGTTTTTTCATTTATGCTATCAGACCGTCCAAGGCTCCTGCTCTTATTCGAATCAACTTTTTAAAGCTAATTCTGGAAGACCTTAGAGCTGGGTGGGAGGGGGACTCTTCTTTGGAGCTGTATTTGCTATCTTAATACTTCCTGTGCATGTTGTGTGCATGACCTCAAGAGGAGACAATGGGTTCCACGTCATGGGCTAGAGGTTTTTTTGGATCTTCCTATTTTATGCCCCTTGGAATGGCTGTGCCTTTTGCTTCCTCTGTGGCTATTGATCTCCAAGGGATGTCAGCTATGAAATTCTGTGTGCATGCGGTGGAGGATATCAATTTTGAAGGAAGTCTAAAGGCAGATTTCCTACTGGTACGACTATTTCTGAGGGGGGGACTCCATTGTTCCTTGCATTGTCAAGCAACAGATGTTTCTGAGCAGCTTGTTACAACAAAGCTAATGTAACTGTAAATATTTGCTTTGTCTATATTTTTAGTGCTATCTATGGTTTGGACCAATAAGTGGTTTCTTTAGATCACACATGCACGGAAGGAAATGTTTGCAGTGAAATACAGTAACTCTTGTGATGACTCATGGTGCGGTGTGGATATGTGTGGGGTAAGGTATGGAGAAGCAGGGGTGTGTAGAAGAAAGCAGAAACAAGTGGACCTGAGGGAGTGCTGGATCAAAGTGTGCTGCTGAGCTGCCCCAATCCAAAGGGGTCTCCACAAACGGCACCTGTGGAAATGAAACTCCAGCTGAATGGAGTCTGCACAAGAAGGCAATGCACAAAGCAGGCATGGTTATTTGTATGGCAGCCGTGCTTGATGCTCTACCCAGGAGCTGGGCCCTGGGGTGATAGGCTCTTGTACACACACAGAGTAGGAGATTCTCCCTAAACCAAAAAGTTCACAAGTGAGATAGAAAAGATGGAAAAAGGGTGTGTGTGGGTGGGGGGTGAATGAAGGCAGCATGACTCATCTAGTCTTAATGTCAGGGGCCTGTGTGCCTGCATGGTGCCTCTCTCGTCAGCCCCTGCAGAGAAGCCAAGGACTGCAGGCCAGAGGAACCCGGCTCCGGTCTCACCCCTTGGTAAGATTGCTCCTGCTGGGCAAGGCTAAGCCTCCCTTTTTAGGAGCCAGATCTAGTGGGCACTTGGGTTGTGAGCTTTTGGTGAGTAGTGGGAGGAGGGTCATCTTTTTGTTCTGCAGGGCTGTGCTCTCCTTGCTCCTGCTGCAATAGCAACTATCAGGAAAAAGGCATTTGAATAACTAGCGCAGCCTGTGTGATTAGTATCTGAGTACCGCCATGTGCGTACACACATGATTTCAGGATTGGGACCTCCGATTGCAAGCTTGGGGTAGAGACCAGATCGTTTCTATTACAGCACATGGTACGATTCACCGATTACTTAATGCAGTCTTGAAGAGCCACTGTAATGAAGTGTAAGTCACAGTTTGTGTTTGGGGGAGAACTTGAATATCCTTTTGCCTGCGCTATGCCTATTCTGTGAATAAATGTAGGATTTCTGGCGTGCAGGGTCAAAGTAGCTGTAGGAAGCAACTCTGTTTAAAAGTTGAACAAGTCAGTAATTTTACACTCTCTATATTTATTTTATTTTATTTTTAAAGTGAAATGCACCAATTCACAGGAAGGACTGGGGGTTAATTTTCAGTGTGCTGCCTGGGAATTTAGCTGTGGGATTTCCATTATTGCTAATGGGATTCATGCAGCTTAATTTCATGCAAGCTACACTAAAAATGTACCCCTAACCGTCTGCAGAATTTCGGTTCTGAAATCCAACCTCTTCAGTTAGAGCGGGGTAAACAAACACCTGAAAGCACATAATTGTCTGCCTGTTTTTTTCCTGAATCACTTTTGATTTAAGGTGTGGAGGGGAAGCCTCTGATTTAAGCAATCTTTAAAAAAAAAAAAGAAAAAAAGGAAGAGGAGATGTGTATTCATGCTGATAGACAGCATGCTGAATTTCAGCTTGCTGCCAATTAAAACGGCAGAGTTATAACCCCTGAAAAATGGGGTGTAGTTGATGCCTTATCCTTAAGTATAGCACTGTGAATGCTACACTATAATACTTACCGGATAAACTAAGCCCTGTTGTCTTGCAGTATAAAGGCCTCTGTTATTAGGCTGCTCCTGTTAAATGACTGCTATCATTTGGTCCCGAAGTACATTAAATCCCATTATAATTATAAACACACTTCCCTATAACATTCTCTTTAGATTACATGCACACGGCTTTACCCCTAAGGGTATCTTTGTACTAATACCATTCTTATTTGTTGTTTTAGCTGTGGCAATATCGGGTCCTGCAGGACCGGGAATAGGCAAAGGGGAGGGGAAAAAATCTGCCAAATGATTGAGCTGTGCTGCCTGGCTTCTCCGAGAAACGGCACAGCTTAAAAGGGGCTGAACTTGGGCGCAGGGCTGCCCCGGGCCACTTGAGAAGGACGAAATGTTGCACGGTCTCCCTTCTGTAAGAGGCTGGGCAGTAAAGCGGGCGGGCGGGCGGGCGCTCCCACGCGGGTCACCTGCACCAAGCGGCCGCTTCCCCGGCCGTGCACGCGGCTCGGCGGAGGCTCAACAAGTGGAGGCGGCCGGGAAGCTCCGGGAGCAGGTGCCGGCGGGGCCGGGGCGGGGCGGGGCGGGGCGCATCCCCCGCGGCAGCCGCCGGCTCCTCCATGTTTGTTGTTGGCAGAGGCCGGCCGGGCGAAGCGCTGTCCAGCAGCCCGGGGCTCCGCTCCGCGTCCTCCCTCCCCACCGCATCCATCCACACCGCCCGCTCCGCTCCCGACTAGCCGGCACATGTTCGTGCACACCCCACAGCACAGCACAGCCTGCTCCGCTCCGCTCCGCTGCATCCGAGTGCAGACCACCCCCCCCAATCCGCTTCAACCGGGTCCGGTGCAGACCCCCCAGCCCAGCCCGCTCCGGTGCATCTGAGTGTAGACCACCCCCCCAATCCGCTTCAATCGGGTCCGGTGCAGACCCCCCAGCCCAGCCCGCTCCGGTGCATCCGAGTGTAGACCACCCCCCCAATCCGCTTCAACCGGGTCCGGTGCAGACCCCCCAGCCCAGCCCGCTCCGCTCCGGTGCATCCGAGTGCAGCCCACCCCCCTGCTCCGGTCCAATCGGGTCCGGTGCAGACCCCCCAGCCCAGCCCGCTCCGCTCCGGTGCAGCCGAGTGCAGCCCACCAGCCCAGCCCAGCCCGGTGCGGTCCAAACTAGTCCGGTGCATTTTAGTTTACACCACCCATCCCATCCCATCCCACCCCGCTGCGGTGCAGACCCCCCACCCCGCCCCGGTCCGGTACAGACTAGTGCGGTGCATTATAGTCCAGCCCGATCCAATCCAATCCGGACGAGCCCCGCGCGTTGTAGTTTAGATTCCCCCCCCCCCCCATCCCGGCCCGGTGCATCCTAGTGCGGACTACCCATCCCGGTGCGGTCCAGACGAGCGCGGTGCATTTTAGCGCAACCCGGACTATCCCCCCCCCCCCCCCCCACTCCCAAATCGCGGTGCGGTGCGTGTCGGGCGGGAGCCGGGCGAGCGCGGGTGTCCGGCAGCTAGGTGTCAGGCCAGGCTCGCAGGCGCGCGGCGGGAGCGCGGGGCGGAGCGGCAGCGGGACGGGGCGGCGCCGGCAGCCGCGCCCGGGCGGGCGGGCGGGCGGGCGGGAGGTGGCTGCGGCCGCGCCGTGCCGTGCCGTGCCGGTGCGGTGCGGGCGAGCGGGCGGGATCGCTCGGGGGCGCGAGCCCGGCGCCAGCAGTCAAGATGGAGCCGGGCCGAGGCTTCGTCGGGGGGGAGCGGCCCTGACGCGGGTGCAGCAGCGTCAGTGATTTGCTGGCCCGCGAGCACAGCGGCGCCGGGGAGGATGAGAGCGGGCACTGCGAACTGCCCGCGCCCGCCGCTGCTCCGGCGCTGAGCCCGCAACTTCCCCGCACCTGGGCGCTGCCAAACTTGGAGCCCGCCCGGATCCTAACGGGCTCCTTCCTCTCTCTCTCTCTCTCTCTCTGTCTGTGTCTCTCTGTCCCTGCCCCGCTTCCCCAGGCAGCCCGGGGGAAAGACACCCTCATGACTGATCCTCCGGAGCACCATGGATCTGACTAAGATGGGCACGATCCAGCTGCAGAACCCCAGCCACCCCACGGGGCTGCTGCACAAAGCCAACCAGATGCGGCTGGCGGGGACCCTGTGCGACGTGGTCATCATGGTGGACAACCAGGAGTTCCACGCCCACCGCACCGTGCTGGCTTGCACCAGCAAGATGTTCGAGATCCTCTTCCACCGCAACAGCCAGCATTACACCCTGGACTTCCTTTCGCCAAAGACTTTCCAGCAGATCCTGGAGTACGCCTACACCGCCACCCTCCAGGCCAAAGTGGAGGACCTGGACGACCTGCTGTACGCGGCGGAGATCCTCGAGATCGAGTACCTGGAGGAGCAGTGTCTGAAGATCCTGGAGACCATCCAGGCCTCCGACGACAACGACACAGAAGTCGGCGTGGCGGACGGCGGCGCCGAGGAGGAGGAGGATCGGAAATCCAGGTACATCAAGAACCTGTTCATCTCCAAGCATTCCAGCGAAGAGAGCGGCTACGCCAGCCTGGCCGGCCACAGCTTGACGGGGGTGATGGTGGAGCAGAGCCCGTCCGTCTCCACGTCGTTTGGGCTCTCCGCCATGAGCCCCACCAAGGCGGCCGTGGATAGTTTGATGACCATCGGACAGTCGTTGCTGCAAGGGGCTTTGCAGCACAACCCCTCCGAGGACTTGCACTTGGTCGGCGGCCGCCACCCCAGCCTCTCCGAAGTGAAAACAGAAGCGATGCAAATTGAGGAAGCCTCCAGCCACGAAAGCCCCCGGACGGCGGAGTCCAGCACTTCTGGCGGGGACAAGCCCGACGACAAGAGCAAGGACGGGCCCGGGACCCCGACCCGTAGCAGCGTTATCACAAGTGCCCGTGAACTTCACTATGTCCGCGACGAGAACGCGGAGCAGCCCCCCGAGGCGGGCCAGGGAGCGCCGCTCGGAGGGGAGCAGTCGGTTTCTCAGAGCGAGAAGCCCCTGAGCGTCTATTCTGTGCTACCAAATCACAAAACTGACTCTGTGCTCGGCGTGCCGCCCTCCATGACTTCTGCCCTGCACGTGCAGCCGGCTCTCGCCGTGTCCATGGACTTCAGTGCTTACGGGGGCCTTCTGCCCCAAGGCTTTATCCAGAGGGAACTGTTCAGCAAGCTCGGCGAGCTGGCAGCCGGCATGAAAACTGAGAGCCGAGCCGTCGGGGAACAGTGCAGCGTGTGCGGGGCAGAGCTGCCGGACAACGAGACGGTCGAGCAACACAGGTGAGTCTTCCCGCTACGTCCTTCTCAATGTGCCATCGGGTCTCTCCTCACGTCCTGTCACGATTGGCAATTTTCTCTTTTTTTTCCCCCCCAGTTTCTGTTGCACAATCCACAGGGCTTTTTGTGGGGGAGGAAGGGGGTTGTTTTGTGTTTGTGAGTGAATTTTGTGCTGGAGGGTTGCGGCCTGTGTCATGGAAGACAGATCCCCCGTGGACGCGATTCACCCTTGTGCAGAGAGGGCTGGTGCAAAACCTGTGTGTCGTGTTGTTCCCTGCTACGGTTGTCAAACATGGGACTGTGTGCGCTGCCCGGGCATTTTGCTGGCCCTCTCTACTGCACCGTATGTTTGCAACAGGCAACGATTTGGCAGTGGCACCGCGTGTTAGGCAGGGAATGGCCTGACAAAGGATTGTGATGTTGCTCATTTGCTGAGAGTTGGTCCAAGCTCCCCACTAGCTTCCCAGGCTGATGCTGCCTGGGAGTGTGGCTAGTGCTGTCTCATGCCAAATCCGAATTTGCCCCAGGTATCTATCTCCTTCCCAATTCTAGCGCCTGCTTCTTTAAGCAGATGGGAAGCGTGCCTGTGTGGTCAGACACTCAGCGATCTGTCTGCTTGCTGTCCTAGGGACTTAGTCTGGGCATCTGACTGCAGATTGGGGTGTGTGCATGTGTGCGCGCACTATTATTTTTGGGTGAGACCTCTGTGGCTCTTTGCATCTTGCTTAGTTGGCTTTGGGATGTTTCTTGCTGTGCCTCCTGGATCTGTGCTCTGATTCTAGGCCAGTCTGCTGCTGCTCCTCTCCCCGGGAGCAACCTCTCTGGCAATGTTTAATCTCCAGGCTCTGGACTGAACGCCACAGAGCCCAGCTCTGAGTCCAGCCACACTGGAGTAAGGTCAGAGGGCGTGTGCTGAACTTAGTGGAGTTCCCTTTAGGTTCAGGCCCATTTTGAAGGAGGTCAGAGTTTCACCTTTGCTTGAGTTTTGACTCGTGGGTGTGGTCTGGGGGTTTCTCCGGAGCCAGTTGGGGCCCAGTCAAGTGCATTCATCTGCCCGGAGAAACGCTGGAGCTTGCTGTGCTGACTTAAGTGGGGCCTGCTGGGGCAGTAAAGAGGTCTGATTGTGAACATCCATCTGCGGGGTCAGGGCTTCGCCTGCCGGGAGCAGCAAGAACGGGGACCCCAGCTGAATTTGGGTGCAGTAATCACAGACCAGTCGGCCTTAGGCTACACTGCGAATGCAAGCCTTTATGCCTTCTGTACTCCAGGGAAAGCATGGCACGCTCGGTAACAGGGATGCTGTAGCCACACAGTTCATGGGGGGGTGGGCATGGAAATGGGTTCAAGGAGCTTGCCCAGTAGGACATCAGAGGAAGAAGGCCAGTTTGGGCTCCAGTTCCTGGAATTCAAATGAAGAACACAGGAAATCCTGGGAGCATCTCTGGAGTATTCAAACTGAACATCTTTCAGTATTTTAATGAACCAACAAGTTTAATTAGTTCTAACGTACATAATATCCACACGAGGCTCTGCCTGTGTGTATATTGTTGCCTTGCTGATGGGGCAGGAGAACCGCTCTGCCCCTGGCTCTTGTTGTTGTGTTTAGATCTTGCCCTCGGTAAATGAGGCAGGATTTATCCGCAGCTCATGTGGGGCCTCCGAACAACAATCCTCTATTCAACCTGTTACATTTTAAGTGCAGACTGGCAGCCTTGACTCTGGGGTTTGCATCCTTGTGCGGGCTTGCGAGACATTTCTAACATAACATCTTAGTGTGGCTTGTGATTTTAATATGCAAGCGTGTGCTGTAATACACGCGGCACTTAAGCAAATAGGTGGGAGTACTGGCCCGGGTACTGAGAGGACACAGACAGAACTTCCTGAAGAATCGATGGGAATTGTACTTCTGTTCTCCTACAAAAAATCAAAAGAATAAGTGCCTCAGACCAGATCCTCAGCGGGTGTAAGCAGGAGCTCAAGCGCTGCTGACTTGCATCAGCTGAGGGTCTGGCATTGTTTGCTTGCTATAAAATGATGCAGGCTGGACACCATTGACCGGGAGCTGAGATGAAGGCGCAGGGAGAATTTTAACGTGGCGGTCTGCCGTGCTCTCAAACACTGCCTCTTCTCCCTTCTGAAACACAAAGACTAACAATTGATGCTCCTGCCCACACCACAGGAACTATTTTAGAAACTCTGCAAGAGGACAACTTGGCAGGGATTAAATTGGGAACTTTAATGCAGAGCCTGTTCTAGAGTTCCCATTGCTGATCAATAGCCTTCCGTCCGAGCCAGGGCTCAGCGGAAAGTTAAACCCACCCGAATTCACACAGATGATTAGGAGGCCCTTTGTGAATGACTGCATGTTATGAATAAGAGGGCACATATTTTGAACCAGCTTTCTGCATGGTGAGATGGGCTTTATTCCATTTAGACAGCAGTTGCTAGGGTTGCAGCCTTTATTTTTAAATTATTTATATTTGCAATGCACTCCAGTATGTTATGTACAATAATGAGGTCTCGGGTCTAGCCTAAGCTCCAAGTTGAGCAACTTAAACAATGTCGTTTTTAAGCGAACCGAGTTAAATGGATACCAAAGCTCATGCGAATGTTCTTAATTTGATTTCAACTTTGTTCATACCTGCTAGGCTGCATTGGTTCATTTATCGGTGCAAGCTAAATGCATATACACAATCTTCAGCCAGCTTGGGCACACTTCACTAAATAACTTGAACCCATACTTCTAAACCAGTGCATCAGGTGTGTAGACATGTTGCCATGAGACCTTGCTATAATCTTTGCTGCCAAAGAAATGGGGAAATATTGGTATTTTGCACAGGGGTTATTTAGGCAGCTATTGCGTAGCATCCCCAGTGAGAATTTTGCCACCTGTCATCTGTCCCTGGAAGCGGATTAACCAGTGGTGGCAAGACTGGAAGTTTCTTTGTGCAGGGCTGAGGTTTCTTACCACCGAGCTCATCTCGCTGTGATCAGAGCAGGCTTAGCAGGATCAATCTCTAAAACACCTGCTCACTTACTGGACTGGAAGAAGATGGCAGCTTCTGGTTTTTCTAGGGCTAGCAACTCTCCTTGTGCTAATGGCAGCTCTCCCAGTGATTTGGGATCGGCTTCAGAGCCGACTTAGTCTGAGGAAGTCATCTCGCTGAAGGGCAGAGGTCCACCAAAGTCGCTGGCACAGCATTCAAGATTTGCTGCTCCTTTTCCTTGAAGTAAATGGGATGCTTGCTATTGACTGCTCAATGGGAGCAAGGGATGTCTCGTGGGGAGTAGGGCTTGTCGGTGCTGAAGTGGCTGCAGTACAGCGGTTTGCTCCCTGCTTGCAGCACTTGCATGTGTTTTGGTTTTGTTTTCTAAACTTGATGCGAACACCGAGATGTCAAATGCAGGTTCATTTTTAGCTTGGGCAGGAGCTCTAAATAAATGTCAGTGGCTTCTTCCGTTCCCTCCCACCACCTCTTTGGTGGGGCGTCTTTCCTCCCAGCTCTGTTTTGGACAGGGCCTCACCTTGAGCGTGAAGGGGTCGTCTGCATCGTTTTTGGTTAGCGAGTATTTCCGTCTGCCCCTGCTGCGTTTGTGAATCGGAACTGAGGTCGTTTAGGTGGTCAAGAAAGCACCTCGCTGCGTGTGGCAGGAGCAGCTACGCTTGGGGATGACAATGTCTGTTTGGGGAGAATTACTTTGCTTTTGGTTTTGCAGGCTATGGATGGCCTGATCGCCAAATAGTATGGTCAGGATTGCTGTCGAGATGTTGCTAGTCGGCTGCTGCTGGGAACTAGTAGGATTTTGAGGTTTGTAACACGGTTTAAAGAGAATAACATGGGTGCAAAGCAAAACTCACCCTGGCTGACTTTCATTTTTTTAATTTATATGAGGAAAACACTTTAAAGGCCTTCTCCAGATCATGCCCCCACTATGATGGGTACTGGACAAACACACAGTAAAAAGCAGCCCTGACTTGGGACGGTTCACAACTGAGTCGCCCAGACAGATAAAGAAAAAGTAAGTGTTGTGAGCTTGATTTTTTTTTTAATTTGTTGTTTTTTATTTTACTACGAGAAACAAGGCACAGAAGGAGCAACTTGCTCAAGGTCAGATCAAGGCTGTGGGGGGTTGAATGCCAATCTGAGACCCCGCTTAATGACTGAGTCACAACGGCCATCCTTGGTCTCCTGATGTAGTCATCGTAAGATATTTCATGTTATGGTTGACTCAAAACCAACTCATTTCGGAGCTACATTAGTACAGGCCTCTCTGTTTACTTGGGTCCTGGTTTGGAGTCCCGGCGGAAGTACCAGGCTTGGGAACTTATAGGCTGCTTTAAGATCTGTTTGGGTTTTTTTTTTCTTCTTCACTGATCTTATGATTTTGACTAATTGAGTGTGTATTGAGTTGTGGCTCTTTATTCTTTTTTTTATAAAAGATTTCCTTCTAGGTTCAGTAAAGTTCAAACTTAATCTAATGTTGGTATTGATTGTAGCTTCTAATTGCAGGGGGAAAAAAGCTAGAGTTCAACATTTTTTTTTTTTTTTATTTGGACTGGGGAGAAAACACTCATGAATTTTGAAAACACTGTTATCCTAAACTGCTGAAATGAACTCCTTTTTAAATTTTTTATCACAAAACCAAACCATTTAAAACTTGTTCTTCTTAGCAGCTTGATTTTTTTTGTATTTTAAATTGCATTTCTTTAAGCAGTGGGGTAATACAGGTGTAGCTTGGATCTATCACCTTGATTATTTGAGAAGTATTCCCTTCCCACCTTTGTGTCTTGTTTTTGGAGGTTGCATGCTTTTTTTTCTCCTTCCCCCAGTCTCCCATTTTGCAAACATTTAAGCACGTGTTTAACCTGTCAGTTAGATAGGACTGCTCAGGTACAGGGGGTCAGAGGGGGGATGGGGCTTATTTGATTGTTACCCAACAAAACAAGACCCTGATCGTTACCGGGAATCTTGACGATTAAGTTATTATAGTATTTTATGCACGTTGTGGTGTTGTGGAGCTCTTTGTGTGAAGGAGTGCTGTGAACACCAGCATGTTATAACTACATCCTCATGAGGCTAGGGAGGAGGGAAGCCAGATGGGCTATTCCAAATGCTAGGCTTCCTTTTAATACCCTGAAAATAGACCACATACATCTCATTATCTGGATGCCCGTGGAAAGTAAGAACAAGCTGGGAAGTCCCCTCTGAGGGGGGAAGAAAAACCCACGTCTGAATTTTGGAAGACCTAGAAGATTTCATGCTTGAGCTACCGCCCAAAAGCCATGTGGCTGGTGGATTAAGCCCAGGGCTGGGAGCCAGGAGGCCTTGAGCTTTTTTTTTTCCCCTCACGTTTGCTGAAGAGTGGCCTAAATAATACCTGGCACTTCAACGGGGAAATCCTAGCATCCCCTTCTCTTGGGTCTGGGAAACTGAGGCACAGAGACGTTCCAAATGACTTCGGTGGAGAAATGGGAGCATGGCAATGGGGTCATCTGCAGCTGCATTGACTATTTAATGGTTCAGATGAATGCCAGTCTTCCTGGTAGAAGAAAGTCGCTTATTTTGGTGCCCCTGGAAGCCACTTTCATTGATGATATCTTTTGAATGCCAAAGTCAGCGTGAGAAAAGGGTGAGGATGTGGCCGGGCAGTCGACCTCCCGTCTCCCCAGTGTGACATGTCTCCAGTTAGTGCTTGGGATCCCAGTCCCTTCTGACTTCTGGTGATATGGTAGAGGTGGTATCTCTCTACGATGCCTGCCTTAGTTTTTGGATAGGTCTGTGCCCCATTTGGTGAAGATGATATACATTTTGGGGCACTGGTTTCACAGCGGAAATGCTGAGTTTTGTGGTGAGTCCTCTGAAAGAAAGAGTCATTAATGTAACTTTTAAAGGAGCTGAGCATTTTTGCAAGTATTAAGAAGTCAGCTCCAGAGCTGAGTTCTTGCTTGCTGTGTGACTGCTTTTCCAGACTTGTTTCGGTGTATTTAATAATGGACTGGCTTTGATTGTAAACTCACTGTGGCAAGGACCACCTTTCCATTTGGTTTGTGCAACTTTGAGTACAACGTGCTCCAGAGCTACAACCGTACAATTTAATAACCCCGTTTCTTCCTTTTATTTCCTCTGCTTCCATAAAACAACTTTGGTTAAGGATGTACGTACCATTTATTATGCCTGGCAACTCTCTTGCCATTTAGCTTGTTGATCTATAGCTTTCATGGAGTTGAAACCTTATATTGTAGCATATCTTAAGTAGCCGTTTAGGAAAGTGTAACTGCATTTGGCTGTTCCTTTGCCAACCTCACCTCCATTTGTCTTTGAGTGGATTAGCTGAGTATTGTAATATTAATGCCATTAGGCACATTGGCACTGTTCAACGTGTCACAGTGAGAAACAGATGCAGTATACCATTAAAGCAATAAATGTGATAAATCAGATCCCAAGTGCTTTGCAAGATGTTATTAGCGTTCATTTTGGTAGTCTGATACAGTAACTGTTGGTTTTTTCCCCCACCCCCTGCTCTTTTTTGTATTTTTAAAATTTTACTTTAAGGATTCGGCAACTTATGCGCCACTAACCTCTGCTACAATCTAAAAGCCAAACAACAACAAAAAAAAATCTCCCAAACTCTGACAGTGATTATTTCCAGAGTTTGAAAGACAACTTAGCAGGCTCTTGTTTCTTGCTGATGGACCTTATTAGCGGCACCTGGCATCATAACATGTTAATAGAAACCAGCGTTCTCCTACTGCGTGGTCACTGACAAGTAGCTCTGTCAGTTTGAGCTTGCCATGCGAGGAAGTTCTTATTAGCTTTACGGGTAAAAGAACTTGCCCTGTTCAGGAAATGAATGTTGCAGTTAAGGTCCACGGCTCTGACCCTGATCACGTAACCTGTGAGCGCCAGCGGAGACCCCGCTCAGGATGCTTGGGATTTCAGGCTTTCTCTGGTTCTTGTCATATGTAAAGAGGGAATACATTGTGGTATGTTGCAGCCTTGAACTTTTGATTTATTCAGTGGGGGACTTAACCATTTCCATACACAGAACATCGTGCGAAGGTGGACTAGCGCTTTTTAAGTTGAGCATTTTGTTCAATCAATCAGCCGTCCCTCCCCGCTTTGTTTAGCAGTGCGGGGGATGCCTCTTGAAGCAGAAATCTGAAATTTATCTTGCCAAGAACAGTGATATTTTTCCTGGTTCCTGTTGCAGCTTTCTGAGAGCAACACCACTACATTTCTTATGAAATAGTTTCCCCCTGCTTTGCACTTTAAAATATAGAAACGTTTAGGGAGGATGTAACCCACGTAATACCAACACAGAAAATACCTTTTTTTTTTCTCTTGGTGTTGCTGTGGGAAAGAATTGACTCTTCTGTTAGTGGCCAGCTAATTAGCCTGTTTAATGGTACGTGTTGCAACACTGTTTTCTTAGAGCAAATAACAGTAAATAAAAATCTAATTTTATTATGGTAAAAGGCTTTTGTATCTTTTTTGTTCCTGGATGTATGATTTTTGTCTTCGCTATTATTAATATCTCTCTCTCTCTCTCTCTCTCTCTCTCTCTCTCTCTCTCTCTCTCTATATATATATATATATATATATATATATATATATATATATATATATATATAATATATATATAGAGAGAGAGAGAGTTGCAAAACAAGTTGCAAAAGAAAATATATATATATATTTTTTTTTTCTTTTTTTTTCTTTTGCAACTTGTTTAAAGTAAAATCCAAAAGCACCGCAAAGACTATTCCACGTGAATTCAGAAGCAGTGCTGAGGATGTTGTAAGTTGTTAGAGAAAATACATGCATCTCTTGACAAATTGCTTGTTTTCTTATGATCCTGGTATCATGTGGAAAGCTGAAGTTTTAAATCAAGTGGCATCCCGTTAGGAAGTGCATCTGTTTTTTCAAAGCTTGCTCTTTATTTAATTGCCCGGACAAAAGTTCACTAAGATTTTCCTGCCTATTTATAGCCATTACTATAAACAGGCTACTAATTTTGGTAAAAGAAAATTCATTGATGGCATGGAAAAATGGCCTGCAGAGCATGCGTGGTATTACAGGGGCAATATCAGAGTTGTTTTTTTCGCCCCTTCTTTTGTAGAAATGCCACCGAAGGGCACCATAAGTTTCCAAAAAAGTCTGTGAACAATCTTGTCTGCGTGCGTGTGATACCGATGCAGTTAGTTCTGCTGCGTGTGTGTATGTGTGTTTTCCTTGTGTATAGTAAAATGATCTGCATTTTCCTTTTTGTTCATAATTAGCAACAATTTTTACTTTTTTTTCTCTCCCCTTGACAGCTTCAAGAGAGACTTTAAATGAGTAATTACTAAATATTTCCCGGCAGCCCAACACGGGGGCATGGCATCTCCTGTTGCAAAAGTGAAAAATATTTCTGTTTGCAGTTAATTTTAGTGGCAGGCAGATCATGTTAACTGGATGTAATTGCTTCCAGATATGGCAGAGGGTTTTGTGTGTTAGGATGAAGGGTCTGGTAAGTGCTCACTTCCTGTGTAAATTAGCCTATTCCATTCATTCTTTCTTTCTGGGCAGTCCTGGATTGTGTCATTCTTCTTACAATTTTTTTCTCTGGCCTGGTGTTAGGCAGCTAAGTGCTTTATAGTAGGTTTAATTCTTCGTTTGGCATCGGTCACTCCCTTACCTTAGCGCGCAGGCGATTGTAAAGAGATGTAGGGGCTGGCTCTGAATGTCTCTGCAAACTCCTCCAACACTGAGTCTTGCAACAAAGTGCAAAAGGCTTGTCCTAGGGCACATGCATGTGGATCTTAAGACTGAGCGGATTGTTTGTGTCGCGTTTGCAGCTATTTAGGGTCTGTCCTTAAAAAATCCGGATAGCTGGTCAGACTTCTATATTTTTGCAGCAATGTAAACATGTCCATAGCAGCGATGAAATAAAATTGAGCCTTAGAAGTCTAGGCTAAGGAACAGCTAGAGGAAAGCAATTGAAACCTTCTTTGACTCCCCCAATGCTTGATGGTCTGTGGTCATTTTAAAAAACAAACCCTGAAAGCAATATTTTCAAATGCATGCAGCAGTGTCTGAGCAAACCACAGACCAGAGCAATGATAAAGACGTGCACACAGGAATGTTGGCAAGAAGCTGCAATGCTATTTTAGCAAAAACCCTACTATTTTAGTTGCTGACTTTTTATTACATCTAAACAAACTTGTTGACAGCACAAGTCATTGGGTTTGCTTTTGGGGTTTGTTTGATTTTTTTTACATAGCTGACAGTGTTACTGCTGGTGAAATGCAGCTCACTAAAAGTGACTCTAAGTTGGGTGATATTTTAGGAACCCCTCTGTTGTGGAAATTGTCTGAGCTAATTAGGTGACAATATAATGAAGGTTTTTTTGACTTTTCATTTTAGAAATTTGTAATGAAATGGCCCATAAATACAGAATAGTAAGAGCGAATGAGTAAACTAGTAGCAGAATGAACTGATACAATGAATAAAAGATGGACAGAAGGTGAAGCATGTGAGCAAGAAGAAAAGTCTGTTAGATGGGGTAAACCGTAGAGAGGTCATCCACATGTAAATAATAAATAAATAAAACAAAGGCTGAAACCTTTTGATGTATCTGACAGTTTCTTTGATTGAAGAGGTTTTGGACAGTCAAAAACCTAGTGTATTTCTCCATATGAGATGCTCTCTAAGGTACCTGCTACGGTATCTGACCACTGGTTCAGAAGAGCCTCGCCGTGCGTTCCTCCTGTAGTTCACACATCAGACAGTTCAGGAATAACAAGTATTGCAAGCCACACGTTTTTTCTAATAAAGACCTAATTTCCATCTTTTTCTAGGTAACGGAGAGCGCTGCCAGGGTAAGTGCGAACAAAAAAGCTTAGGGGAAAGGCCCCCATTTTTGGCCCAACTTCCATCCCTTGGCTGGAGTCCAGCGTGGTTCATCTAACTTGTTTGCAGCAGCATCCTCAGCTGGTTTTTAAGCAGCTCATGGTTGGATACGGGGCTAGTTTGATTTCCCCTCTACCTTAGCCCTGTGGATGCATGGATTTTATTTTGGCACGTTGTTTAATCATATCTAGATAAAACCCGGAACAATATTTGTTTAAAGCAAACTGAGGCTAGCCCAAAATGTCACGACCGAGAAGCAATAGATTTTAAATTCACTGCATTCTTACCTGTGTTGGCATGGGAGATTGGCCGTTTATCTGTGCATATCAGTTCAACTGATAACCCAGGGGTCTGTTCAGCTATGTACGAGGAGCAGATTGCTTGATAAATGCCAGTTTCTCCAATATGCAAAGACAAACTGGTGGGGAGGCAGCGTGGGGGTTGAAGGTATCTAAGACCGACGCAAAGACACGTGAAGCACCTGATGGCAGAAAGCAGGTAGTCTGATAAACAGCCGTTGTGCACATAACAGCTCAGCTCTTTTCTTCTTCTTAGCCTTCTAACTTGCAAGCTTGTGGGAGTTGCACACTTTTTTGGGGGTGGGGGAGGTTTCCAGCACTGGTTAAGACTCAGCTTTGAGACAAAACATACGGCTTTGGCTTGCTTTAGAGGTTCAAGGGGTAGAAATTGCATTTCTTGCTATGTCTTGTCATAGAAATGTATTTTTAAAAGGAAAAGATGGGATGTTAACAAGAGCGCTCATTTTGAGCGGGTACCTTCCAGAAGAACCAAGAAGTGAATGAAGGGAAGGAAAAGCAGCAAGCTGTTTCCATGACCTGCCTGGGAAGATGATCTGAAAGGGGACAAATAAGCTGTGGAGGTTAGGTACCCCCGTGAGTGTCCGAGTGCTAACTTCGCAGTCATGTTTGCAGACCTTTAAGACCGCTATTTAAAGAGCAGTGGTATCTCCTTGAGAGTTTATTTTACTATGAAGCAAATGCTCAAATGCCACAAAGTCCAGTCCTTGTTTCCTGCCGGAGACGGCAAATAGCCGCGCAGGTGTGTGTGGAGCATTACGCACATGGCACCGGGCCTGGTAGCCTGGGTGAGGTGGGTTAAAAGGCCTCTCCACTCCTATCCACGCAGGGCACCACACAGCTTCTTTTATGCCAAGCAGGGGATGCGACGACTGTTTCCATAAGCAGGTCAGAGTCTGTAGCACTGCCGGGCAAAGTCTGAGCTCAAGTGTTTAGTCTCAGAATAAAAACCATGATGGACATCTGCCCAGGGACCAAAGTAGGGCAAGCTCTCCTCTATGGCAAATGGATATCACAATCAATAGAAATAGCCTTTATGGAGCGTTTTTGGGCCGTCCCAGAGGGTCATCTCTCTGCAAGGGAAGCCTATCAGTTGACTGCCAGTTGATCCTTCCCAATTGTATTCTGTGGAGCAATCGCATGGGGAATTTTGCTCTTGACAGCAGTGGAGCCAGGTGTTCACCTTTTTAGTTTTTAGAGTAAACCCCTGCAGAAAAACCTGCTGGGTTTTTTTCCATAAAGATATATGATGGTCCAGGTGTCCCCTTCCTCTTTGTGTCCAACTCCACGTCCTTCTGAATCCCAATTCCAGGCTGCATGCTCCATGTCCAGAGCTGGTTCAACTGCTGGAAGATATTTTATGCTTATTCTGACAAGTATAGCCAAAGCTTTTTTGGGCACCTGTATTTGCAGTGGCCCATATTCTGCATAATTTCCTCTCCTTTTCTCTCTTTTTTTTTCCTCTGTGCATTATTTATAGTAAACCATATTAGAAAGGAGTGTTAAGGAGGAAGCGTGATTCATTCTCCGTGAAACCATTGATGACATAAATAAAAGCAAAGTGCTTACTATGTGGGGTTTTTTTTAATATGGTATTTGAGGACAGGTTGGGCTAATTTGGGAGCGTGCTAGCTAGACCTGTGAATGGTACGTATCCGAGAGATTTAAGCACCACACAAATGATCTGACGGAGAAACACTTTGTTGCCCTTCTTGGAAATGAATGCACATGTAAATCTGAGATTTTCAGGATGGCAGATCAGTTTGCAGCTTCTCTTACATGTGCCAGACTTTCCCTTCTTACCAGACAAAAGCTTCTGTTTTGCTTGCTGGGACTTCCTCTATAATCAGATGCCCAGTGGGCTGGGGATGCTGACCCAGGGAAGCCTAGGTGGTTACCTATAAACCATCCTCTTTCTGTAATTGCAGGGTGAAGGCAAAGTGGAGGAGCATTGCACTTTTTGTTCCTGATGGGGTCAAATGCTTATGCTGTATGTACGTTGGCTGCTTGGCTTGTATGAATAGACTAGTATGCAAATAGTCTAAGTGCTTGTATTCCTCCTTGTCTTTCTGACACGAATGACAATGCCGATGTGTATAGAGTGTCCTTAGTTAGGCCCTTCAGCTTCCAGAAACAGGCCCTTGGGTGTGCAGGTGCTCAGTGTCATCCAAAACTCCTGAGCATCACTGTGGCAGTGCATTTGCACTGCCTGCCACTTTAAGGGCTGAGTTGAGCAGCCAGCAGGTGCATGATTGCTGCAGCCATTTTAAACCACTGGCTGCCTATATAAGCACAGCAGTTTGCTGCCGGCAGCCAGGCAGAAACATGGCCTGGCTGAAAGTCTGTATGAAACATCTCGCAGGCTAGGAACAGGAGGCTCTTGGTCCTGGGCATGACCTAAAATTGCACCCTGCTGTGGATGGGTGGCATGGTGGGGTCCTGGTGGCATGGGAGCCCTGAGGAAATGCCAGGCCAGTTACCTTCCCCAGTGAAAGGCAGGTAGGGGCACCTTAACCCCAGCCCCACATCCTAGTGGGTCACCCAGCAAGAAGGTCGGCAGGACCAAGGGGGTTCAGAGTGGATCAAGGAGTCCAGAGCAAGTGAAGGGCAAGGAGCCCAGAGTTTGGAAAGGGTGTGGAGCCTAGTGAGGGGCATGGAGGCTAGGAGCCCCAACTGTGTGTGGGGCAAGGAGCCCCAGTATGAGTGAGGGGCACTGAGCCCAATGAGTGTGGCTGAAGTTAAGGGTTGAGAGATGGTTGCAACTTGGATGCCATCTGCGAGACATGGGCTGTGGTGTAGGGAAGGTTCAGAGCTGCAGATAGCTCCTGCTGGCATCGGGGCATGTAATGGGCAGTCTCCTGCATTTTCCACCAGTTTATGGGGGAACAGCAAAGTCATGGCAGGCAATATTGGGCAGACTGCCCCATAGTGAACAGGTAGGCGGGCCTGCATGAGACCTGGCCCCAAGCGTGCCCCCAGTCACAGTCGTGATGGTAAAAACAGTTGCTCTCAGGACCCCTCGGAGCAGCCTTGAAGGAGGATGGTTTGGGGGTTGAGTTTTCAGAACCAGGACTCTTGGGCTAGGGACACAAGTTATACACAAACAGATTTAAATGACCAGAAATTGGTTTAAACCTGTGACAACAGACGTTCTGTGCACGTAAACCAGTTTCAAAATGGCTGAAACTGATTTAAGATAAACCTGGTCGAATGTAGTATCAGACTTAACTGATTTAGGTCAAACTGGTTTATGAAACTTCTGTCCCGGACATGGACAACTGGTGCCACCTTAGTCAGGGGCATAGGTGACTGGTAGCGGGTGCACGGGGGTGCACGTGTTCCCCATGATGGCCAACTGATGCTATCAGTAGGGCTAGTGCCCCCCTGACCGGGCCGCTGCCATTGGCAGCTTTTGCAGGTGCCCCCCAGATTCAGGAGGCACCAGTCACTTACGGTCAGGAGGGGCACATGCCCCCCCAGCAACCAGACAGTGACTGGGGAAGGAGGTTGTCCCCCCACAGCCAATCTTGCCAACCAGTGGGGGGGTCCTCCTGTGGCAAAACTTACTAATTGGTGAGCGGCCGGTCAGGGGACGCACGTGTACCCCCTGTGCACTCCCGACCCGTTGCCATTGGTCCCAGACCCCTGTAACTGGGTTCAGTTCAGGGCTGTGTTACAAAGGCCCTGTGTGAAGCAGGGCAGGTGGCTGGTTCTCCCTGCACCTCGGTTTCCCCCTCCAGGTGGTGGAGGTGGCACCTCTCCCCTCTTCCCAACTTGTCTTTTCAGACTGTCAACCATATGGCCCAGGGAGTTGTCCTACTGTTTATTCCTACAGCCTGGAGCGCTGATCTGTGCAGGGAGACGAGGTGCCACTTGTACGCTTTGCTTCCTAGTCCCTACTGAATCCACAGAGGATTCATCCCAACGTGAAATGGCGTGAGGAGTCGTGCTCTGTTTAAAGGTCTCATGCAGTAAACCATGCCGCCCAGAATCCCCTCCCCTGGCCCAGGTCCCACTGTTGTGCTCTCCAACGTGGGTCGCTATCGCCACGTGCTGTTGGTAGCAAAGGAGGAGCCTCAGACTGGCTAGTGCAGCGCACTCGCTCTTTCTTTTTCCTTTTGTTTTTTTTCAGAGTTCGCAAACTGCTGAAATTCTGGTTCCTTTTCAGGGCATCTGTCTTGAGCTGCAAGAATCTGCAGCTAGCTGCCGTGGGTAGCTAATACCAGTGACGGATATCTTATCTGTCGCTGGGTATGGGCTGTGGTTGTAGCATGCTATGCAACATATACAAACTGACTTTGCGTAGGAGAGATAAGACAAAAAGCATTGTGTAATATCAGTTCATTGTCTATTTGCCAGTCTTTCCCAAGCTCTCTTGTAACTGCTAACCTCAACAAAGGAGCCCAGGCCTCTCAGAGCTGGCCGAGAATGCTATTTTGAAATGCATTTCCATGGTCCCCCTTCTCTCTGCTCACATGCGCTTGTGGTTGGATGGAGGAAACGAGTGATAACGCCGCAAACATCACGGGTATCAGGGTTGATTCTTTTCTAAAGAAAGCTTTTTGATCCAGAGCTGTGTATTTTGTCAGCGCTGGCCGGTCATACTTGATGGTTGCATAAAACTCTGCTTCAAACTCTGTTGCTTGGACAGCCTTTGAGGAGGGAGCTTGCTGGCTCTCGTGACTTGTCACTAGCATTGGGCAGGCATGGGGACGAGCCTGTTTTGCAGAGCAGCTTGAAGCCGTGTTTGGTTCAAAGTGTCGAATTCACCCAATTCTAATATGTTTATTCACTCATTTGCCCAGTTCTTTGGTGTCTTATTGGGAAGGATTTTTGTTTTTTGCATGGGGAGAAATGGAAACCAGTGCTTTGCTTAAACGTGGAAACAAACTCTAGGCAGTTTGTGAAAACCGGTGTTGCAAAAGAGGCGTCTGATTCAGTACGGAAGGGACTGTTAATGTTGGACTCCCAAGCAAAGCAAAACACGCGGTCAGTTGGCTCTGTTCATCGTGCACGGAGAAATTTTGCTTTGGGACCGAGGTGGACAAAGCAAAGGGAGGAGAGGGGGAGGGGAGCTCCAAATGCAAACCCATGTGAGCTACACTGCAGCTGGTGTCTTAGCTCCTTGGGGACATGGACCTAAGGAGACTGGAGACCGATTCTCAGCTCCGTTGGCTTGGAGCTGTTCTGCCAAAACCAGCGGTGTGAGAGCCAGCTGCTCCTCTTCCCCCGCCTCCCTCCCCAAGAGGAAATGATTTCTTGCCTAAAATAAAATTTTGGTTTTGGACAAAATATTTTCTAGTCCTACAAGGGGAAAAACGTGTGTTCGTCATTACAGAGAGAGGAAAGTATGTTGGACTTGTTTAACTACCTCCCCCCCCTTTATAAAGGGGGTGATGGGACAGTGGAAGCAAACGTAGGTGAAACTGGAGCGATGGAGTGTGAAGGGGCCAGCTCACATCTTGGCACACCCTGCTCCGTGTCCCTGAGGTCCTGGACACACGCATGTACCTGGATGTCCTTTGCATCAGTTTTTTTGTACTGCTGTAACCTACACCAGGACCGGGCATGGACAGATGAGCGGCGATTGTGGGGCAGCTGCATGCAGCACGTGGCTGTTACTGTTCAGGCAGCAGAGGAGCAGGTTTCTGGTTGTTCAGCCCTGCACCCTGTTACCCTGTAGTAAGTCACTGTTTTGGGATGGATGCAGACACACAAAAGTTAAACCAGCAGGACACTTACCGGTCGATTTGACCCCTGCTGCTTTTGGGTGCAAATTTTCCACCCAAGTGGCTGAAGCTGACCCAGGCTAGGGATCTGCGTAATTTTTTCAGCTGCTTTTTCTTATGCCAGTGTTAGATGGCAGGAAACATTTCATCTGTCCAAAGCATGAGTTGAGCAAGCAGCACCTCCAGAATTGAAGATGAGGCTGGCTGCAGTCGGCTCTGTTTTGAGCAGAGCGCGTGGCTTGGAGGGCCAGCTCAGACACAGCTGGACAGGACTGAAGTGCTCTTCCTGCAAGTACCTGGTATGCTTAGGACTGAGATCAGACTGTCCTCCTCTTTTTTTTTTCTTAGGGTTTTCCCTCCCCTCCTAGTTCAGCTGGGGCACAGGTGCGCAGCCCGGCTGGGATTTCCATGGTCATGGTACTGCAGTACAGGCAGGTATTGCCGTCTGGGCTGCTCCAGCTTCTCCAGCTCCAGGGAGGGTTTGGAAATAGGGGTTTCTGATTTAAAGGATTCAGAGGCAGTTGCTTATATTGATTTTTAGCTTATCTGACCCTTTAGCTAGAGGCTGCTCCTCTCTCAGTGTCTAACCAGATGTAACTTAAGGCAACAGAGAAATGTATATCATCCTTTTTCTTGCATTAATTAGGACTGGTAAATGCATTATTTAGCATGGTAAAAGCTGCTGTGGCCTCCTCTGGACCTAATGCAGAGAAGGGTTGGTGGTATATGCACCATGGCTCGCAGGTCTTGTGGGCTTGGCGCGTGAGTGACTGGTACCTCCTGAATCTGGGGGGGCACCCACAGAAGCCACTGACAGTGGTGGCCCTGTCGGGGGGGGCAGCATCAGTTGGTCGTCGGGGTGAGGGGGCATGTGCACCCCTGTACACCCCCTACCAGTTGCCTATGGCTTGGCGTGTCATATGAGAAGGGAAGGAGACAGAGCTTGCAAGAAATGAAGCCCTTGCCACGTGAAACGATGGTGCTCTCTAAGGTGAGGTGGCTCTGTGGCTGGAAAAGCCCCTAGATTGGGTGACGGGAGCAGGAGGAGAAGGGATTTTGTTCTCTCTCTGGTGCCACAAATGCATCAAGTGCGACAGAGAAGGCTTTGGAGACAGCCAACTCCGACTCGCAAGCCCGCTGAGGAGATGCAAGACGGGTCAGAGGCCTGTTGCGGTGGTGGCTTTGTTGCTGGAGTTAGAGCTGTCGAGAGGCTGGCTCTCGCAGGTAGGAGCAGTGCAGCACCCAGAGCGGGAGCGGATAACTAAGGAGGTTGTAGGTGCGGGGGATTGGAGGCACATGTAATGTGGGAACTTATGGTGGGGTCCTCACCTTGAGGTGCCTTTTTCCCAGAGGCTGCATTTCGGTGTTAATCATCTCCCCTCTTCCATCACCCCCTATTATATGCTGTTGGCACCAGTCTATCTACAAGACTCAGCACTGCAAACAGGGAGGGCACGCGGACGGGCTCCGTTGCAGTGGAGATGCCCAGAAGCAGACCTTCTTTCTTCCAGCCTGCCCAAGCGCTTTCTTTGAGGCCTGCTAAAGAACAGAGCCCTGGCTCAAAGGAGAAGTGAATGAAAGCTGTGGGGGTCAGGGGACACCCCCACATCCCTGAGGCCCTGTATAGGATCATCTCCTGGCTTTGGGTGGAAAGCAGCAGTGGGGAGCTTCCTGGTACCAAAACATGCATTGCAGAAGGGGCATAAAATGGCACGCACAATGCCTGGTTGTGTGGCCACAGATATTTGCCTCTTGGAGCCTCTGTTTCCTCGCTCTGTGACAGTGCTCAGATAGAGCGGGTGAAGAGCAAGGTGCAAACATTGCCCCCCAGCAGCCCTCTGGGCCTCATCTCATTTGCTTGGAGGTTTAGTCCCACCCTTTCATGGCTCTGAGATCCAATTTTTATACAGCGGTGACCTGCACACCTCCACCTCCACGTGAAAAGGTTGTGCCTCACATGGATAAGCAGAGCGCCTGCGTGGAGGAAGCCAGGTGTGTGTGCGCAGTTAATGTACCCTGGCCTTGGCCTTGCTGAATTATGCTTGTGTTTGTTTCCTGCAATGCAGTGCCGTGTGGTGCGTGTCCCAGTCCTTTGATGTGGGGGAGCAGGGGAGAAGTCATTTGCCCATTTAGCAGGGGAATTCCCTCCCCTCCACCCTCTCCAAAAGCCAGCTTATCTTCTGCAGAATGGCCCTTTTGGTTACAGATACTCCAGATACCACAAGACCGGGGGGGCCATCATAGCCAAGCGAGTTGGACTGTTTTACCCAAGTCTAGCCTGTTGCATGGGCAGCCCGAGGTCTTGTCTGCTACTGCTTGCTCAAATCTCCCCTAGTGATCCCTGTGTCAGCCCCGTTTGGATCCCCATCAGTCCCCATGCAGTTTCAGAAGAGCTGGTAGGATCTTTCTAGGCAGAAGGCTCTTGAAGTCAGAGCCAGCCCTGAGCTTGGGGCGTGCATCACTCCTCTTGCAGCTGCAGCAGACCTGACCCTTGCTTCCTGTGGCCACCGTGCCTTCGGAGGAGTGCACTGCTGCTCACCACAGGCCTGATTCACAGCAGAGGTGGGAGCAGGCGTGAACCTGGGGGCCATGGTGGGGAGACCCCGCCATGATGTGATAGTGTGTAGTGTCGAGCAGAGCTGACCTAGAGCCACGTGATCAGGGAACGATGTGCTGGGCTCCAGGCTTTGGCTTTTTGCTAGCTGTAGTGACCACCCCCAGTCATGAACTGGCCCCCACTATGATGTATGAACAGCACAGAAGGGGGCTTCTGCCCCTGGAGCCTCATAGTTGCAGTCAGGATGGGCAGCTTCTGTTCTCGGTGGGCTTTGGTCATTGCAGCCCCTCTAGGTACCAGCATTGGGCTGACATAGCGTTTGCCCTCCCTGCGGTGGAGACTCTGTGAGGAGCTGAAGCCTTTCTTTGCACCTGAGTCTATCCACAATAGCCTTCTGCATGCCCTGTTGTCTGCAGTGTTGGAAACTGCCTTCCCCCACCATGCAGCCGCCTTGCAGAGTGGGATATCGCAGGCTTTAGCAACCTGCAAGGACCTTGCATGGACCATCTACCTTGCAGTGAATGGTGTCCTTCTCCAAGTGGGTCGGGAGAGCAGAGTTCCCAGGCCCTAGAGCGGTGCCATCCATTTCGCACAACTTACCTTGGCTTTTGGCTCTCTTTAAGGTTAATTTAAGCTGAGTCTATGAGGAGGAGGAAAATGGAATTTGGAAAACTCCAGTTGCTGCAAACCTCAGTTTACCAGGTGCACGGTAATGGAAAAAGCTGTGTTTAATCTGCTGTGTTGGCTACAAAGTGAAATACGTTATTCTTCCTGAGGCTTGGGCTGTGTGTGTGACTCTTTGGTGCCCACAGTTGCATGTTCAGAGAGTGCGTGTGCAACAAGTTCAGTAGAGTTGATCCAACAAAAGCACTCAAGCCTCAGATGTACCAAGTGTTAATAAATAACTAATCTAGAACATCTTGCATGTTCCTAGAGGGACAAATCCTAGCCGTTACTTCAACTGCAATGCTTTTTGCTTTAGTCCCAGCCCCACAAATATCAGCTGCTTTCTGGGTCATAGTCAACCTTGTCATTTCTATTTGCACAGAGAAGGAGTCTTGTGCATGAGCTTTCAGGGGACAGGTGTCTAGTACTTCTTTTTTATTGTGAAAACACTGGTCTTTTTTTAGGCTGTGCCTTTTTATTCTCCCTACTAGCTCTGTGATAATTTAAGGTTGTGACTAGCAGCTCCTCACCCTGTAAAATAAAGTTGCACTTAGAACACACTTATTGTGTTGTGAATGGATTATCAAAAAACACAGAGATTTTCTTCCCTTTCCAATACAAAGAATTGAAAGGTGGGGGGAGAAGGACTGCTATTCAGTGGAGACCCTTGTGTGACAAATTGCATTTCAGTGCTATCTCCTAAAGCCAAAGATATGAAGTCTCTTAAAACGGGAGTCGATGATGGAAAGCGCTCATCAACCCGGCACTCAACTGGCACAAAGTGAGCAGCTGTAACGTAAGCGATGGCTTCTGCGTGGGCGCCGTATTTAGTTTTTTGTTCGTGGTTGTCCAGAGCTTCGGGCTGTAGAAGCCGTTACCCACAGTTTCTTTGGCAGAGCCTTATTTCAAAAGGTGCATTTGGCTGTTGCCGTTCCTACTTGGACAGGATTCGGTTTCTTGGAGCCCGGCTCTTCTTTTTCTCTCTTTAAAGGTGGTGGTAGGGGGGTGTTTGTTTTGAATCAAGAATGTGTCCTCCTGCTAATTGCCTTCAGTTTTAAAGGTTCAGTCTCCTGGCCTTCAAGTGGAACAATAAACCCTTATCCTGTCTGTTTTGTAAATGTTAAGGATCTTAGTAGCTTGGAGCTTTGGTTCAGTGTCTTGGCTGACTTCCCTGCAGGCAGCATCCCGGGCACAATGCGGAATTGAATCTTTCCAGGGCTGGGTGTAGAGCAATATTTATTCATGCCACTGAACACACTTTGTGCACCCGTATTTTTCTTTTCTTGCATAAAATCAGCAATCTTGTTACTTGTCTAATGGCTTTGCCGCCAACGCCTGTGCAACCGTGCTTTAAAATTTGCGAGCGCTCTTAGCACTCGCTGCTCTTGTGGGTATACTGCAACTCTATCTCGCTCGCTCTCTGTTTCTTTTTGGTTTTTGGTATCTGGACAGGATATGTGCAGACTGGTCTTTAAAAAGAGGCAGTCTCTGTGCGCGCTGCTCTTCTTGTAGGTATAGTGCAACTCTTTCTCTCCCTTTTTTTTCTTTTTGGTTTCCAGTATCTGGACAGGATACATGCACACTGGTCTTTAAGAGGCACTTTCTGTGTCCACTGCTCTTAGGGGTATAGTACAACTCTCTCTCTCCCCCCCTTTTTTTTTTTGCTTTTTGGTTTTTGGTATCTGGACAGGACATGTGCAGACTAGTCTTCAAAAAGAGGTAGTTTCTGTGTGCACTGCTCTTCTTGTGGGTATACAGCAACTCTCTCTTTTTTCTTTTTGGTTTTCGGTATCTGGACAGCATACGTGCAGACTGGTCTTTAAGAGGCGCTTTCTGCATCCATTGCTCTTATGGGTATAGTGCTACTTTCTCTCTCTCTCTCTCTGACCCTTTTTTTTTCTTTTTGGTGCAGACTAGTCTTTAAAAAGAGGCTGTTTCTGTGTCTGGGTTGCCCTGAAAACAGGGGGAACATTTTTTGAGAGACCAAACAGTAGGGATGAAAGTTAGCAGCATTCAGCCGGGTGCACGGCCAGGATCTGGACTGCTTGAAAGCTCGTGTAGATGCCCCGTCCATGGCGGCTCTATATATTTTAAAGACACCACCTCCTGCTCAGTGAGGTTGAAAACCCTGACTCTTCTCCCCCCACCGCAACCCCCCCGCCCTTCGTCTTCAATCCGGTCCCAGTGGGTGCAGCCTTCTGAGCAGGGAAGACATCAGTGCGGCCTTTGTGAAGAGCCCGCTCTGTTACAGTAGAGTGGATGCAGGGGTCTGGGGGCAAGACAATGGGCAGGTCAAGCAGGCCTCTTTTATTTACAGTAGTCCCTTTCATTGGCCAAGTGAAACAGGAGCCCCGAGAGGCCATATTGAAAGGGTACTGTGTTTGCTCAGTCAGGCCTTCGTGGGGCTCGAGAGCAGCGCGTACAAAGGTTGGGGGCATTACAGTGGACTAAAGGGACTTATTGTAAACCGCAGCCAGGCTCGACAGGAAAAAAAAAAGGGGCGATAGCTGGAGGCCTGCGAAAGGTTTTATGTTGGTTTAGACATCTTCTCCCGTCTCTTTTATTGAGGCTAATCTATGGCTCAGGCTTGGGTATATGTTGTGTGCTGCATTTCCCCCCCTTCTTTAAGCACATTAGGGCTAACTCTTTCCTTAGATTTTGCCGTAACAGAGTTCCCCACCCATAAAGTTGATTCTTGCTCCCTTTTTAAATAGTTGTTTTTGCCCCCCAGGTGCAAAAAGGGGAAAAAGAAACGTTTCATCTTAATACTATAGTTTCTACCAGCGATGTGGCCTGCGGTCACCATTATTCCTCACAAATAAATATACAAGTTACAACTATTTTTTTTTTTAGTGTGAATTCCTTAGGCTGGAATTGCTGAATCATGTAATAGAAAATGTTTGCACCTTATTTTTAAAAATGTCTCGCTTATAAGGCTGCTTGCACCACTGCTGTGGCAGATTTGCCTCCAAGACATGGGATTCAGTGTGAACTTTTAAAACAATTTTCTCTCTCCCAGGTCTGGGTATTGTGAGGCTGAGGGGGGCCAGGCTGGACCCTTCACTGGCACAGCTCTGTTGTTCAGGGAAGCTACCTACATTGGCCTACGGGCTCTCCTGGGTCTGAGACAGACGTTTCATAAACCAGTTTGACCTAAATCGGTTTAGTCTGATACTACATTCAACCAGGTTCATCTTAAACCAGTTTCAGCCATTTTGCAACTGGTTTATGTGCATTGAACTTCTGTTTGGTTTCAACCAGTTTCCAATCACTTAAACCAGTTTATGTCTAACTTCTGTCCCTAGGCTAATATCTGAGTTATAAAGGCTTTTTTACAATTAAAAAGCACAGCCGTCTCTCCCTGTAAATCTAATACAGGATTTTGTGGTTTTTTTCTCTTTCATTTCCTTAATTTTCTTAACGTCATTCGTATTTGAAGGGCGAGTTCTTCCCTGGGTTTTGCCAAAGTCATTGGCTTCCCTTGGGGAGTCGCAAGAGCAGAATTGGACCCCCATCTGTGTACTTCACTTTTGGTTGCCTGTAAAAGGTGCTAAATCTGGCCATCAGCAGAGGACTTCTCTCTGTCAGTACCTAATAAAGCAGTTTCCTGACTTAGGAGGCCACCTTGATAACTGCACGTCATTTAGATGCGACTGGTGTCAGGCCGCTCTCGGATGGGCAACCAGCTGCCCGACTGGGGAGCAGCAACTCCGCAGGGGAACCGGGGACCAGCGCTGCTTGAATTTAGCATCTTGACTGTATCAGCCCATCGAGCGTGCAGGGGGAGAAAGGAGGCATTTCTTTTCTTTTGCAAGGAGACGGGCTGTGTAATTGAATCGCAAGTAAAGTTGGGGAAAGTGCCAGCTGCCTGGGGATTTGGGCTGGTTGGAAGAGGAGCTTTATTCCCCATGGCAATTTGGGAGAAGGAGACGCCAGCGCTCGGCATTCCTGGAAAGCAGAAATGCCGGCGTGGAAACGCAGTTGGGGTGCCGCGTGGGGACTTGTCATTTGGGGGCTTTGCCCTCCTGGTCTCCCCGCTCGGGCCGTATTTCCCCAGGTGCCCTCCTCTGTCCACGGCCTGGCGTTTCTGCATGTGCTACATCAGCAAAGTCCCCGGCAGGTGACCCAGACTGGTGCTCAAAGGATTTCATTGTAATAAATGAAGGTAAATACATGGGTTAATTGCATAATTGCGCAGGAAGGCTCTGCAAGGGGGGCTGATTTACTGGACCTCTGTCATTTCAGGCCCAGGATGAGTACAGCGTCTTTGCCCTTTGGATGCAATCATTCTTACCTGTTGCCGTCAGGGTTGCTGCTGAGGCAGCTGTTCAATCCCGTGGCCTCTGTGGTTTTATTTTCAATTATATTTTGTCACCTTTTCTTACGTGATTCTTACCCTAATGGTCTGGGTCAAACCTGAGTTAGAAGCTTTATTGTTTTAGCAAGAGAAATCCATATGTTCTTAAGAGAGATGATGCTAATTGGCTGCAGCGTTGTCAATCCCAGGCATCGAAAAGTCACACGTTGCCCCCTTTTTTCCTTTCCCCCCACCCCTAAATGGTAAGAGGCACGCCTAATGCATTTGATTTTCTTTTTATTGATGAATTGGCATTTTGCCTTTTGGGGGGGTTCATTGTTTCAAGCTCGTGTGAATCCTGAAGGACCCTCCAAGGGTTTGCTGTGGGCTTTTTCGAAGGAACGCTAATTTTTAATTCATTCTTCTGACTCCAGCCACTGGGGCTGTAGGAAAATCATTGCCTATCTTGAGACTTGTGACAAAAGGAGGAGAGTCAAGGCTATGGTGCCTACAAGGGGCCTGCCAACAGGCCCAATCATCTGATGGCCCATGTGTCTGTGTAATCCTCAAGGTAAGGGGTTTTGGTTGTACCCGTGTTGGTCTAAGGACATGGGCAGACAAGGTTCCTTGAGTGAATTTGATATCTTTTATTAGACCAACCCAAATGGTTGGAGAATAGTTATTAAGCAATCTTTCAAGGTAAGGGGGGCATCTGTGTGTCTGTCCAGCAGGGTCTGGATGCAGGCTGGCATCCCAGGTGCTGCCAGGGTAGAAGACCTTTTAGTGGGGTTCTAGCATTGCTGCTGCCAGGTCGGTTCCCCCGAACAGAAGCACCCCCCTGGTCTCTGCAACCACACAAAAGAAAACCAAGGCAATGCTCGTGGTGAGAGCCGTGCACTCTTCAGCTTTTGTTTTCATCCGTGCGAGGACAAAACTCACCTGTGTCCCAGAGCACCTTTGCCGAGCCTCTCATCCATTCCCACCAGCTTGGATTACTTCTTGGGGCAGGATCGGCAGGTGCCCCAATCCTGCTCGATTCAGACTCCAGGGCGTTCTTATGGTGAATTTTTCCTGCTACCTCCAAAGCAGGGGCGGGGGGAGGGATTACACTTCTGGTTGCATCTTGCCGTTCCCCGTAACAATGCAATGAAATGCATGAGGCCGGTAGGGTAATTCCTGACTCTGATACGGTGCTTTTAGTCGATCGGTCTCCAAGAACTTTGCAAGGGAGGTTGTTACCATTATCTTAATTTTACCACTGGAGGAACTGACTCATGGCAGTGAAGTGACTCGCCCAAGGTCACCCAGAAAGGCAGGGAGCGAGTCCTGTGTGTCATCCTAGGCCCTCCCTGGTAGTCCCCACCACCCCTACCCTCGTGCACCGTCCCTTTGCAGAGGGTGAGAAGCCGAGGGGGTTAGTCATCGTGACCAGGAGGGGAATTTCTACCCAAGCCCACGGGCCTCCACGTACCCAGGCAGGTTGCTTTAGCTCTGCGTGGGAAGAGTGAATTTTTTTCACGTGTCTTGATTTCGGTGAGCACAGTCCCCCGGTCTGGGTGCTCCTATTTGCTTTAAGAGCCTTCTGTTTGCTTTAGTTCTGACAGCCCCTCCATAAAGCATTGCACGGGGCTGGGCCATCCCGAGGTGTGTAAAGTTACAGCCCTCGGCACTCGTTAAACAAAACACTGTTTAGATTGTCAAACCCCTTTGATTCTCCCTGGACCCTTCTCTGCATCCTGGCTCAGTGTCATAGGCTAGGATTTTTATTATTTTATAGGTGCCATAACGTTCCAGTAATGTTGTACAATGGTCACTGTGCAGGCTCCACCCGCCCCCAGACTGACTTGCTTTATAGCCCAGAATAAAAATGGTAAATTTGTTCAATGTATCGGGTGGGATCCTAGTGCTTCTTTTGGAGAACAGGGTGGGAATTGTACTCCTTTCTTTTTATAAGCCGCTGCGGGGGGGGAAGAAGTAGTCACAAGCCCAACATTTGGCCTTCATAGTTTTATGAAGGTTAATTGCATTTTATTACGGCTGTAGAGTTAATCTAATTCAAATATTCGCATTTATGAACTTGTGTCACTTCATTGATAAATAATCTAATGGGATAAAATGCAAGCTAAATTGGGTATAATGCACCTAACGCAATAACAGTAGCCACGTGACGGACCTACGAAAACGATGAGCAACTTTGAACCAAAGAGAGCTCGTATTTATTTATCGTTCCCATTGAAAGGGGGAAATTTTATGTTGGCAGATGGCTTCATCCAGCATTGCATTTGAATTTGTCTCTTCTCTCTGTCCTCTGCTAGATGTGGTGGTAATGTTTTTGCTTGGTGCTCAGTTTTTAGTTTTTGGGGTTTTTTTTTTTGCTTTTCTTCTCGGATGCTAACTCATGAGATCTCTGCCTTTCGGTTTGAATGGTGCCTGCATAAATCTCTTCCACCTTCCTGCCGAGGGAGCACGACTGTATTGTGTAGAGGGGAGTGGAAAGTTTGGAGTTGAATATCTAAAGGCAGGGGGTGATTTCAGCAAGATCTCCCCCCCCCCCCCAATAAAAATAAAAAAGATGTTCTGTTTTATAAATCTCTTCTCTTTAAGACTACCCAAACTTGGTGCCCATTCCTGTCCTTGTTCTTGACACGCTTACTTACTGGTCTGTGACCCTTCACGTGCTTCAGCTTGCAAATTTTCCAAAGTCCAAAGGTAACTTTGGGAAGTTCTCCATGTCTCTTTAGTTTAGAGGTGCAGGGTGTGTGTGTAGGAGATGGGGTGGGGAGGGAAACTGGCTTTATTTTAGGCATTGTGTGCACACTTTTCCAGTAGGCTCTCCTACTACAAGTCCATGCATTTAAATCTGAGCCAGGAAGTTGTCTGGGGAGTGCAAGTGGGCTTGCTCACGCTTAGATGTGCTCCAGTGCTGATGGGTTAGATCCCAAAGTGCTAAATTTTCCGACTGTCATTTTCATTGGTCTTTCTGGGTGCTCTGAGCCTTGCCTGGGCTTCCTTGGCATGACTGGAGTAGGAATAGGAGAAGGGGCGATAACCTGCATCAGCCGGTACTTAGGATCTGGAAGACTCGAATGGCAGCGTGTTGCTGAATTGGCTGCGCAGGCACCTCTTTCACTTGCAAAATGCAGGTTTCAAGCTGTCGTTCCTGGTCACAGCACATTGTCGGATGACCAGAAATGGTGATCCTGGACCAGAGCCCTGTGTGTAACCCGCTGGCTTTCTCCTCCCCCCCGAAAAAATCAAAGTGCTTTAAATAGACTAAAGATCTTACAGTCTGAGCAGGACCACACTCCTTTCTCTGCTGCACTGGTCCAGTTTTCTGTTTTGCTCTGTTGTAATAAGCGCTGCCTGAAAGAGGTGGTGAGGTTTTTAAGCCAAGTTTTTTCTTTTCGTGGGAGGCTGGCTGACTCCTTTGTGTCCCGGAAGCTCCTCCGAGTGTCGAGCACTGTCTGTGTTCGAGCTGGTGAGGAAAAGGAGAAGCCGCCGATGCGACGGGGGGCTCTTTCATATTGATTTTTCATATTGCCCGTGCTTGAAGGGAACTGGAGGGCATTAGTGCCAGCTCCTGAGGCTTTGAAGGCAAAAAGTGTTGATGCTTTGAAGGCAAAAGGTGTTGATGCCATGTTGCATCACTTGAACAAACTCCTGCAAAAGAGTCATTCAGCAATCGTGGTATTAAAACGGGCACACCCGGTCACTCCCCATGTATCTCGCGCCTTGGTAGCCCTTGTGACCTTCGGCCTTGTTCTATTGCCAGGTCTGAAATGCAGTTTTCCAGCTGCCGTTGCTGTGGGGACCGACATGGTCATGGTTGGGGGAATCTGCGACCTTCGCTGAGGTCTCATCCTGCAGTTGTTGCCCTTTCCGGTGTCCCCCCAGCATGGCAGTGACAAACAGGAGGAGAAGGTTGTGGCACCGTGCGTCTCTTCATTGGGGATGCTCAGGGAACGCAATGCAGCCCAGTGCCCAGGGAGTCAACCTTCGACCCATATGAATTGCCCAGTGCTGCTTTCCCTAAAGTTGGCCCATGCTAATTGGGGCTGCCTTGCTCATATAGGAGCTGTGTTTCGAGTCTTCACTGTGGTTGCAGCCCTGCTGTAGTAGGTGCTGGATGCATGCATAAGAACAGATGCCAAGATTGAAGAGTAGATGAGAGAGGGTTTGGAGACCTGCAGACGTTTTTATCCCTGTCTTGCAGATAGGGAAGGGAGCACAGAGAGAGATTTGGGCAGAACAGTCAACCGTGCTGGAGTCCTGCCTTGCAGGGCGAGCCAGGTGCTTCTGGCACGAAGCTCTTCAGTCAGGTGCATGCTTTGGGAAGGTTTCCCTTCAAGTGACTTGCCCAAAGCAGTGTAGGTGGGGAATTTGCAGAAGAGCCTCATGGACTCAATCCAATGCCTTTACTTCCAGCCTGTCCTTCTCCTCTGACTCAGTGGACGTAGTTCTTTGCACGAGAGAGGACTCTAGAGCAGGACATACTACCGTGCAACTGCACGTGCTATTTTTCCCTACCCGAAATGCTATAAATATTTGCCCCGTATGTTATAAATATATTGCGAGAACAGTTGGTCTGGAAGGCATTCTCTCTTCTCTTTATGCTGAACCCTTCCTCACTTAAAATAATTCAGGCTTTGCGGGGGAGCTTTCTTGTACCATAAAGATCTGATTACCCAGATTTTCTTCGTCTTTTCGTGGCCTTGCTCTCGGAAAGACGGAGCCGTCTTAAAAAGATCAGCAAGCTTAAACAAAACGATAGCAAACTGTACATACAACTGCCAGGAGTCTTTTAAGGGCAGCATTGATAAGATTACAAAATGCACGCGCTAGTGAGTAGAAGAGGGGCAAAGAATAATTTTCACGTAACAAATTATTGTTCTTACAAGAGCAGATTTGAAATCTATTTAACTTTTCAGTGTCCCATACCCTTTTAAACATTTCAAGTGTATTCTCGCTGATAGGTTACCTTTTCTTTCCCTGTAGGCTATAATTAGTGTCCTTTACACAGAATTGGCTTAGAATTGGATTTGGAGAAGATAAGAATCAAATTACCAGTATTTATCTTGTAAATTCCAAAAGATCTACTTAAAGACGCAGTATAAAAAGGATTTTTTTTTTTTACGTTTACACTATGAAAATGTAAACTCTTAATGGTCTGAACAGCAAAAGAATGCTCCGGCATTACATTAAAAGATATTTTCAAAGGAAAATAAAATTGCCTTCTTTCCTATACTTAAGTTTTGGGCATTCTCTACCTCCATCTAATCTATTCCCAGGTACTGGAGGTGGATTACAGACAAAATTGGCTGGGCTTTATGCATAGATATTTGCAAACCATTTTATTTTTAATTAATTAAAAAAAAAAACCCTGCAGACCTCTAAATCTGTACTTTAGTTGGGAAAATAGATGCTTTTTTAAAAAACTGAAAATCTCAGTTTTAAAATACTGACCCTTTTTGGAGATTGATGGAAAAGCTGGCCTAGCCCGTACGTGGCGTCTTTGCACTGCAGAGTTTTAAGTCTAACAGAGGTACTCGTGTTTTAATTTCCAAGTTGGTATATAATGCCAGAATGCCAAATATAGTTTAGCCTTTTAACCCTGTTGTCTCATAAAGGGCCTTGCCCTGTTAAAGCATGTTAATTCTTCCATTAAATGCTTGTGTTAGATTTACTGTATCCTACAAACCCTTTATTGCTGTGCGGTGCTGATGCTGTGAACTCCGCCCAGGAGGAGGGTTGCAGCCGTATTACACAAGTACTTCTGTAGCACGATGTTGTCTCTGCCTGGGTGTTTTTTTTGCTGCAACAGCGTTCCTAAGCTGTATTTTCATAACCTGATGAATTGCTGTATATTTCCCTTTCAAATTTGGGCGAATGCGGTACAGATGGCGGTGGCTGACACCAGGGCGAAACAACTCATAACTCTGCAAACTTGGAGTGCTTGTGTCCCTTCAACAGTTGAGCTGCCTAGTCAACATTTTAAAGGGGTCCCAAACTCGTTAAGAAGCTGCTTTCCTTTCTTTTTGTCTGTCCTTCCCCTGTCCCACGAGGTTCGAAGATGATGAAATCTATAGGTTGTATTCCACATTTTGGAAGCTGCGACCTCTGGGGTTGATGCCGTCCGCCCGTGTTTCTTAGCGTGCTCTTTGCGTATCAGACGTGGGTCTAAGGTAGCAATTTCTTCCAGGCTGCTTCAGTCTTCAGAGTCTGCCTCGGTCTTTGCTTCACGACTGTTCAGTCGAGATGGGCAGGGGCAGGCCAGACCCGGCTTTCCACTCCAGGATCCTTCCCCCTCTTCTTGCCCCCCTTCCCACCCCCAAGTCAGGTGGGCTTTTGAATGACTGAAGGCCAGTTCGGCACAAGAAATAGATGGAGGTAATTTCCGTGGTCTCTGTTTTGACAGAAATTAAGCATCTGAATTTAAATTAAGGAGATGGAGAACCCAGGCAGCTGAGACTATATTTTCATAGCGTAAACAGTTGCAGAAGATTAATAGCATCTGTGTAAACAGTTCATTGCAGAGGAGAGGGCTTTTTGTGTGTGTGTGCTTTTTTTTTTTTAAACAGTTTGAAAATCCTAATGACTGCTAGAAGCAACAAATGCAGCATCTCCCTCATATTTGCTTGCAATAGAGAGCAACAAGCTGTCCATAAGCAGCCAACCTTTCCCGTCGATTCTACAGTAAATATTTCAGACATCCTTAGTCTAGTTCTCTCTTCTTGCAGTAAATTACATATTAAAGTAGCCTGGTAACTGAGCACTGGTTGCTGTGCGATAAGGTTCAGGAAATCAATATGTTTGCCATGTGCCTGCTTGTTTATGACACCTGCCTCCAGAACAGTTGAGCAATGCTCTGTTTGTTAAGGCTACATTTCAGAAGCTTGTATCCTCCTAAAACAGAGTCATGATCTTACAGGGAAAAGGTGCAACAACAGCTATTGATTTTTGTTTTCTAAGTATGGTATTTATGCACTGAGAACAGCAGAGCCTGACAGCGGGGCAAGGGCCTTCTTTGGGGAGGGGAAAACCACCTCCCCCCGTAACCGGCAAAAACATGAGTGATGATATTTGATTATACAGTAGAGCCAGGCTGGGTAAAGGATGGCCCGGCAGGATGAGCGATGGGGCCATGTCTTCATTCATCTTTGTGGCTTCTGCCTCGCCTGCCCCCCTCATTCTGCGTCGCTTTGATTTGTCATCTAAAAATAGGGCCGGGAGCCCGGCTCTTGCATTTAAATGCTCTGTTAAGAGGAGAGGACAAGTTGGATGCACGTGGGAGAATGGTGTTGAGTTTTAGTTGAGGACAGTGATGCCTTGTAGCCTGTCTGGTGTTGGAGAGGTTACCAGGCTAATAGGAATATTCGGGGACAGAAGACTGGTAGGGAATGAAGCTAAGCCCAGGGTTAAGTTTTTGCCAGATCTAGCCAAGTCTTTAAGAGACCCATCCACACCTCCTTGAAGCCAGTGGAACAAGTCCCAGTGACCTGGAAGAGCTGTGGATCTAGCCAGGGAGGCCCTGATGCTGGCAGCTCTCAAGCAACCTGTGTGACTATTCATGTGAGCAGATTTATGAGCATCCTTTTCTAGGACTGAGGCCTCAGGGTGCACTCAGAGAGAGTCGGTGACCCAGAGGAGTAGGAGGGAAGATGGGAGAGGGAGAGAGACTACAGAAAGTAAGGATTAGGAGAGTAATAGATGCATACTCTCTACCTGCTCAGATTTGTTTTAATCAGAACTGTTCTTTGTTGCAAAATAGCTTGAAAATGGCAGTGTTCATGGGGAAACCCCCCTTGAGCAGGGAAAGGTTCAGGCTTTTGTTAGAAGTGGAAATGCTTCAGGGTTTTGGGTAACCAAAACCTGGCAATTGCTGTTCCTGTCACATGGTGAAAACTGAGTTCTCCATCGGGGGGGCTGGAGCCATTGCTCAGCCGGGCTGATGTTCGCAGGTGTTATCACTAGCGGGTGTCTTGCGACTTAACGCGCACCAGCGTCCAGGTTTGTACGTACAAATGTGTCCTGTCCTTTCTCCCCTCTCTTCCAAATGGGCTCACATCATAGACTTGCCACTTTTGGCTCTTGCAAACATTAGTGGAAGGTAGCTTTTGAAATCCACTTCCCGGCCCCTGCCCTGCATGGCACAAACGCTGTCACCTTCTTGCCCGCGAGCTCGGGGTGTAAGTGGCCAGGGGCAGATGGCTCTTTGCTCTGGTCTCACTTTTGGACACGGTGTGGACACACATGGACAGCTCCGTGACCACGTACCATGCCAGGCCGGGGGCCACCCATGCAGGGGCACAGACTCCCTCTGCCTGGCTTTGGACCAGAAAAGGGAAATTTTATAATAAATGCTCCCACCCTGATGTCACCACTGGGATAAGTGGCCTGATCCTTAGCAGTCTAACTTCAGGCAGATGCATTTCTGTTTGGTAAAGACTGGTTTGTAGTTTCTTCTTGAAGAGCGAGGGGTGATAATACAGCATGATAATGCCTCCAGATGATGTGGTGGGAGATGGACTCTGGCTATCTAGAGGGGCATTTGCAAGCTAAAAACCCAGCTGACTTAAGTCCCAGGGTGAAATGTTGAACTGGGCACTACTTGTGCAAGCCGGGGAGGGGAAGGGGATTTCATGCCAAATTTTGTGATGCTGTACTACTTCAGTTCATTCAGAGAAGTTTGGCTGCTTTTGGTTTGTTTTTTTTTAAATGCGACTTCAGCTTTTCAGTTGGCGGCAAGTAAAATCCAATTTAATGACTCATTTAATTTCTGAAATCTAAAATTAACAACCTAAAGTAATTGACCTTTTGACCCAGATATGAAGTCAGGAGACAAATGACATGACTTGCAAGATTTTTGGAAAACCATTGACCTCTTACAAGATGAAGTCAGAGATAATAGTAATTATAAACAGATTATGGCAGGTCTAATCAATAGTGAACTTTACCTCTTTCCTAAACTGAAGGTCAGATTTTTATTGCATTAAGATAATGACTGCTAGTTTTCACACCCTTGTTAGCAGGTATATGCCTTGGTGCAGAGCAGGCGAGCGTGTATCCTCCTACTGATTTTTGCGGGCATGCCATTTCTTCTATACATAAATAGTTGTGGAAGATGGGGCCGTTAGTTAAATTCTCAGCACACATTGCCTGCGTGGTTGTGGTATTCCTCTTTCTTACAAGAACGGCGCTTTCAGCATTTTGGAAGTATGACATAAAAATCAGGCTCTTCAGCAGAACTGTTGAGAAGGGGTGGAAGGAAGATGAGCAGTTGAACCTGAGTTTCAAGACGCTATTTCAGTTTAACACTGGTTTCTAGATCCAGTTAGTGAGAACTAGATTGATAGTTTCCTGTTCAAAGGCCTTGTCATTCTCTAAAACCTTTTCCTGCCAAAGACATGAAAAGGCTTCTGTTATGGGGTGGGATCGTGCTGCCTCCCGTGCTTCCAGACACAATTTCTGTAGCAGAGACCAAGGCAGTAAACACGTGTAGCTGCGTCCTGGGATGCACGTTGTAGGAGAGGCTAAGAGAGCCAGGGTGCTCTGGGAGGAGGAACAGCCTTCCTCCGCCCCGCGGGTCCTGTGAAGTTTGCAATAGATTTGGGGGGCTGTGATGGGAACGTAAAATGTGCCCTCTTGTCCCATCTCTCTTACAGGGATACAAAGAGCCTTTCACAGGTCAGCTTGTCTAACCTGTTCTGGACGAGCTGTAGAGCCGCCGTCGACAGGACGTCTCCTGTTCCAAAGCTTTCGGCTTCATGCTGTGGTCGGAGAGTATTTTTTTTAGGCGTCTTTGAGAATTAAAGTTTCTGCTGGGGTTTAAGGGTGGTGGAGGGGGAGGATAATGATGAACAAGACACATTTGAGCCTTCAGTGCTATGAGGGACACGGAGCATTTCCTGACGGTCCCTACGGTACCTGTTGCTGCTAGCCTCGGGCTGTATCAACTGCACACAGGATGTTTTTTCAGCGCTTATCAGATCATCTTGGAGATCTGATGGGAAGTAAAGGTAACATCTGACCCATCCGAAATCCCTTCATGTTCCAGGGTCGCTCGGAAGAAATGCACAAGATGACAGAAGCCACTGCTGATGGGATGGAGAAAAGTTTTGCTTTAATAGGGCTCGCAGGAAACCCTGGTGTTATTTAGCTGCGTCTCTGGGCAAGGTGAGGCGAGACACAAAGTTAATTGAGGGGCTGATCGTCAGCCCGCTGAAGCCAGCCAGGAGTCTTCCCTTCGGTTTCACTGGGAGAGACCGTGGTGGAGATGTATCCCTTGTGTTTCTTGCTGACTGGGGCACCCAAAGCAATGGTGTGCCATCAGAAATCAGGTTTATCCACATTGCAGAGGTTTTGGGGGCTGCAATGCAGGGCTGGAGCTAGCTTGAAGCTACCTTGCTCGGGTCCCGTTAGCAGTCAGGATGGAGCTCAGCATGAGCTAACCACTTGATTATTTAACCTGCTGCTTAGGCAGGTTTTGCAGCCCGGACTAAGCTCCTTGCTGCTGCAGGTAAGTTGCTGCTCGGACCCAAGTGGTCTCATTCGGGACCAGCTTAGGTAGGTCTCCTCTGCACCGCGACTATGACACGTGTGAAATTTGGTCTGGGATACCATGCAGCTTGGTTAACACAAAGGATGAAGTGAAACCATTAACACGTTGGGTGACAATGTATTTGCGGTGGGGAAAAATTGAGTCCTTAGTATTGTAGCGAGCAATTATTTAAACAATAAAAGGAGAGATGGCTGCCTCCTTTTTTCCTCTTTAAATAGAGTTGCTGTCTTTTAAAAAAAAGACAACACTAAGTGAGCAACTGTCCTGCTTCTATAGATAGATTCCACAGAAAATTCATCACTGTAATAGCAATCAGAAATCCTGAAAAGCAAAATTCCTGGCTGCTGGCCATTCCTGACTGCGCTCCCTTTTGGATATAACATTTGGCAAAAAACAGTTGGAAACGTCTCTCTTGCTTCAAGGTTTTCTTTCCAGCCTTAATCCTGAGGTGCACAGCAGTCACTCTCCATTTTACTTCTCAGTTACCTGGAGTGTTAGTGCCTCCTTCGTGCAATGCGTGACTCCGTTCGGTGATAGTTGGACGTTTTAGTCGTTTTTTTGCCTTTCTTTCCATTGCCCCTCCTTCTAATTATTAGAACTGGAGCCCTGCCAGTATTTGGGAGCCTAGAAGAATTCGGGCTCAGTATGGGATTAAATAAAGAAAAACAATTTTGGTGTATGAGAAACTGTCTCCTGTCATTTGTTATGTGGCAATTATGAGTATTATTTTTAAGAACCTGGTTAAGAAATGCAATGGCAAACTCCTATTTTTTTTTTTTTTTTTTTTTTAAGCAGTCCTGACTGGGGTTACAATAATCCTAGCTTGCTCTTGCTGAAGGTTGAAAGTGCAACTTTCATGTATGCTCTTAACACCATTATGCATCTTCCAATCGCCAAAGACGCGCGTTCTAATGTAGTTGAAGTTCCCAATTAAAAAATTAGGACGTGCCCAAATGGAAGCGCATCTGTAGGGTCTTTATTTGGGCTGCTTTGTGCAGATGCACTATGATACCCTTCGGTTGTGGGACTGCAAGCTATATTTATTACAGGACCCCTTTCCTGCAAGGGGTGCCCTTGCTCTGGGAATGAACCAGGGCTTCTTGGGGAGGCCCAGGTCCTGCAAGTGGCTTGGGATCTCCAGGGAAGTGCAGGCCTAATCATCCATGAGCCACAGCTAATGGGATTGTGCCTGAGAGATGTGGAGTGCCCAGGCTGTGGAAAGGTGGCTCGGGTATTCCTGCGGGGCTGTGTGGTTAACCTCCACTGGTACCCGGATGGTGTTGTCTCATCGGATATGATGCTGAAGGGTGAAGATCACTGGCTTGCTTTTGAGTGATGGGTGTCAGGAGGTGGATGGATGGGCACGTGCTTCTGTATGTGCGAGGGCTGCCCCATCTATCAAGTCGCCCTCCCAAATCACCGGTAGGACGGAGCCCGCTGAAATAACCGGGCCCTACTGTTCTGTCGTGGGAAAGCTCTCGCTCCAACCTGCCAGGGTGCAGGAGGAGTCTGACTCAGTGGTTGTTGCACAGCTTAGTCCAGAGCCCTGAAGTCTGGGTTTCAGACAAGGGTGCAGGTTGTTCCTCCTAGCCCCAGGCTTGCAGCATTTGGTGTCTCAACCGCTCCCCTGACAGGTGTCCTTGCATTCGGACGCTTCCTTTGCAGAGGTGGTACCCAGGGGTGCATGGTGCTAAAATACCTTCTTAAATCTCATGGCTCATTTGCTTGATAATGGTAATTCTGAGGAGAGGATGTTAAAAGCACAGCCCACGTGTCTGCCTAAAACCGTGCCATCTTTGATGGCAGCCTAGCCAGTGCTGGCTTCTTCCAAGACCCCGGCAGGAGCCTGCAGGTTTTTCTGGCTCCCCGCAACACTGCGCGCTCTCTCTCTGTCTCTCCGGAGAGGCTTTTTTTCAAACCACTCTAGCTCTTTTGATCTTCTGGTTTCATGCCTCTTCCTGCCCTAGCACTGTCTCTCACAAACTTTCATGTGTTGAAGGAGCAGTTTAGCTCGAGCTCTGCTTCTCCTTCTCCAGCTTGTCTTCCCTTCTGGCTTCCCTCTGTGAAACTAGACCAATAGACGGTTGCAGGAAACGGCCTGATCGTCAGGTGAGCATCAGACCTATGCTTTGGCAGAGCAGGTCCCTTCCGTCCTCATCCTCTCCGGTCAGGTAGGCCTGCAGGCACGGAGGAGTGCGAGGGTTGGCTCTGGGCTTCAGCTGGCTCAAGATCATCATCACCCAGCTGAAGTCTTCATCATCACTCCGGAGTCTCTTTCCTGTGCTCTTCTAGTCAAGGGCAAGAAGGAGGCTCGTACCTCCGTGCACACAAGGCCTGTGCATCCTCTTGCAACCTGAAGCAACAGAAATGCCAGGACTGTCTGTTCCCAACATGGGCTGGCAGCAACTTGCACTGCCCTCGTCTTTACCCGTCTGGTGCCAGTTCTGACATGAGTGGGAAAGTGGGGACCTCCTCCCCTGCTAGCAGGATGCTCCCCGGAGAGGAGTGGAGCCACCACAGCTGCTGTGGCTTGAGCCTACCCCAGCTTCAGACCTTCTTGCCAGTGTGGGAGGTCACACGCATCCTTTCCATCCCATCTTGGCAGGGATTCAGACACCAAAAGTGCCGGCTGTTCTCTGGGCAAGCGAATCCACCTCCGTTTGGTTACAGCTGCTGGGTATCTTGGTGTTGCAGCAAGACCCGGTGCCACTGGCAGTGTCGTCTGCCAAGCCCTCGGGCAGCCGCTCCCTCAATTCCTGCTAGAAGGGGAAGAGGACTTGATCCTAGGAGCATCCTTATGGCTAATCGGGATGGTGGCTTAAAAGGACCTGGATGGCCGACTCGCGAGGTGGCCTCCCATCCCAGTCATAGCTAAGCAGCAAGCAGTCACATTTCAACATAATGTGGAAGCTTTCCCTTGTCTTCCCCCAACCTGTGGCAGTGTCTTATATGCCTTGATCCGTGCCCTTTCAGCGCCAATGCAGATGCAAATGGCTGGCCAAAAGAGAATAGGATCCAAACTCCCCTGCTGCCTTTGTCCCCTGCTGTGGTTTTGGACCAGGGGGTGATCCCATGCGGCAGTTGTGCTGGGACGTCTCGGCTCTGCATGGCATGCTGGGGACAGGGCTGCTTTGCCTGGCATGGCGGGGCTCCCTTAACGGGATGGAGCTGCAGCTGAATAATTCTGAGGCTGCAAGCCTCCACGCGGTCCTCGCTTCCTTTGGTTGTTTGTGAAACGCTGCCCGAGTGAGGCTTTTTGCTATGCCGAGTCCCATGGGTAAACTTGGGATGAAGACTCATCCCACCTCCATTGCCACCCAGGGTGGCACCCTTGGACAGCGGCACCGTTGCAACGCGGGGTTTGCAGGCAGTTGGTACAAAGGGAGCGGGGTAGCACGCAGCTATGAGAAGGCAGTTTCTCTTCGTTTAGCTTTTAATTGCTTTCTTTCACTTTTTATGTATAAAAGATTGTCCATTTAATTAACTCAAGAATGCAATTTCAAAACCACTAATGCTTTACACATGATGGCTTTTAAAATAAAAGTAGCATTCTAATATTGCATAATGCTACTGTCGTGTATGCATTAACCTTTAGCAGCAGAAGATTGTTTGAGAGAGAAATAAGTTTGTGTCCTGCCTTTTCTCCCAACTTGGAAGTGTAGAGGGAATAAAGACTCTGATAGAGCTTGAGATTTCAATCCTCGGTTTACCTTGTTTGGCTTTTGGGGCTGAGATTGGGGTTTTTTCTCTCTCTCTTCCTCAGCAAATGATGTGCAATTGCATTGTCTTATTTTTTTTTCTTCCTCTCACTTCCACTTTTTAATCTCTTACCTCCCCATTCATATCAGCCCTAAGTGCCATACCAGCTCTTCTTATGGGACTCCAGTGGGAGACTTAGTGGCTTTGCATTCTTCATGAAGGCTTCCTGAATGGAAGGAGGGAGTCGAAGAGAAAGGCCAAAGGTTTGTTGCATTCCAGTCCCTTGACACTGCTTTTCACACCAGGATAATGCCCATGCACTGTGAAGTCAATGATTCCCTTGATGCAAAATGAGTGGAAAATCAAGAGTTTGGGACCTTGCTTCTCCAGGATCCATTGAGAAGTCCGCCTTTGAGCTTGGCTGCTTTATGATGTGTCACAAGGCCACCATGCAATGGGCCTGTTAGTGGGGTAAAGAACTGGACCAGGTCACCCAGAGAGGTGGTGCACTCTCCATCCTTGGAGGTTTTGAAGACCCAGCTAGACAAAGCCTTGGCTGGGATGACGTAGTTGGGGCTCGTCCTGCTTGGAGTAGGGGTTTGGACTAGATGTGACCTCCTCCAACCCTTGTTTTCTCTGATTCTGTGATTCTTAAGGTTTGTTAGCTTTTATTGGACATGTTTAACCAAATGGAGTTACATAGAAAATTGGCGGGGAGGGTGAAAAGCCTGCTTAGCCAAAAATGTCCAACCCTGCTTGCCCGCCAAAGGAGTTTTTCTGTTCTTGTGAGAAGTAGCCAAACGAAGCCTGTTTTTTAAATAAAAACCCATTTAAAAACTCTACTTCCTGTCCCCTGCCCCTAGGAAGTTCCCCTTGTTCTTGGTAAATGTGGTTTTTGAAGTATTGCGTCTGTGTGAAGGGCCATCAGTGCCAGACCCTGGGGCAAAACCCAAGTGAGTTGTCCACTGGCACTTTGCAGCATCTTGTATGCCAAAGAAGTGGGTTCATTGCTTAATTCACTCCGTATTTTCCATCCCTGGTGCTGGCAGCGGTGCATTCGGTACAGGTGTTAGCGCTGTTGCCTGAAGCTCTTTTCTCTCCTGTGGAAGGAAGGGGATGGGCGGCGGGCTGTTCCTTAACGCAGGCGCTGTTTATATGAAAGGTTTCTTGAGGGTACGACTTTGCACCTGATACTTGCTCTTTGTGTGCGAATGGCTTTGCTTTCTGACTGCTTCACATTTTTCCTTTCAGGGTCTCCACGACCAGAAAAACCTTGCAGCGGAGTCAGGTTTGGGGAGTTTTTCGGTGTGTTTTTTTGGCTCCTTTGTTTTGCAAGATTGGAAGTGTTTCCTCTTCAGTTGAATCAGTGCATTAGCAGTGATAAATAAACCTCAAAGCTGAGCCTTTTGGATTTCTACAGATATTTGCAACTGGCTCAGGGAAGAATCGCCCTGTTCCCCCCCATTCTGGTTTGAAATGTGCCTTTTTCCAAATAATTCGAGCAGGGTAATCTTGTGGGAACTTTGTGACAAGTTGCTGGTTTTGTTTTAAAAACCTGCCTTTTTTTTTGTAGCTTAGAAACCTCTCATTGTAGCAGAAGGCTGGGAGGGTTTGAATACCACATGCAAGTGTAGGAGGCTGACTGAGACCATACGGCTTTATCATTCATTAATTCCTGTGTTCATTCATCCTTCTATTTAAACTTCTCTGTAAAGACGGTAGCTACAGATGGTCTTTTGGTGCACGCTTTAGCTTGAAGACCTTGGACCTGACAAAAGGGTACAGAGAGAGCAGCAGAGTGTACAAAATATTTTCCACCATTAGAAATCAAGTTCTTTTTCGCTGCCGGCTCCTATTCTGAAAATCTCTGCTTTAAAAAAAAAAAAAATGGAAAAATAATAACTTTACAAACATGACACTTCCGATGTCAAATGTAATTAATAGGCAATTGTCCGTGCCGCTTGTTCTTAATTGCATTTTAGAAACCTGAGAACTAGTACTTTTGCTAGGCTAGATAGTTGCCTTTTATTTTATGGTTTGCATCGACTTTGACAGCTTGTACTTCCTTCCCTGGCAAAATGCAAGTTAGGGGTGTGCACAGGGAAATAAAGAACAGTTAGATTCCTAGTGCTTTTTTTCTTTCTCATTCCCAAAGTGTCACCTTTTACAGCAGATCCTAGCTTTGTGATTTAGCCTGCACATTTCCCCCCAAATCTAAACCAAACATATTTCTGATGTGTTGTTTTTTTTCCACCCCACAACAGAAACCGAAGACACTCGCTCAAATCCTGCGTGTATGTTTTACCCCAGGGGTTTATAGTATGCAGGGGTTTATTTAAAAGAAAAATAGATATGGGTTGGGAGAAAGGGCATGCTCCTGAGGCTGCTGGAGTCTTGCTTGGAAATTGTAAAGGCTGTGTAAGGTGAGGAGAAGGAGCCTCTATCTCCGACCGGCGAGTCTTTCACAAAACGGGCAGCTGGGAACAAAAACGGCTGCTACCTAATGCTGATGAGTGAGGCTGCTTGAAGTCTAACAGAGCATTGGTTCAGAGATGTCTTGTTGTAAAAATCCTGATTCCCAGTGTCTGAGTAAATGACCTCATGGGGTTAGGCTTCACGAGAGCAGGGGGAGGGGAGTGGATTTGTGCGGTTAGTACTCAATTGATTGAGACTCGAACGGACAGACCCTGTGCCAGGCCGGCGCTATTCGTGGCGGGGCGGGTAGACATGCGTGTAAAATAAAAAAACTACGGAGTCGGGCGTTCGCACGCAAGTTGCACGGTCTCCCCGTAGCTCGGCCTGACGAGCACCTTTGGCTTTATGGTTTCATTTGTATGATAATGAATGTAAGAGGCTGCTTACGCAGACATCTGTGCTGCATTCCTTGCGTGTTTATGTATTCCTTTTACACGTGCTTGCAATGACGTGCCGCGACTGGGATCTTTTATAGGTGGAGCGCAAAGTCGTTTGAGTAACTGGAGTGGTGTTGTGCTTGTGTGTATGTAGGACAAGTGCCAAATGTGTATTACCATTGGCATTTGCTTTTGATTTATTGTTGCATTAATCAGCATCGCTTATTAATTAATTAAATTCATTCCTAAAAGCTGCAGGCTTAGAAAGAGATGCGGTGTTTATTGCAGCCTAGTGGGAGAGGGGGCTGAGCTTGGATCTGGACCCTTTTTGGGTTCTGCTCCGGGTTGTACCTGAGGCCACCTGGGCTGAACCTGTTCACTTCTGTTTCCCCTTCTCATTTTCCACCCAGCCAGCGTGTGTAGACGCATGTTGTCCCAAGGCACCTACATCTGCAGCTGCTGCTTGCACCTGCATACAGTAGTTTTACTATGATGGAGTCCTGCTTTCAGCTGTGGTCTCTCAGTTTTATCCTAATGCAAATAGTAACAGAGCTTCACCTGTACAATGTTTTACGGGTTTTGATGGTATTCGGTATTGCTCAATGCTGGGGCCTTGAAAGACGTGTGGCACCGAATGGATTGCCCAGAGAGGTCTTTAACTAAGGGGACAAAATGCTTTCCAGGGATGGGGAGCAGATGAGAGGAGCAGGGAGCGGTGCCTCTTTTGGACTCTGTTTGGGTGGTTTCTGTAAATAAAACGAAACAAAAATTGCCCCAAGTCTTTACTTTATCGTTCAGGCGGTAAGTGGACCTCTCCTTGCACTCAGATGGAGAATGATATGTCTTGAAAGGGCTGGGGCAAGCCTTACCTCCCAGGCAACTGTTTCTTCTGTCCTCTCCTGCCCGCAGTAAGCAAAGTTAAACTCCGATAATTTACCCGTGGACAAAACTGGTGGCAACTCGCTGTGGTGCAGTTCCCTTTGGTTGCAGTTACAATTGCAGCAGATTCAGCTGAGCTGTAGGAAGTCCTTGTCCTTCTTTCCCTCCCTAAGCTGGCAGAATTGCTTCCTCCCTCCACCCCTTTTGCTGCCTCTGCTTGGGTGTTATATTTGGGTTCTTCCACCGCTGGCCTGAGCAAAGCCAGTGGGCAAAATACCTGGGGACCCCACGCTTCGCAGCACCCCGTTTTGGAGTGTGCACGCACGTGCGCTCGTAGCTCGAATTTGTCCCAAGTCTCTACATCGCTCTCCCAAGCTCCATGCTATCCTCTCTGTCCCTCTCAGCCCCTCAGCGCATCTCCGGGGAGGTTTGCATTGGTTAGCCAAGGGTTGCAGGGGGGAGAAGAGGGGGTCCTGTTGCAATGCAGTATGCCGTACAGATGACTGCTGGTCCGAAGGGGGCCGTGTTTCTCAGCACACGCTTGTCCTGTGCTCTCCTTGTGCCCAGATGGTTTGCATACCTTGTGCCATCGCGTTGGTGAGGAATGCGTTCCCTCAGGACGGGTTACAGCCTGGAAATGAGTCTAACATAAACATCCTTTCTTCCGTAGTTCCCCTTAATCGAGTGGAAATGGTTCAAGGAGGGGAAAACGACCTCCCCAAATGGATTCTCTTTGGTGCTCTTGATACGCTGGACAAACACGAGCAGCATTGTGCACTGCGTGTGCATAGGAGCTGGGGAGGGAAGGGGGGGGATTGTGGATTTTTACTGAAAACTAAAGCCCGTCGAGTCCCCGAGTGACTTCAGCTGGGAAACATACCTCCCGGTCTTCGTGCTGGGCACATTAGACACACCACCGCGTTTCTTTTGGATCCTGATAAACTACCTTGCCCCGAGAGCCGCAGGCCTGAATGGGTTGCTCAGTACTTTCTTAGCAGCATAATTTTTAGCCTGTTTTTGTTTTTGCATTGGCTGTCTCCCACACTGCAGCTTTCCTCCTCCTCCGGAGCAGCAATATGCTAATGAAAAGAAAATTTTGGCCAACAGCGTTTTTTCCTCTGCTTAAAGATATGCCTTCCAGACCTACGGGTAAGGTTAAGGTTGCAGGCTCTCGACTGCAGCCAAAGAAGCCAGTTGAGTTCAATTTATAAATATTCCTTGTTATTTAATAAAGATGCAAGCAAAGCTATAGAGGAAGTGTTGTCTGGTACGTTCCAGCAGGGAATCAGGTTCTTGGGTTTTATTCCTGCCTCTGACTTGGCAGGTGACCATGGGCAGCTCCTTTTTTTTTTTCCTCTATGAATTTCCCTGTTTTCCAGAGGGAGATTGTACCGCTTCTCCATCTCACGGGAGTGCTGGTGTTGGGAGAGGGTCCTGGGAAGCTTGGATACTCTGCTGGAGGCCACTGAAGCAGCTCGGACGTGCATGAGGGCTGTGGTGGGGCTCTGAGAATCTTGCTGATTTCCTTTTTACTTAGTTTTGACACTCTCTGAGTTTCAGTGAAGAGCTTGATTTCTCTGAACCGATTATGGCAAAAGCACAACTCAAAATACAACCAGGGGATTTTTATTTTTTCAGCCCTCTATGCATTCACAAAGGGTGAGGTTTCTTGGTACAGATGTAACAGTGATTTCTTGGTGAGTGGTGCCCAGGCAGCCGAACCCTCAAACTGAATTTGGCCTTCAAATGTTGGCGTGTGTTTGTGGGGGGAGAAATGTTGTGCTTGTTGGTTCGAAGGAGTAATTGTGGGGCTGTATTTACGCTCCACCTCCCAATCCAGAACAGCTGGATGCCGTGCTGCTGAAGTGGGTAGCAAAAAGACACGAAAGCTATGTTAATTGAAAAAACCACATGCACGCGTACAAGCGCCCCTGAGTAATGGCTGCAACAGTGCAGAGTCTGGCTAAGTTTCAGGAGCCACCGCCCGGTGCAGATGAAGATGTGGATGCAGTTCTCCAAACCTGGTGTTTCGGTCTGCGGGCTTTGCCAGGCAGCGCGGGGTCGGTTCTTGTTGGGAGGCTGTCTGTACAACCAGAACTTGCCAGTCATGGGCAAGCGGGGAGGGAGAGCACAAAACCAGCATCCTCCAAGGACTTCTGGTGCCGTTTTGAATAGCAATTGGCAGGCAAATTGCAAAAGAGTCCTGGTGCTCTCAAAGGGTGTAAGGTTTTTTAAATAAATACATGAAACCCAAGCATTGGTTGCATGGTTTGGGTTTTTTTTTTCATGGATGGGGCTGGCAGGAGGGTCAGGACTGGGAGAGGGGTTAAGAAGGCAATGCATGGAGCGACAACATAAAAGCCCAGTGCAGCTGCCACCTCTCGAGGCCTTGAGGGATTGGAAGAAATGGATGCGGCTTAGCTGGAGCAAGAGCAGGGTCTGCAATGGCAAGATGGGCGGTGCTGCCCGAAGACGGGAGCGGTGGAGTTGTTCGAGGTGATGGAAGCAGCAGAGGGGCAGATGAATAGCTAGCACTGAAATGCTGACTTACAGCCCTCCCTGCAGAAGTCTGAAATAGGAAAATCGGGTAGTAAAGTGAATTGCAGTGCCAGAGTGATAAAATGGAACCTTTTAATAACCAAGGTCTTGGAAACCTGGCTTGCGAGCGACTGAGTTCAGGGGAGAGACGATGTAAACCATTCAGTTTGCCTCCAGGATGCGGGATCTAATCTAAACATGATTAAGCTGATTTCATTTTATAGATTGGAATTTCCATGCGATAGAAACTGATGAGGCTAATGTGAAAAATTTACTTAATAAAAAGCCTCATTACCTGATGCTGAGGGGGATAAGGGGGAAGAAAACCACACACACACGCACATACACACACATGCAAAAATACTTAATGTGTTTTAATTTTTTTTTTTTTTTTAAAGGAAAAGTTGGGAGCAAAAGTTTTTTTTCTTGAGGAAAATCTGAATTCTGTGATCTTGTTTTTGCGCATGCTGTGCTTAAATATTAACACCAATTGAGCAAATTGCCTTTTAACTGCCTTTATTTGCTTTCATTAACAGCATAATTTAAAAGCTCCAGAATTTGCATGGAACCTGTTGTGCATCTTGAGGAAGGGGGTGAAACTATTCATAAATTAATTAATCGTGAGATGACCTCTTTTTAAAAAAAAAAAAATAGATTAAAGAAAAAGTCGCAAACCATAAGGACAGTTCAAAAATCACTGGGCTTTTTTTTTTCTGTTTGGGTATATTATGTACTTTTGGCTGAAAGTGGGGGTGGGAGGGGGGAAGTTTGCTGGTACGGGTTTTGTGTGCGTGCATGTGTCTAATAACTTGGCTAAATCAACTTCTTTTTTTTTTTTTAAAGCTGAGTATGTTTTAAGTTGGGAAAATGTAATGATGCCATTGCTGCAGAGTGCTGAAGACAATGCTCTTGGGACTAATACTCCAGGGTTAAAATTAAACTCCAGGCCATATAACTGAGCGGGCTCCTTTAAATTGTTGTCTCCGCCGCTCCTCCTTCGCCCTCTCCGGTGTGCAAGTGAAAGCAACTGGCGCGAGCCCCTAACCGCAATGTTCTTCCAGTGCATAACATTCACTACATTGTTCTTTCATGCGATTACTCTAAATATGTTAAAAGTTTCCAGAATGATTTCACTGAATCAGTCGCTTCCTTCTGTACAGATGTTTTTGTGGTTTTAGAACCGAAGCCAAGTCAAACATTATGAATGAGATACAGAGACCACCATGTACCGTGTAATATTGCAAACTCCCCCGGGGATTAGTTAACACAAGCCATTTTGACACTTTCTGATTTGACAGCCCTTCCTTTAAAACTGTGCTTTACTTAGAAAAGCTTCACTTTATCAGATGACTTTCTAATGGACTTAACCTGAAGTTCTAGCGTCCTCATGTATTAGACATGCCAGTCACTTCCACAAACTGCAGGCACGGCGCCTCTTTCTCCCCTCCACACACAACTTCTTTTCTTTTCTTTTCTTTTCTTTTCTTTTCTTTTCTTTTCTTTTCTTTTCTTTTCTTTTCTTTCTGTAAAATATTTTCAGAGCCACCTCTGTAAAGGCCAAAAAGAAGCATTTTCTTTCCTAATATTGCAGGAACTCATTTGGAAGAACAGAAGTCTGCTGTTCCTGGTAGGCTCCAGCCTGTATGTCTAACCCTTTCACAAATAGGAGCCTAGGCTTACGTAGGACCCCAGTGCAGAGCTGTTTTCCGAGGGGTAGTTACCATGTCCCATCTCCCCCCCGAAGTCTGGGGATGCTCAGCGCTAGACCAGAATCAGCCCCCTGGGAGCACGGCGTAATACTCAGCTCCTGTTGCTGGCAGCGTTGATCTCTTCCTAGCTCAGACTCTTTGAAAGGGGTAGCTGAGGGGAAAAGGGAGTTAGGGGACTGGTTGCCTTTCTCTGAAGAAGCCAGTCTGATGAGAAAAAATGGCTAAGTTAAGAGAAAAACCCAGAAATGGCTTAGGTTTTTCTCCTAAAGATCATCAGATTCTGTGGAAATGCTTCTGTTGGCTTTAGCGGGACCTGGAGTGAGCCCTCGTAGAGCTCCGGTGTTAGCAATGATTCAGCTCTGGAAAGGCCCTGGGACCACATCACACTGTTCGGTTTGAATCATTGAGCTTTTGTTCTTACACAGCAGGCGTTACGGGGCCACGCCTGGGTTGGGCTGGGGTTGGTGACGCTTTGTTCGAGCCCTTCCAACTGTTGCTTTGTTCCACGACCGCTGAAAGCAAGGAGGGTGTGCAGCGACGAGCGACTTGTGCCTGTGGTGCTGTCTTTTAGCCTTAGCGCGCACATCCACAAACCTCACGCGCAGGCATCCTTGTTACTAGCTATCTACCGTGAATGCCAGACACAGCCAGAATTGCTGCTCTTATTTTAACGTCCCGGCGCTCGTTTTCCAGTGCAAGTCCTCGAGTCGAACATTTGATGCAGCCTGTCAAGGATCTGGTTGCCCATTGTAGCCCAATAACCCTTGAATTTGGCGCTGACTGATGGCCGTGGACTGCAGCGCTATGCAGGGTAGTGCCTCTGGCTGCCACCTCCTTGCTTTGGGCAGTTTGGGCTCTTACCCACCCAGTGGAGGTCAGAAACATTAATTAACTAGCTTGAGAGAGCGCATGATGTTCATTTCCCAGCTTCTGATGGGAAATAAGTAGTCCTTTGTCACACTTGGGAATGTCTGAGGATATGGTGCAAGCCTGGGCAAAGACACAGGAGTTGGGGGTATGAGGACAGGCTTTTTTGGACTCCGGAGAACAGCATGTACTGAAGAGAATACAGTTGGACCCTGGCCCCGTTTGCCGTTTGTAGGATCGCTGTTTTTTCCCAAGTCCAAAGTAGCCTACAAATGACTCCCAACTTCTTGGCAGAGACAAAACCTGCCAGGTTTTGATTTCCAAAGTGTTGATGCTCTATGTGAGAAAAATGGGGTTTTCACCTTTTGAACTGGGTATTGGTACAAGCGCTAATGAATGCAGTGAGGTTCCTCATCCCTCCAAAGCGCATGTCTCCTCATCAGGATCAGGAAGTTTTTTGGGTTTTTTTGTTGCTTTCTTGCTTTATAAAATACACGCTTTGGGCTTTGCAACCTAATTGAGTTGCTTCTTTCCGAGGGCAGAGATCACTAGAGTGGGATTTGCAGTTTGCGCTTTGCTGGGCACATAAGCAAGGTGGTTACCTGCCTCCGCCAGACCCTGTGGACAGCGTTTCACTAGATGTGTTCGTTAGCACAAATAACCGTCTTATTAACTTCCTCGCGAGCTTGTTCTGCGCATCGGGGTCGACTGCTCAGATGCATGAGGCTGTGCGCGTTCGCCATGCGCCAGAAAGGCCGCGCAAGGGGAGCTTCCCCCCTTCCCTCCTTCCAGATTCAGATTGACTGATTTCTTTGTACGTAGAAGGCCTGGGAGCGCGAGGAAGGAAAGCATCACAAAACGTGCTAGCCGGGTCCGCCTGTCCCCGAACCAGACCTCTGAAGGTGAGTTCTGCCTCGTGGGTTTTTCATCCGCTTGTTCCCTTGCTCCCCCACCCTCCCAGCTCTTTCTTTGATGCTTTGTCAAGACTTCAGGCAAACTCTCAGCACGTCGGCAGGCAGGGCTTTTAGTGAGACGACAACCGCATTCTTCCTCTTGGGAGGAACCGTGTTGTTACATTCCTCCTCTTTTCTACCAAGAAGTCTCCCGTGGAAGGGCAAAGTAGCAGGGACGGAAAAATTAATTCTTCCTCGAGTAAAAAAAAAAAAAAAAAGAAACCCAACCACACTGACGAGAAATCTTTCTCTGGGATCCTTTAGAAATCTTGATATTTTAGCGCTGTCTGAAGGGATCTATCTTCCTGGGACTGTCTGAAGAAAGCCTGTCTAACAGCCAAGTATTAAGGTTTCATTAATCAAAGACACTTCCACTGCCCCTTTACAGAAACACAACTGCTTTGGCTGTCCTTTGCTGACAGCTTGCTAATTTATCTTTCCAGGGAAGAAGGAAGGGAAAAAAAAAACCCTGCTGATACCCACTTGCTCTACAAAAACTTAAGCGATGGCTTGTTTCCAGCACTGCCCGTCTGTGTGGATATGTTTACTTCAGACGTGTAGCCCCCAAGCTTCGGGATATTTTGCGCAAAGTGAAGTGGTGTGATAGGCCTTCCTGTCCTGCAGGAAAATAAATCACTAAAAAATGGGCAGTTGTGGTGCTTTGGCTTATTTCTTGGTAGAGGCATTTTCTCTCTTCTGCCTAGTCTCCATCCCAAGACTGGAGAGGAGCGAAGAAGCCGGGACGTGGAAAGGAGCCATTTCATGGGAAACCTGGCACAATAAGGGGCATTGTGGATCTCTTACCAATGATCCACGTGGAGAGGTGCTATTTCCTTTCCATCCTTCTGAAACCCCTGATGCACTTGGGTTTGTGTCCAACCACAATGACTTTCTGCTGCCCGAAGGTGCAAAACTTTGTCGTCTTCTCAAGGTTCTTTCAGATTAGGAGGGCAGGATAAACTCTTAATGGGGCCCATGTAGATGTGCCATATCTCAAGGATAAATTCTGGTCTGCTTCACAGTCCTAGTTCACCGGCAGACTTCAAATATGCTTACCTTTAAGTCCCTGGGACTTGGGTGTCAACTCAAGTGCTCGGCTGTCCTGGGCCTTCCTCCAGGGCACTTAAATGGTTGTTCTTCTTTTCCCAGCCCCACTTTTTATGTACTAGCTTTACTGCCTGGCTAGAAAATACCCTTTTCTCTCCTGCTTCAGGAAGTATGTGTGGCCATTCTCATTTCCAGGTAGGGCTCAAGGAGAAGCAGTGCTTTCAGAAGGGATTATCATTGTGTCCTATTGCTCTTTCCACTCTTCGGATGTCTCTCATGTTACGGATGGGAGCTGCAGCTGAAAGCTTCCTTTTCTCTTCGTTAGCCTGAGCTTTGGCAGTATCAAATGTAGGCTTCTGGGTTTCTCTGTGGAAGCTGGCAAGAAGTTTGCAACAAAGGAAGATGTTTTTTTCCTTCCCTCAAGCCTTGGATTGAGAAAAGCATTCGTGCTCTTTGCTGAGCTTCAAAATAAATGGTAAGATCTGGCCCCTTCTGCCTGCGTGCGACACTTTGTGTATGAAGCTCCGGAGGATCAGGGTGCTCAAGGTACACGGAGCATAATCCACAATAAACCTCCTTCAGGAGACCACTCGACCGCCTTCCTGTGACATATGGGGCGGCACGCCCAAGCGCAGCAGCGTCGGCACGGTGGGCGCTGCCCAACAATGGCAATACATAATGAATTGCTTTTAAACACATTGGCCCCTCAGTGGGACTCGTTGCCCCCTTGTTACATATATGCATGGCAGATGCCACCAGGATGTTGATGGCCCTGCTTCAAAAAGGTTGCTCGTTCCAGTCACTCATTCATGGAAACCGTGGTGCTCCAGGTGCTCGTGCGCAGGAGAGAGAAAGCTCTGCCCACTGGGGCAAACCAGGCACGTTTGACCTGAAATGACTGCAAGCAGGACTCGTGGCAACATTGCCAGTGGTTTCTGAAGGCACCGTGGCACTCTTGTGTGTGATGGTGCACCCTGGGGAAGCCCTGGGTGGCTTTTGCCAGGCTCAGACACTCTTCTGTTATAGTCCTTATTTCCTACATCCTCGCTTCTGTCTTCTGTATCCTGCTTACCCTGCACCATATCAGAAAACTCTCTTGCAGTGGTTCTTCTGTCATTTCCCCCCTACCAGTGTACACTACTGCCTTCTTCCATGTACGCTCCCAGCTGGAGCACTGAGTGCAAATGCAGTAGACCAGTTTGGGTTGGAAGAGCAGGACTCATGCGGCCATGACGGACATTACACTTTACAACCCGATCAGGTGTTAAAACCCATAATGTGATATGCGTGCATGGGGTTTTATCTTGCTTAGGAGCCCGAACATCTAGAGCTCGATGGATGTAGTTTAGCTGGACCTGATGGAGTTGAACCAGATTCTGTGACGGGGTTTGTAACGTCTGTCATGCAAAACAGATTAGGCCTGGAGTGATGACTCTGGATTACTTCACTTAATGCTGGAGTGACTTTGGATTTCCATATTGGGCCTTGCCTTATTCTTTTCCCCAGTCCTCTGCATTGTTACCAGTTTTAGTTTTTTTACGTACTTATTTCAGATGTTTTTGCAAGTATATCTCAAGCTGTGTTTGGGACGATGCTCTAGCCATATTTTCAGAAGCTGCCCTCTGAGCAAAAGCTTGCTAGAGCTTTCCACGACTGTCTAGGGTGGGAGGTGAACAGGTTTTGCTGTGTCTGGATTTGGGGGGGAGAGGGGAAGCACAAATTCAGTCGCATTTGTAGATTACTGGAGATTGTTTGGAAGGAATTGGAACTAGTCGCATTTTAATTCTAGCCATAGAAACAATATTTTGGAGTCCTTAATAATAAGAAAGTGTTTCATCAAAGTGCTTCATTCATATATGGGCTGACATCTGGAGAGCAGAGATAGATATTTTCCTTAAGACTGTATTTTCAACCCATGAGCTGTTCCCTTGCTGTTAATTAATCCTTTGTAGTTTAGTGACTGATGAAATCATGACTCTATGAAATTTTAATCCTTGTGCTGTATAGACACAACTGACATTATCACAGGACCCCAGGTGTGTTCTTGAAATTAGTTTGTTGAATCTATTGCATATTTGATTACCTTATAAAATCCTCAGGATCTGGGCCACGCATTTGAAGGAACACATTTGCTCCTAATTTCTGCATGCATGCAGTTAACGTTTTAAGTTATCAACCTGACTGGAGCTGGGGGGCGGTTGGGGGGGGATGGGAGCAGAGGGTAGGAAATCATTATAAATGGTGCATAAGGGGGAAAATCATAATCCTCCTAATGAGATGAGTGGCAGGGAAGACGCATGCTTCTCCATCGTGACGGTGCTGAGCTTCTGATGGATTTATTTCATAGCATCTAAGTGGCCAAGATGAGATTGGAGGGAGGGGATGTGCTGCCGGAGCAGGTTAACTGCATGGAAATATGAGTCACTCCAGGAGTAAGTTGGGGTTAATAATAAAAGCAAATGCAAGAGCCAACTGCTGGCAGCACACAGCGTGCTGGGTGGGGAGGCCAGTCTGTTGGCAGGGTGGGGTGGGGGGGGGGGGGGGATGGTTTAATAGTCAAAATATGCGGAGCTGCTCGTACAGTGACATGCTGTAGGGAGATGGTGGAGGGGCTGCTGCATTGATGGCTCTCTCTTTCTTGTGGGTAAAAGATGGGGGGAAACAGGGTACAAAACCCGTTCAGAGAGATGAGCTGCAAGGTCAACGTAGGGCTCTACAAGTCTTGGTTCTTTGAAGCCTCCATCAAAGAAGAAGCGTCTTGTGTTTAAAACACTGACTTTGAGGCTCCAGTGACCCACATCCAGATCCTGGCTCTGCCTCAAAGGCCGTGGGTGACTCCTTCTCTCTGGTCTCTTTTAGATGGTAAACTTTTTGGGTGAGCTCTTAGGCATTGATGATGGGGACCGATCAAGTAGCAGCCCCTACCCCTCCAGACGCACGGCTCTGAGATTTCTGCACCTGCTACAAAAGAGCTTGCATTAAAGAGATCATCTTCATTTTCATCCAGACTTCTTCCTGACTATGCTGAGCCTGGCAGCATAGCTTCCCATTGTGTCCTCTGTGTGCCTAGTTGTGTCGATTCTTTATTGTCTTAATGTCTTACACCTTTGAAAACTTTTATTTAAATAGTTGTAGTGCTGCCTCCGCATGAGCGCTCTCCTGCTTTCCCCCCCCCCTCCCTTTCTGCTGCGGCCTCTGTCTTCCCTGGGCAGATCATAAGAAGGCAACTTGCAATGCAGGGTGAAAACAGTGTGAGCTGGCACCAGGTGTTGGGAGTTGTGCAAGCTTTTAGCACCCTGTCAGGGATGAATATGTGTGTTTGCGTCTTAAATTTACGTTACTGTGGGAAGCCGGATGGGGTCCAATGTGTTTAATGAGCCTCTTGGAAGCCTGGAAAGCTAGCCTGGAGAAGGGAAGGAAAATAAGGAAGGATGAGGATGCCATGCAGCAGAGCAGCAAATAAAAATTGGGCCCTGGAGCAAGTATTTGAACATAAGAACTGCCAATGACTGGGTCAGACCCTGTGTCATATGCTGGCAGAGAGCAGAGGCTGAAAGGGAGGTTGAACTGGGTCTGACCAGGGTTTTTTCCACGGTTTCTCTCTCACTCGCAGTTTCCAGCTTTTAAGGTCTAGGAAGCTCTGATTCAGAGGCTGTACCCAAACTCCCACGCTCAACAGCTACCGATGCCCCTTTCCTCCAAGAACGTGTCCAGTCCCCTTTTGAATCTGCCTCAACCATCAGTTTCCACCGCATCTGATGGCAACGAGTTTCATGCTTGAATGACGCACGGTGTGAAGAAGGAACTTCCTTTTGTTAGTTTTAAACTTACTGGTTACTAGTTTCACTTCGAGACCCCTAGTTCTTGCATTTCATAGTTTCATAGTTGGTAGGGTCGGAAGGGACCTTAACAGATCATCAAGTCCAACCCCCTGCCATGGCAGAAAATAGCACTGGGGTCAAACGACCCTGGCAAGGTATTCATCTAGCCTTCTCTTAAAGACCCCCAGGGTAGGAGCCAGCACCACTTCGCTTGGAAGTTGGTTCCAGATCCTAGCTGCCCTGACTGTGAAGTATCACCTCCTGATGTCTAGTCAATCTACCCTCTGCCAGCTTGTGACCATTATTTCTTGTCACTCCTGGTAGTGCTCGGGGGAACAGGGACTCCCCCAATACCTGCTGGTCCCCCTGACCAGTTTGTAAATGGCCACTAGATCCCCCTCAGCCTTCTCTTTTGGAGGCTGAACAGGTTCAGGTCCCGTAGCCTCTCCTCATAGGGCCTGCCCTTCTTGTTGTCACATTGGGAGAGAGTAAAAAAGGCAATAGGGATTTATTACTCCTTGCCATTTGGTATTTTGTATGATATCGCCCCTGCAGCCTCCCTCTTCTAAACTGAGCACGCCTGGCCTCATTAGTCTCTCCGCATAGGGAAGCCCCTCCAGACCCCTCCTCATCCTCATTGCCCCTTGTCTCTACCTTCTCTAGAAGATGCATCTGACACATCTGTGATGTGTTTTAGGGTGCTGGGTGGAGTGAGAGCAGGAAAGATGGTTGAAGGTTCAGAGTCATTGAGAAGGAGGCGTTTAATGTGCCAGACCTTCGGTGGCAGGTCAGCTGGCAAAGTTTGTGGAGGCTTCAGGATCTTGCCAGGTAGATTCACTGCAGGTCTGGCCCTCGGAAAGCTCCCGTTTGCACCCTTGTGATCTAGGCCTGGCTTGTGGTATTGGATCTGCAGTCCTTTGCTTGTTTAATTGGCACTTCCTTCACACTAACAGCAACCCTTTCTGAGTATGCATGGGTGAAAAGAAAAAGTAAAGGTGTTTTCCTCAAAAGTTTCATTTTTTCCCTCTATTAACTTGTACAACTTTTTGTTCCCTTCCTCAACCTCAGTTTCTTCTAATGACCTTTTGAGCACCTAAAGGCATCTCTAGCATCAATTCCTTGAGCTTTTGCAAAATCACCAGTGTGAGGTTTGGGATGGGAAGTTGGATCAACCTGATTTCCCACAGGATTTTATTTAGTGAAAGATATGGAACTTTTCAAGGTTTCATTTAGGGAGATTTGGGTCAACTCACGCAAGCAAATTCAAGTCGAAGCTGATTTTTAAGAAATGATTTGCTCAGCTCCTATTTTGTGGTTGTTTCCCTACAGTCTCAGAAGCTTTTTGTTAATATTCTCAGCTTCTTCCACCCTAGTTATACGCCCCGGTCATGGCATCCCGTAGAAATGCACCACCTTCTTCTCTGGTCCTCTGCTCAGTGCAAAACTCAAGGCTCGAGTCTTCTGTCAAACCACATATAGTGTGAGACCGGTAATGTTGCTAAAAAGGCGATTCTCTAATTTACTTGGCTGAACACTTTCCCGTGTGCCCATCACTTTTTGGCTGAAACCAATAAATAGACAAACCCGGCGCGTTCCTCGCAATTTGTGGAATGTGTTGGTGCACCAATGGGATACTGCTGCTAAGGAAACCAGATGATGAATATATTTTTAAACTTGGAATCCATGAACCACTTATTATTTCTGAATTAGGAATCAAAACATATGAATAATCACATCATGGATGCAGCAGATACATTCTGCTTTTAAGGTCACTTTGTTTTTGGGGGTTTTTTGTTAAATTTTTATATTTTTTAAAAATAAGTCCCTCCAGTTCCCTCTTTGACACCCATGACATCCATGTCATGTTTGCTCAATTTACTAGTCAAAATAAGTGTTATGCCAAGCTCAGCCCGCAGGGTCAATGTAACCCATGAAAGCAAACACTATTCTTTTATTTTTTAATACATCAGTGTCACCAGATGCCCCAAGAATATAGAAGATGCTTTTGGACTGCTGAATTAGTGCTGGTTATTCTAAGTAGGGCTGTATGAATCCGAATACATTAACCCATTGATGCTTGCACCTCGGGCTGCCGATAAAATGCATTAACACTTAAGCATTGCTGAAATCCCCATTTCCATAGCCCAGGGGTTTCGCTGAAGAAAATAACTTGGCAAGTTGCAATACTTGTCAGTTAACTCCTTAGAGTCTGTTTTTTGTGGCTCCAGTTTGATCTAGAAAGTCTCTGAGGTTGATGGATGCAACTTCAGGATGTCACGGAGCCATTCAGCAAAGCACGGGTTGAGCAGAGAACTTTTACTGGGACGTTCGGCTTTCACAGTGGATTTTACAGGCTTGCACAAAAATCTGGGGCAGGAATAGAGGATGTACCAAAAGCCAAAACGGTGGTGGCTGAAGGTTTTGGAGTCCATTAACATTCAGGCTTTCTGGTTGGCTGCGTTCAGCTTCCGTTTTGAGTTTTTGTGCAGCTTTGGAGGACAAAACTCCCAAACTGGGAGGATCGGGGATTGGTCCCTGGAGCAAAGGAAAAGCTTTCCTACTGTTCGATCGCTTATTTATCTTGGGTGAACCGAAGGAGGGTTCTTGGTGAAGTAACCTCATGGTGCTTTCTTTGCTAAAATATAACGGGCAAGAGACTTTCCAAGCCTCCTGTGCCATTGATCCCTTTCTAAATAGCATGTTGATGGCCCAGTAGCTAGGGCACTGGTCTACAAATCATGGTACCTGGGTTCAGTTCTTGGCTCTGCCGCTGACCTGCTATGTTACCTGAAGCAAGTCTCATCTCTTCTCTCTTTCCTTCGTGCTTCTGCCTGTACAGTCTGTGTTCGATGGTAAGCTCTTCAGAGCAGGAGCTGTCCATGAACGTGTCCAGCACTGAATATACCTTCCCTGATATCTGTATCAAGCCTATTAAGAGACATTCAATAGGGTGCTCCATCTGGAATAGCCTAATAGACTTCCTCATCTGTAGCCACGGGAAGGGAGCTGGAGCCCTCGTGGGCTGGAACGTGAAGAGGAAGAAGCAATTATACACCTAAAACGTGAGCTTTGAAATGGAAAGATCTTAACTTGTGCGGTAGGAGCAGGGGCTCTTCTTTACTGCTCCACACAGATCACGGGCTTTCGGCCTTGTGCACGTGCGTCTTTGTGTAGATTTATTTTCCTTCCCATAATTCAGACCATTGGGATAAACGAAGATGATGATGTTTCTGTAGGGGTCTCCTAACTACAATGAGAAGGAAGCTAGCTTGAAACACTCATGTCCTCTGTAGGCAAACAACTCGCATGGTTTTGGAGGCCGTAAAACAGTCACCAGAGTCCTGTGGGCAAGGGCAAGGCATTGCTGATGCTGTAATGCAGCTTGAAACTACATACCGTGTGAGACGGGCATCTCCTTAGAAGAGGAAGGGTTTCGCTTCTCCTCTTCCTTGCTTCTGGGGTAGCAAACCTCTTGCCTGGACCCAATATCCAGGCTACAAAGCTCTTCACTGCAGTTGAGTGGAGAAACCAAAGTACCTGGGGGCCAAGTCCTGTTTGAGGGGTGACCCCTCTTTTTGTCATCTTCAGTTCAACTGGGTCCCAGTGTCTTTTGAATCTCCAGGTATTTTGGGGTGTAAAATACTTCAGGAAAGTTCCCCTTGCACCGGCATCTCTCAAATCTTCCACGTTTACAGTGCATCATTCAGACCTGAAAATCGTCCCCTGAGCTTGGAGCACTCATGCCAAGCTGGGTAAATGATAAGCCTTTGCATATGCAAACAGACAAGTGCCAAGGTCTCGATGTGTGTGCACGACCTTTGTGGTTTCTTGTTTTGGGAAGGTCTCGTGCATGGGGTGGCAAGGAGCGCATCCAGGGTCGCGGGCTGTGCAGAAGTGCCCAGCCTCCGTCCAGCTTCCCAGGGACCTGCGGCAGGAATAGCTCTCTCTCCTTCATTCATTCCTCTAAGTGCCCAAATTTCTCATTTCAAGGCAAGTGAGCAATAATGAATATTGAACAAAGAAAGCTGATCTGAATCCAGGGCATTTGAATACATTAACAAAAAAAAAAAATCCATGCAGCCCTATTTGCTGTTGCCAGTTTTTTTCCTTTTTCTCTGGTGGCTGATATTACAGTCAATAGGCCTAAATGCATGCACTTGTGCCAGGAGGTGGGTTTAGTGAGGTCTGGATGGAGTTTGTTGCCTCCATGCGCTACCTTCAGCCGTACAGTAAATGGGAACGGTTCCCTCCCCTTTCTCGGCACGCTACTGTTTTGGGAACGCGAGATGTGTGTCTGTCGGCGCGGGGTGGGGCAGAATAACTGGGCCCTCTTTTTACAGCTATTTTGGTTTTTTGTTGAAAGGGGAGGTGTTTTTGTTTTATTTTTTTAAAGGGGAGGCTGGTACAGTGGTACGTCATAAATGTAGGGGGGAAATCGCAGCGCTTATTTTAAGCTGCAAATTTCAAAGAGTTGCTAGCAAATATAAATAATGTACAAGCATTAGTCACAGACAGTTAATGCACTGTCCTAATGGCTATTTGTGCCCCTTATCCCCTTCTATTTATTTTTTTATATATATATTCTTTACACTACAGAAATAGTTAGCAAAATCCTTATTTCCATAAGCCTTGGCCGGGTGCCTTTCTTTCTTTTTTTTTTTTTTTTTTTTTTTTAAAGAAAAAAAAAAAGCTGACTTCCAACCCTGTTATTATAGCTCTTCATGCTATTTTAATCGGCTATGTTTAGAGGTGAGAGGGGAGCAGTGACTGTGCAATTACCAAGGACGCTTGATACGTAGCGCAGCCGCTCGGATTCGTTTGCGAAGGCTCCTAGTTTGATGTCACCGCGCATAGTAAATAATCGCATAGGACATTTCCCCCCTATCTTGGATAGAGATATAAAATCCTTATCAAAGGTGCATTTGCTTGCATTCTTCTTATCACAAGAGGGAAACGTCTTCTTTATCCTTCTCTGTTTCTGCACAATTTCTTGCATTTTCTCTGTGTTCCTGACTTTTTATCTGCCCTTGGACCCTGAAATGCTTCTCAGTCTGTAGCTCGTGTACTAGTGGACCCCGCCCCCCATAAAAATCCCGCTGTTTTGGGGGTGATTTTGGAAAATTCTTGCAATTTTTCTCCTCCTCTCCTCACCCCCCAAATCCACTCACTATTTCACATTTAACGAAGCTTGGCAGGGCAAGCTGATGCCTAGCCTTCTCCATACAATAATTGTTGCATCTCCAGGCTCCTTTTCTAGCTTTGCTCCCTATTTCATTCACTTTTCTATTTGCAGCCAATATATAATGTGGTTTTTTTTGTAGACTGTTTTCTATCCAGTGACCTTGGGTTTCCACGAGATCTACACTGTAAATGAGATGTGGCATTGCCGCATGGATCTTGATAAAATATATCAGTGGATGAATTGATTTTCATATTGATTTACTCAGGCGAGAAAGGTGTGTGTGAAAATCAAGTGTCTCTTAGTGATACACCCCGAAGGTGGCTGGGAACCGCAGCGAGCCTGGAAAGTTAGAAAGCGTCTACTGTAAGAATCTGTGAAATGTCTGCCTGTCTTTGCATGTAATTCATTCCGATCACAGCTCTCGGCCTGCTAAGTAGAATAAGTCATTGCTCAGAGCGTGTAAAATTCAGGCAAATTAACCAAAGTAGGTAGGTCACTGTAAAAACGGGAGCATTCGCGTATCGTACATAAATCAAATGGGTGGGTATTTGATGGCTCTGGAATTATAATGTGTGACTGTAGATGGACAGCCGTGCCACGGGGTTGAGTCGGGTGGGGTCGTGTACACACGGGGACAGGACACCCTGCTTACCTGACCTGGCTATATTTATTCAGAATAGGTGATGCCTAAGGGATTTAGGACTGATACCCAGTGGTAAATGCTGGGTGGGAAAGGATGCAACATTTTCTGCCCAAGAGGCAGATGCACCTCCTTTCAGTTAGGAGTTTTTAATTTGAATGAAGAGGTAGGAAATTGCTACAGAAAAGAAGAGTGAAATGTCCACGGGACTGGAGTGGAGAGTCCAGTGTGTGCGACTCCTTTTTAAAATGCCTGCATCGCCTCTGCCTCTCGAGGTGGTAGCTAGGCAAATTCCTTAGAAACTGAAAGACAAGGGGTAAATCCTCTGTCTTTTATTAGACCAACTCAAATAGTTGGGAAAAGTCTCTCACCTATAAATCGCCTCAATTTACATTTTAACTGACTGGCTTTTGTGCATCCGTACTGGCCTCTGGTTGCTTTACCACGCCATCCAGGAAGAGCACAGACCATCTGCACGCACTTCCTCAGCCTGACGAAGGGCGTTTGTGTCCAAAAGCTTGCAAACAAGAATTTTTCCAACTCTTTGAGTTGGTCTAATAACAGATATCGGATATACCCAAAGAACCTTGTCTGCCTGTGTCCTTAGACCAACACGGCTACACCGTGCACCCCTTAGAAACGGAAAGGTGTTTTGCACAGAAAAGGGCTAGCATGGTATGTAAAGCTGCAGGTGTGTGTGTGTAGGTGTGCTCATGTGCACGTGCAAGAACAAGAGCTCTGGCATATAACCTCTTCATTGTTTAATCTCTCCTGATGAACATTGAACAAGTCTCTGGGAAGTGAAATGGCAATACTCAACCAAAAAGATACAGAACTGACTTCTCTTCTCTGCTGTCTCTCTTTAAATTGCTGCTCTCAGGTTTCATAGGCAGAATAGATATTCTCAAATATGTACTCAGTCCAGATGTGAACTGACAGGTGATTCGTCTTATTGGGATAAGTGAGCTTAACCTAAGGAGGTACTGTTCATATGCTGAGCTCTCGCAGAGCACCACACAGGGACAGCATGGCCTTTTCCAAATGAACCTGTTAGAAAACCAGTGAGTTTGCAAATTATTTTATCCACTTCCTTTCAAAAATACTAAAACCAGTTCTGTTTTGTCCGATTATGTATTGCATCTGTGCATTGTTTGGTCTGAGGAGGGTATGTGCCTGCCTACAGGTCTATATCCATTGGAACAGCATATTTATAGCATGATATAAATAAAATCAGAAGGTTCCTATAAAACTCTGTTATTACTGCAGTACAAAGTTAGAAATGCTTGAGGTTTCTGCTACTTGGCTCTCGCATACTGCAATGAATATTTTATAGGAAAGGAAATACTTAGTGTCTGAATCTTTTTATAGTGCTGCTACTCATAAGACTGGTAACCTTCCAGATAACACACAAAAATCACAATAGCCCCTTTTCTTCCCTTCTGCACAAAATCTTCCATTGCAAAGGCTCTGCTTTTTATGGACCAGGAACTGTATCAGCTGTATACTGTGTTGGAAATTTATATTAATCATCATATTTTCTCTCTCTGTGGCATATAATGTGGTCATGTCACAGTTTAGTTGGTGCTTTGAAAGATGGAGCTATATCCCAACCTCTCTGCACGTAACCTCTGTTATATGTCAAGACCTGGAAGTTCGCGGCTACTTATCTCTGAGTTTGCATTGCTTTTTGAAGGATGCGTCTTGCAATACAGTTGATTCTTGAAGTACAAATGCCGTGGCGTATGGTGAACTTGACCCAGGAGATTGTAGAGGGATGGAACAGATGGCTTGAGGGCTCCGGTCTGATCCTCCCATCTCTGAATGCATGCTCAGTGCGTTGCATCACTCGCGTGCACTTCTTACTGGGCGGGATAGGCCCACTGTCCAGTCCAAACGGCACGGAAGAAGTTGCAGACAGAACGACTGCTGCTTTCAGAAATGAACTCCCATCTTGCGGCTGCTGGGGAGGGGGACAGCACCTAAAAAAAATTAAAATGTTCGCATTTACTGAATCACTTGGGTGGCTTTGATCATCTCTTGCATCTCTGCAATGATGGGTTGGCTGCACCAGTGGCTGTAGGTGGATTGGCTGAGGTCTGGCAGTCTTGGTGAGGGCTGGCCAGGTCCAGAAGCTCTAGAGCCCCTTGCCTTCAGCGCGAGAGGTTCAGATACCACAATGGGAGTCTTTTGATTTTTGGTCCACTGACTGCGAGAAGCCTGGTTCTAGACGGCATGTGGTTTCCTTTGGCAACGACTGCCACTCCCAGCCTCTCGTGAGCTAGCAAAAGAGCCTGCCACCTGCCTCGCACAGCTCCGGTATTCTAGCATGACCCTTTTTTTGTGCATTTGGGTTGTTTCTACAAACACAGGATTTCTGGGACTTTAAATATGTTGAATATTAGGTTCATTAACGGAGTCAGGCCAAGCTTTTGGATATATTGGAAGCTGCTTATCAAGAAGAACCTAGAGCTCAGCAGCATCAACGTGTTTTGGGTACCCACATAGTAGCATCAGTGTGTTTCAGGTACCCACGTTCACCCCTGTAGGGTAAAACTTCATTGCACGTTGGTTAGGATTCTGGGGTTCAATCCTACCTCTTCCAATCACTCCTCACCCTCAGCGGGCTCTATAACCCAGGCCAAATATTTATTTAACTTAATCTACAGCATTTAGGAGAAGTCGTCATTTCACTGGTAACACCATGGGTGCTCGCTATCCACAACTCAGGTTAATAAGTCCCATGCTACTACGGTCAAAGGAGGTGCAAGTAAAGATGCTATGAAATTGGTGAGGTTGGGCTTCTCTTTGGGGCTTTTCCACATCACAGATATTATCTTCATGCTTATTTTTTTTTCCCCGTCTTGCGTTTAACTTGTTAGGACTCAGAAATCTTAGTGATATTGTGTCTGCCATTTGATTTCTCACTCCCCCCCCCCACCCCATGTTTTTGCTTGTCTGCCAAAATAGGTACCAGCCAGGAAAAAATGTGATTTGCAAACTCAGGAGGCTTTTGTTTTGATCTCCCCAGCCCAGATTGCATGAGAGCAGAGCTGTATATTTTTCACTCTGGAAGCACGTTCTAGGTCAGCTTTCTTTGTCCCCTCCTGAAAAAGGTGGGGGGGCAGGGGTCCTTGTTCAGTCTTCAATTTCAGCAGCAGCGAGAAGGGGGAAAATGAGAGCAAATTGCTAGTGTGTTAGAAATGGAATGAGAATTGTCTTTCTGACTCCGGGAATGATTGATGCAGTTCAGGGGAGTTATGTTTTGTGCATGGGGTTTCACAGCAAAAATTCAAAAGAAAGCATCGCAGAACTTGAACCCCTTCAAATGTCCTTCCTGCCCCCGACCCCTTGGGCAAGGGGCACCGTCTGAACACGCTCCCCACCCAGCGTGTGGCTGGGATGCCGTGGGGCTTGTCTCCTCTCACGTATTCTTAGCTGCTAGGGGCGCTGCTTTGGCTCCGCTTGTGCTCCTTTGAATCCAGCGTCTTGGGTTTGACGGTGGCCCGTACTTCAAAGCAAGCTCTGTATTGGACAGCAGTGCTATAACCAATTCCTACAGAAGCCTTTTGTCCTAGTCCTTGGCCTCATTAGTGCCTTTAATCCTAAAGTATATTATGGATCTTTTGAAAAGTTATATACGTGTCCTATCTAATATATGGGAGAGATGCTTTTTTTCCCTTTGAAAGTATCTAGTCCTTGTTTCATCCCAATGAAACTCAGCTTCAGGCTACCTAATTTAAACTCCAGCTTCCCTGCTTGGGAAGTTTTAGGAAACCCTGCGTGATAGTTTCTCCATAATAAGCTAAACGATGTCTTTAGCAATGCGCAGATTGAGTGGAGCAGGGTGATGATGGTTAGATGATCTGGTTCTGCTCCTGGAAACGGAGACCAAAGATACCGATGGCATTGTTTGGGGTTTAAGCTTGGAAATTTGCTTGGAACATTGTCACCTTGTGAAATGCATGAGCAATAGATGGATGGATGTAGTTGCAGTGCAGAGCTGGTCGTGTCTTTATACCAGGCTTTCTACAGCATCTGGGTGCAGCCCCGCAATCCACGGAGAGAAAAGGCCCCCTTCCCTTTTCAGTTCATGTCCCTCCTTGGTTTGTATTCATAGCAGTGCCCGTATGTGTCATCAGGAAAAGAGCTTGCCTTGCCTGGCCTTGTTTGCTCAATGCACTCTCCTTATGAATGAATATTGTTTTAAAGCATGAACTACAGCATTGCTTTTGTACTTGGCACGCGCACGTAATAGCAGTAATTGTGGGCTGTGAATTTATGAGTTGCCCCGCCACAGAGAATAGACTTTGATGTTTGTTTTATGAGACTGGAGGCAGGCAGGATATTGAAATATTCCAGATAGCTGCAGCAGTGGAATTGGCATAATGTGGGAAAGAAGAGGCACCCTGTCTCGTTCCCCTCTGATTCCTCCATCGCTTGCTGCCGATGTGTGTGTGTGTCATTGGACAGCTATTGTTTTACTTCATTTTTTTTCCTTAACGAGAAGTAAGCTTTCACATCCCGTGGTGCAGGCTCTGTTTACACGATGCAGCTTTCAGCTTGCTACCTCTGCATGCTCCCTGGTACCCCCTTAGCCTCGGCTTTTCCTTTGAAAAGCTGATTTGCAAAAGTAGCATCTCTTCAACCGATGGGTCTGGTCCCTGGGTGAACTGGGAGCCAAACCTGCCGACTCCAGATGCGTAACAATAACTCCTCTTGGAGCTCTGGAGTTAGGGCACCACTAGGTTTGTGAAGTCCCTTTAGGACTCAGTGGAAATGTTAAGCATGCTCTGACAGCAGAGTCTCCCGTGGTGTTGATGTGCAAGTCCTGAAGACCCGAGCGTGGCTCTTGTGCCAGGTGGAGGTTGCAGGGTTGTACATGGGGCAAGGAGGGAAGGAGTGATGGGAACTGTGGGGGGCCAGGTTGACAAACATCCATTTAACTCTTAATATTTCTTTGCACCAGGTTCTCTGATCTTAGCATTTAGGCCTTCTCCAATTCCCCATGACGGTTCTAAAGCTACGTAGGTGGTAGGCGAGAGAGGACCCCTATAGCACAGGCCTCCCAATTTCTCCCAGCTCCCCTTGTGTTACAACAAATCACTTGTCTGATTAGCAGTGGTCTTCCCAAAAGATGTACATGGCCTTCATTTGAAGACCTCAAGGGATGGAAAACTGTCCAGTGGCCCAAACCCTGTTGCAATAGAGGGAATCATCTGCACTGCTTAGAGGTTTCTATGTGTGTTGCTTAAATGTGACCTTGCCTGGCTTTAATTTCGATCCATTTTTTTCTGGTGCCTTTCCCTTCTAACCTGATGAGCCCTGGTATTTTCTCCCTGTGAACGTGCTTGCACTTTGCAATCAAATTGCATCTTGATCTTCTTTTAATAGGCTAAACAGGCTGAGCTCTGAGCGTATGTGGCCAGTTTCACTTTAAAGAATCAAATCCCTTTGATCACTGACTGCTAAGAGTAAGTACATTTAATCTAGTGAGAAGCATCCACCCAGCAGATAGAAAAACTTTCTGCAGAATCTGGAACTCTTCAGCAAAGTGCAGATCTTTAGAAGTCCGTAATTTGCTTGCATCCCTTGATTTTTCTTTAGTGGATAGATTTTAGGTTTTGCCCATTACAGACTTGCTTTTCAGGGAAAACCAGAGCTTTGATGAGATGCTGTCTCCTCCATGTCTTCCCAGAAGCCAGATATCAAAGCTTGGCTGGAGTCCATAAGCTTTCCAGAAATTCCCATGCTTATTTGAACAGCCTTCACACTCACGATGGCCACAGCAGCTGCATTTTGGTGATTGACACATGCACATCCAATGTTTCCTTATTTTGTGCCAGGAGCATGATTTCTGGAAGACGCGAGAATCTTTCTCGTTTCTTCTCTGGCCGTAGCTAGGCCAGAGCCTTTTCCGACCGTGGAGCCTCTTGCAGATGTGTCTAACCCGCCACAGTCTATTGCAATAAGGTCCTTGATAACCTTTGAAGAGAGACCGAGCACTACTGAGGCAGCATATGTGTACGAGGGTACAAAAGGAATAACTGATGCTGGAGTCGTAGGGGTTAAGGTTGGATGTTTTGTCAGGAAATGCACCATTTGGATGTAGACTTCTAGTCATTGTATCCCCTTTCTATTTGGCTTGGCTGAGCCTGCCTGGTCAGGAATGGTGGATCTGGGCATCCGATAACAGCAGGTGGTGTGTGTTTTGTTTTTGCTGCTTTTGTTCCTTATCTACACATTTTTGTTGTACTCAAAGCGACCAGTCTGGCTGCAGGTGAGAAATGTATTCAGTGAGAAATTAATTTTCCGTGGGAAGAGCTTAGAAACAGGGAAATCATGTTAATGTGCCCGAATGACGGGGAAAGAGGGATAGTGGCTTGCACAAAGTGGGGCAAGGGTTTTTCTCAGTGAAGCCAAAGAACTGCATTCTTGCCAGCAGCATGCAGGTACCTACCTACCTATCTACCCACCCACATCCTGCTCCTGGAGCTACCTCTTTGCAATGCAATGCCTGGAAAAAGCCCTTTTGTGCACAAGCAGACTCCGCCCAAACTTACTTATGTCAAAGACCTGGTGCAATTTCTCTCTGCAAGAAGTTCCTATATTGTTTCTTAGGAGGTGCATTAAGTGGTGAATGTAGGAGTGAAAGAAATGAATAGATAGTACCAGATGCATCAGTAACTTATGGAATAAATCTGCTGGTCACAGAAATCTCTTAGGCAGAGATTTTCCAAGGCACAAATAAGAGTTGGGTCTTGAAGTTCTGTTGAATTTGGGTGTAGAAACCCAACTGCCCATTGTGCCCTGGAAAATTTCCCCACTAAAGTAATAACTGGGAATATGCAGCAGTCTTTCTTCAGCATGGACGTGGGACGGAGCAGAGTTCTCTGTTACATGCTGGGGTGGTTTGGTTATATGGACTTTCTGCAAAAGTGGTTTTTCTCTTGCAATAAAAGTCAAATAGATTAAAAAATAAAGTAACACTGTTGTACCTTGAGAAATCTACCTCTGTAAATGCAGGCACACTTCTTCTTTTAGGATAAATTTGTGCCAGGGATTTTGCATTTGAGGGTGCAGCTGAGATGAGGGGTCAGAGGTAAGAGGTCTAGGCTGAAACTGTTGGTGAAAGACTTCTTTGTGGTATCTGAATTTTGGATCACAAGTAGCATCATCCCCTGTACACCGCTTGGTTAGCTTGTTGGTATTATTGGCAGCTTGTTTAAAGTAATTGTCTCAATATTATTTTGCTGCTTGGAGGTGTTGTTTACATCACAGTGCTAATGATTTTTTTTAAAAGCATGTCTTTTGTGGACTTCAGATCATGTCCTAGTTATAGTTTGGTAACACGCATATGTGGCCATGTATGTGTAGATAACAAAAACGATGCCCATTTTGCAAATCCCAGCTCCTCGGGATTCATTGAGGGAGAAGTAGAGTTGCGTGCACACTGGGTATATTATATACCTTGATGTTGTCTTACAGATGTTCCTGCCCAGCTGCGGCGTGCATCTCGCACTGGCCGGTTCATGGTGCATTGTGGCAACATGGCTGTCACTGGGCACGGATGCAGGCTTGTCTGATGGATGCATTTCAACGAAGTTTTCGGGCTTGGTTGGTTGGCTGGCTTGTTTTATGGCTGAGGAGTTATTGTCACTGGGTGACCTTTCCAGTGGGACCGATGAAGGAAAGCGATGTAGCTTTTCCTTTTAGAGGGATGTCATCAAGGTTGCCAGTTCAATAAATTCACCTGACCTAACTGGGCGATAGTCTCCCTTTTTAAGACCCTTTATGTTGTTAGGAATGACCAGCTGCGGAGGGGGAAGGAACAGAGAAAGGAAAGACTTAAGAAAAAAAAGAAAAAAGAAAAAAGCAAAATCGTTGTCCAGAGGTCAGGTCTGTCCGGCCAATCTTTGGCATTGTCCTGGTTTAATTTCTTGACTGATACCCATTAACTGTTGGCAGTGTTGGACCAGGAGTTTTATTAACCCTGTGAAATAGGGAACATAGGAAGCAAATTTTCCCTCGGTGGCTTACCTGTGACGTGGTTTGTCGTGGATGTCGGCGTGAGGTTCAGCTGGTATCAAGTCATTTTGAAAGCGCACAAAAGATTATTTAGCCATTTGCTTAAAAAAAAAAAAAAAAACAAGTCCGCGTGATGAGAGGAGCTGTGGGGAGATATTCTTACAGTTACTCCTTCAAAATTGGAAGCAAGTGGTTCACCTTGCTGGGAAAGTCATTACCGTTATTTATTATTAGAGCTCCAGTCGTGTATTTTAGCGCTCAAGAGAACATTAAGTGAGGGATAAATCATAGATTTTACAGTTTAAGAAAAATGATAGTTTGTGCTTCAGATGCAATGTGTTTGTGGGGGGGGTTGTTGTGGTTTCTCAAGTGGCGCAGGCGCCGTGGTTGGGTGTCCACGGCGTTGAGTTGGTGTAGGACAGGTTCGGGTTTTCTTTCTGTTTGGCTGTTAGCGCTAACTGGTTCTACAGGTATTTAGCAAAACTCTTCCGTGTCCAGGTCTTGAGTTGCCAATAACTTTTTTTTTTCCGTCTTTCCCCAGTAGCCGTGCGCCCTGCCAAGTCTGTGCACAAGCCTTGAAATGACAAAGTACCCTTTAGTTAATTGCACAACGGATCGCCTAGAGTTAAAAGTTCTGATTTATATGACTATAGCTCTAACTGCTCAATAACACAGGCCTGTAATCTACTTTCATTTCAAACAGAACTGTGATTTATGGGGCAGCATGCCGCTTTAGCTCAGAAATGAGGTGTTCAACATATGCTCTGTTGACATAAATTTGGAATTTATCGCTCTTGTCAAAACTGCCTGTTGGACAAAGGTGCGTATTAAGGCAATAAATGGCTCAGAATAGTTTTCTGTCAAATTTCCTAACCATTGTATTCAGTCTATTTGAGGGGAAAAATATATACTTAAAAGTAATCAAATGTCCAAAATCCATACATCTTGTTTCGAGCGGCGCATGCTACCAGGGGGTGGAGATGGAGACGAGACGGGGCCTCACACAAAGTTACAGTATGTTTGGAAAGATTACCCAAGCTTTAGCTTGTCCGTTCTGTCGGGAGCAGGCTTTTCTCCCTCGTTGCAAGGAGGGGAGGTGGGAGGGAGCAGGGAATGGAAGCTCATTAAATAAAAATAGTAAGAGACATTTTTATGTATGTTTTTAAGCAGGCAGAGTTAGAGAGTGGGGCTGTAAACTGAGCAGAACAGGGCTTTGTTTATGGAGGAATTAAGCCACTCGCTATTGTTCGCGGTTTTTACATATTAGGACTGGATGCACATGCCGTCTCCCGTCCTCTTAGAGAAAGGGAGATAAATTATTGGGAGGATAAAGGATTAGCTGTTGCCTGACCGGGAAGTAATAGAGTTAAGGCTGAGTAATAAAAATGCTCCTATAGAAACTTTTAGAAAGTAGAAAATCGGTAAAAAGCACAACGTGTGAAATAACCAAAGCAAAACGCCACGTGTGCCGTGTCACCGGGCCCTTAGGTTGTGACGGGAAGGCGCAGTGTGCTGGGCCTTTCTGCTCCGTGTGTGAAACTTCCCCGGCTTGCCAATAACCAGGGGAAGGTTTTCCAAAATGCCTCACAGATTTAGGACCCCAGCACGCGCTGACTTCGCCTTGCGCACGCTGAATCCCCAAAGCTTTCGGGAATCCTCTTGCTAGCATAGGCTGACGACCCAGCTTTTGGGAATCCTCTTGCTAGTCCAGGCATAACCAATGCTGCCGACCCAGGGTAAGGTTTAGATTAGTCTGGAGTCAGAGTACTGGGATTTTTCTGCGCTGGTCTTGGAGCAAAGCCTTTACTAATGATGGCCTTAATTTCTCCCCCGCTGCTGCATGTGTGGGAATACAGCCCATATTGATAAATGCCCACACGTGCCCATTGTACGCCGCCGAACACAGCAAATCTCCCGAGTGGCGCAGAACCGTTTGCCCGTCCTTATCACACAAAGCACCCTGTTGGGAAAACTCATAATTTTTACACCACACGATCTTGACTAGCCATTGCTGGAATTACCGTCTCTTTGAAGTGCTTTTTGCAGGGCATTTACAGGCCTTTTTAATTACCTCCAGCTTGTGAGGGGCCAACTTCCATTCCAGCTTTTGTTTGTTTGCTCTGTTTGGAAGGGAATATTGCTGCAGTTCCCCCGCCTTTGCTTCCAGTGTAGTCAGCTGTATGGCAAACCTGCCTCGGCGACACTAGTTTATGGAAGACCCCTCCATAAGCAATTGTGCTTCGAGTGATGCACAGCTCGTCCTCAAGGTACAGTACAGGCCCTGGCTTTTTTTTAGGCTTTCGAACAAAGCCAGTTGGATAATCGCAGCTCTGTGCTACCTCTCAGTCAACACGCGCGGGGTGTTCATTTTAATTTCCTTGCTTGGAGGAGGGCTGGGGCAGCAAACCAGAGAGGTTGTTTCAGATGCCAGAACATCCTTGAGCAATATCTGATGACCTGAAAACTTCAGCTCCTCCTTGGTTTGATATTTGTGGGCGCCGCCAGCATTTTTAATAAAGTATAATTAAAGGAGAAAACGGTCTTAAAAAAAAACAAAACATCCTTTGAAATGTCTCCCTGCAAGAACAGGGCACTTCTAATGGTGATGCCTTCCCCAGCAGCACCCTGTTTATTGATTGGCCTTCATTTTTCCAGCTCCTTGGGGGGTGGCGTTGAGTGCGAGTGATCTGAGGTGGGGATCTGCATGCCGTCATCGACCGCGCGCACTGTGGAAGGGCGGTTGACTTCCCTTCCTCCCTTGCCCGTGGGCCAAAGGGCAAATCTCCACCGTTCTCTCATTTTCTTTTGTTCTGTTTTTCACGGGCCTCCATCCACTAGATGGCATAACCGTGCTAAGCTGGCATCTGCCTTTTGCCATCAGCAGCAAGCTGGCACGTGACGGCACCCCTTCGCCGAAGGGGCTGGCTAGAGTAGCCCGTTGGCCACCGGGAGCAGGGTGTTGGGATGTTGAATGCTCGCGGTAGCACCTCTGCCGTTGCAAATGCATTGGAAACGATGAGTTTTGTTGTTCTGGTTGCAATTCCCTCTGCCCAGGGAGCGAGGTTATGCGGGGTCTGCTAGGGACGGAGGGCGGGGAGCCCTGGCCAATGGGACAGGCCACGCCGTTCTCGTCGCCCTGGCCGATGGGACGGGCCACGCCGTTCTCTTATCCGAGATGTTCTCAGAAACACAGTTCCTCTGAGACGCCGATGAACTCTGAGGTCTGTTGTGCTTCGAGCCCGAGTAATTGAATCCAGAGGCGAGGCAGGAAAACAAACACTGACGACGAGCAGCAGAGAGGAGCTTCTTGGCGCTGGCCTGTTATGAACATCCTCCCTACCGGGACATCGGTGACAGCGCGGCGCCCTGGACCAATGAAATGTTGTGTTTAGAGCTACCGTCAGTGAGACGAGGGCTCGTTGGCAGGCGCTCAACTCCCCCCAACAACTTCTCAAAATCACTTTAACTAACTTAACCCCCTGATGGGGTTAACATATGCATTACACAACTGAGATGAGATCTCTCGCTGGCTTTTTCTCCTAGTAAAGACAGAGCAAGCTGGAACCAGGAATCCCAGAGCAGCCCTAGGAATATATTAGGGATGGGTACGGCTCTTTTCTCCCTTCTTTTCATTCCCTTGCACATCACCCGGTCTGCAGAGGACAGCACCTCCGGCCACGGTTGTGCAATGTGCCTCCCTTGGCTGCTCAAGGGCCTGTATCATACTCCTGAGTTCATAGTTTCATCATTTCCTAGATATTACGGGCTGGAAGGGACCTTGCAGATCATGGGGTCCAGCCCCCCTGCGCTTGGGCAGGAAAGACTGCAGGGATCAGATAACCCCAGCAAGAATTGTAGCATAGTCTTCTGCACAGGCCAACAACTGGATTCTGAACCCCTGTAATCCTTTGTCTCCGGTCCCCTCTCTTAGGGGAGTTTAGCGGTCGAGGCTTTGCTAGATTTCCGGGGTAGCGCATTTATACATATTGGGATGTGCTCGCTTAACATTGCACGGTAAAGTAACTTTGCACGCTGGAAGCATTAACTAGTGAGCCTGTATCTGCCTAAAAGTGCGGCATCTATTTTATTTATGGTAAGAAGGGGCTTTCTAGATTGCTGTTCCTCTTAATCCACAAACATCCTTTTGTTTGCTTCATGTGCTTATAGGGACGTTTCAGGATAAATGGGATATTGGGAATTTAATTTTACCATCAAACTGGCATAATAACATACAGTTTATCTTCCTGTGCTCAAATTTGGGCAGCATCGCTGAGCATTGAAGTATTTTAATGCACTGTGTTTATTTTTCTTTTTAAAGGCACAAGTTTAGTAAAACTGCAGCAACATGTATTGATCTTTTCTCTCAGATCTTAACAGCCTGAGCAGCCGTAATACCTTGCTTACATCTGCCAGGTTTTTTTGTGCAGTTTTGCAACATCTCCTTAATCCAGTGAGCATAAATAGAACATTTCAATCATATTTTGCTACCAGGAGCCTAGGAGATAAAGCGCTTTAAGACCTTGTTGAAAGAGACTGTATAAGATTGTGCACGATAAGATCGCCCTATAAGCAGGCGCCAAATGAAAAAACTTTTGTTCCCAGAGAAATTTGTTGATAGAGATATTGGAAATAAATTGCTTAGTGAGAATCGGAGCCTTTTAAAACAATGAGTGGGTTACGTAACGACCGGAAATATCGGCGCTGAAGTCCGATTGCTATGTAGATCTCTGTGCGAGCTGTTGTGCTAGGAAGATTGATGTGTTCTTTTGTTGTTTCTGACACCATGTTCTAACACTTGTATTTATTTTTTTTAGAGCGAGTGTGTGCGTGTGCGAGAGTGAGTCTTATCTACAGGCCCGTAACTAGGACTGTGGTCAGCTTCAAAGGCTATTGTCTGTCCTTACAGATACAAGGACGATGGTACCCCAGGCAGCACAGTTGAAAGCTCAACCGTACACTTCTCCAAACCATTACGTGTATCGCACAACTTTCTTGTTCGTATGTCCCTACATGCAAATTTAATCATTAAAATATACGAAGATTTTCCCAGGGGAAAAAAAAAAAAGATGTAGAACTAGAGCAAAAGCGCAGGTGTTTCCTTTTCATTGTTTTTAAAGCCACAATTAATCAGGTTAAAGATTGATCAGTGCAACACAGCTGATAGGCGGCCTTCTTCCACCTGATGGAAAGCTGCTCGGTCCTGGGCCCACGGTGCTGTCTACTGGAGTCAATGACAGTTCCCATTGACTCCACTGGTGCCACACTGGGTCCCTAACGGGGATTGATTTCTCTGCTCCAGAACCTGGCTCCAATTTGACCAATACGCATAGATTCATAGATTCATAGATGTTAGGGTCAGAAGGGACCTCAATAGATCATCGAGTCCGACCCCCTGCATAAGCAGGAAAGAGTGCTGGGTCTAGATGACCCCAGCTAGATGCTCATGTAACCTCCTCTTGAAGACCCCCAGGGTAGGGGAGAGCACCACCTCCCTTGGGAGCCCGTTCCAGACCTTGGCCACTCGAACTGTGGAGAAGTTCTTCCTAATGTCCAGTCTAATCTTCCTAATGTCCAGTCTAAGCATAACGGAGCTGCTTTTTTCGTGATAGGGTTGCAATATGCAGGGACTGCAAGCTTCCCCCCTTCCACCTTCAGTTTTTCACAGCACCGGTCCAGGCAAATGACCCACGACCTTGACACGTTGCAAGCTAGACCCACCCAGCTGGTATAAACTCATGTAGCTCCAGTCAAGTGGCCGGGGCCCAGTCCCCAAAAGCTGTGCGCTCCCTCCGTTTCCACTGACGTCTTTGAGAGAGGAGAGCACGCAGCCTCGTGCATGATATGGTTTTGTGTCTAAGTATCCACTCCATTCAGAGCTGAAGGGCAGCAGCTGTTTTGACAGCAAACACAGATTTCTATGCAGTTGTCTAAGGCAGGAAATGAAGAATATTGCAACCCATGGAGACTGCAAAGGGCCTTTGGGTAGCTCGAAGGCAGTAACCCCCGCTCTCCAGTGGAGTGCCATCTTGGACAACAACTGTGCTCAAATCAACGGGGATTTATATGAATTTATAGGTACAGAGGACTCGGGAGGCTGCCACAGTCGCATCCCAAAGCTGTTATCACGACTTAATGTGTTAAAAGTCTTTAGGCACTGAAAAAAATCAGCCAAATGCAACCGTATTATTTCAAATTGCTTTCCAGCGGACAGTTCCAGTCTCTGTAAAGAAATGCTAGTGAAAGCAAGCATGTTGTTTTACACGGGACATCAGGCACCGTCCGGCGCACTCGCTGGTACACCCCACTGTGTGCATTCGTGCCATACGTGGATATGCGACTGATCCTGAGCTGGTCCGGTGGCAGTTAAAGGGTTAAGAAAAGTTGTCGTGTTTGAGGTAATAGTCGTCTTCCTGCCTTCCTCACCTCCTCTAACTTGGCTAGTGATTGGTTTTCGTTTTTAAAAAGTGTTGATTGAAATTTTGTGCCTTTTTTATGGGTATATTTACTTTATGGCAAACATAAAGTGCTGTATTAAAAAAAATAAATTGTGTTGTAAAAGCCTTGGGTAATGTTTATTAATATTGACTAGTCACGGAGCAACGAGCTCTATCTCTAGCAAGCATAATTTGTGGTAACGGTAGCATCTTGTCAAATGACTCTATTAATATGAGCCGGTGCCTTTTAAAAAACTCAATGGTGCGTGTCTCGGCTCTTCTGGGCAGACGGGAGACCCGGGCGCGCAGGCCCCAGATACTAACTGCGCGTATCGCCTCCCTTCTTCACCTCTTGTAGTCCAATCGCGCTCTCTCCCCCAAATGCCCTGGTTTAAATCTTGGTATCTCTGGCCAGGTTAGTACTTTGTTCTCTGCGTCACGGCACCATATGTTTGGCGAGCTCCTATCTCGACGTTCCATTCTAGAAGACAGGGCGGAAAGGTTTTTGTTGGCCTGGAAGCAAGAAAAGTACTTTTTTTTTTTTTTAAGATAAGCAAATTGTTGGCAATTTTCAACAGAACAAACCTCCCCCTCCTTTCGGCAGTACTAATGTCCTGTGTTGTGTGCTAATGACGTGGGTCTGTAGCTACAATGATGAAGCTAAATGCTTTTACGTAGCGTGTTCCCTCGGTAGGTCTCCATGTGCCTTATGAAGGAGAAAAGGTCCATTATCCCCTTTTGTGCAAATGTGGGAATCAAGGTGCATGGGAGGGAAAGGGGCTTCTCGGAGCTGGGCAGGGACCCCAGGTGACTCGGGTCCCAGCCCAGCACCCTATGCCGGGAGGCGAAGCAAGCCACCCTTTGGGGACCCAGTGTGACACCAGTGGGGTCAATGGGACAAAACAGTGGGCCCAGTACTGAGCAGCTTTCCATCAGGTGGAAGGAGGCTGTCTGCCAGCCGTATTGCACCAATCAGTCTTTAACCTGATTAATTGCTGCTTTAAAAAAAGAAAGAAAGAAAAACCAAAACACCTGCACTTCTGTATTTCTACATCATTTTTTGTCCCCAGGAAAAACTTTTGTCCCTGGGAAAAAGGCTGCAATTTTTTTTTTTTCCAAGGACCACTTTTTAAAATTAATTTTTTCTCCAAATAAGTAATCAATTTTTTTTTTTAACTCCCTGAAAATTCATTTTGCTCTCAAAGAGGCAAGTGCTGTAACTTTGGAGAAGGATGCACTGCCATGGCGTAAGCCTTGCTGGGAGTACAAAACTAACCAAATGCCATGGCATAAGCCTTGCTGGGAGTACAAAACTAACCTCATTCATAACTCTGAAGTGGCGTTGGGCACAGCAATAATTAAAACTGTAAAATGAGCAGATTGGTCCTTATTTAACTGACTGCTTGGCAGTGGGAATCTGTCGGGATTGCATTTTATTTATTTATTTATTTTGCAAGACAGATCAGCCCTTCGGATACGAAATCTTCTCGGCCTCAACTTGTGCGTGACTTAATCCTGTGCTGTGACACAGTCAGTCCTGCATGATGACGTTACACCCCAAAGTTAAGAGCTGAAACTTGTTCTCATTTGGTCCTTGGGTTTGTTTTTGGTTTTGTCTGTTAACATCTTGACTGAAATCTGTTTCCCTCTACCGTCTAGCATTGGGCATGAAAGGATTTAACAGGGTAGGGAAGCATATGTACAGTGCATAGAGAATGCACAAGGGGTTCATTGCTCTGCACCATGCTTGAAATGATCAGATCATGTCTGTGAAATAGGTAAAGATAGCTGTCCTGTGACTGTTCATGATGCCATCATATCCTCTTGGAATATAGTAGGAGCCTACTCCTACTGGGAAACCTGGGAAGAGGCTGGTGGTTTCCAGTAACCTTTGTGGGTACACCCCTTACTTGTCTTGAAAGATCTCGATAAGAGCAGCACTTTATCCCAACTTTTAAAGTTTTCTTTAGGACTTCTTCATATCAGCAAAGCAGTTGTCAGAACTGCAGGACATGTTTTGCAATGGAAATTTAGTCTTGCTGGAGTCCTGAAATTGTTGAATTCCTGTGTGCAAATAAAGGAAAAACAAATTCCATTCCAAATCTTTTGCAAATACCTTTGGCCATAAATGAAATCTTTATACATGCCTTAGCATGGTAAATTGCTCCTTAGATAAACTTGAAATGCCAAGACCTGTTCAGCATGAAGTTTGGGGGCCAAATAGCAGGAAAACTGACCTCTCTGTCACCACGTTCTGGCTAGCAGGGTTTCACAACCTGGTGGTGTGACTCTTGTAAGAAATACAGCTGGGCAAAAGAGTAGAAAGTCCAGCAGCTGTCATATCGGTGTACAGTCGTGGGCTGTAGCAGGACTCTTTATTGGCTGTTGTAAAGAAAACCTTTTGAAAGAGTTTGTTAATTATAATGATTTCATATAGACCAATTGACGTGGTAGTGCCTTGCCCCTCCCAGAAGAGAGCTGTATTATTCTTTTTTTCTTTTTATGAAACTATGTAAATACTCAGTGGTCCTTAGTTTGGAGCTCTAAATCATAGTCTCATAGAAAATTCAGGTGGGAAGGGACCTCAGGAGGTCCCATCTAGTCCAAGCCCCTGCCCAAAGCAGCACCAGCCCCAGCTACATCATCCCAACCAGGCCTTTGTCTACCTTGGTCTGAAACCCCCCCAAGGATGGAGATGCCATCACCTCTCTGGGGATCCTGTTCCAGTGCTTCACCACCCTCCTAGTGAGGGGTATTTCAGACATCTAACCTCAACTTCCCTTGCTGCAACTTGAGCCCATTGCTCCTTGTCCTGTCATCTGCCCCCACTGAAAACAGCCCAGCTCCATGCTCTTTGCAACCCCCTGCAGGGAGCTGAAGGCTGCTATTCAGTCCCCCCTCGGTCCTCTGAAAGGGCCCAGGCTCCATTTCAGAGTTTCCTGATATTGCATGGCCCAGAAATCACTTTTCCAACAAAAAAAATGTCAGCGGGTCACGGCTTTAAGAATCCTTGCTCTGTGCCAGTTCTGCACAAGGTTGTTTGCATGTTGTACTTGGCACCAGCGCAACAAAAATAGGCTCGTGTTATTGCAAAGCTATGATAAATCATGGATTTGATCAGAGGGTTGAGTCCATATTTGTTGTATCACTCCCCAAAAACATTAGCAAACAGCTTTCTGTTTACAGAACCTTATTTTGAAACCCTACATGTGTTCTGGTACCACAGACCTTTCCGTTCCCATCTGTAGGCAGAGATCACAGTAAATGGTGTCTCTCTCTTAGGAAAAACAGACTAGCAAACTTGGCTCTCTAGCAATGATTTTTTTTTTTTAAATATTTGTCTGAACTACAAAGCCTGAGCTGCTCCTCACAACAATAAATTAATCAACATCTGACTTTATGAAATAATCAAAGTAACAAATGTTCACTTGAGATTGTTCTCGGCCCTGTTTAATGTTTCTCCATTTAGTTGGATCAGCAATAGATGTTTGCAAGTTGACACTGCACAGAAATGGTCCAACGTTAGCTTGCATGTGGTTGGGGATTGAGCAAGAAATTGTAGCGAAAAGGGGTGGACGGGTCGGGGGGAGAGGTGTCTTGGGGACTGGCTACCAGGGACCCAAAGATTGAAAGGATCCTCTCATTATTGCAGTGTGAGGTTAAGACCAAAAAATAGGCATGCATTTGCCAGAATACAATATCCCCTTGCTAGGGTCATGCTTTTGAGCTTGGCATGTTCACATGCTTAGTGCTGTCCCTATGGCCTATGTGGCTTTTGGAAATGAAGGATGGAAATTTGGGGGGGCGGCAGCATTTCAGTTCCCCAGATCTGTGCAAGCAGTGTCTGCTTGAGATGATGTGTCTGGGAGAGTCGCCCTAATTGCAGTGGAGCAGATGACTGCTTTAGGAGGAAGGATGCATATCCTCCTGGCAAGAAGCAGCCCATACCTGATGCCTAGATCTCGCCCTGCCAGGATTACTGCAGCGGCAGGCAGTATGTGGGCACGGGAGCTTTTACCGCATCTCTTCCCAGACCTGCGGCTGCCCTCACCTGCCTTGCAGTGTTTGCTGCCTTAGTTAATGCTAAGCTCTTGCTATCCCAGTGGCGCTGCTTCTGTGATGTATGACGAGACATAATTGAGAGATCAACTCCAATGTGCATTTCCTATGAAATGAATGTCCATCACACGTGGCATACTTGGTAATGGGTCTCGGAGACCTCAGGAAGCCTGAAAAGTTTGCATCTTTTATTCCACGTGTGACCAAAAACAATTAAGAAAAGCCTCGAGTCTTTCTGGAAACCTCCCCAAGGTAGACTGATTTGCAAAACTTTCAGTAGCTGTTGGTATTACCAGAAGTTCCTGGAGGAAGGCAAGTTTGAATGGGTGCTTTTTTAAATAAACCAGTTAAGGAAAATCCAGGTAGAGTGGTTTAAATCTAAGTGATTTAAATGAGTGATTTTTTTTTTTTTTAATCTTCATTTAAACCTTTGATTTAAACAATCTACTTCACATTTGTACTTTTCAGTTTCCTTAAAAGAAGGTTGATCCTTATGGGCTGGTAACCATAAGAACATGCTGATTTTGCAACTAAATATAGCTTTTAAATTAAATTTGGTACTTTGTTCAGCCAACCAGGAGAACACATGGTATCTAAGTACATTTTAGGCGGTTGTATAACTTAGCTTATAGGTGTAGAGTTTCTTAAAGTTTTGCATGTTTTTCTATCTTGGCAAATTGTAAGTGACACATTTACTAGAGGATGATTAATTTTTTACTTGTGATTTTGTGTCAAGCTGCATTTGGATGGAAATGGGAATTTGATTAAAAATGCACATAAACATTATTTTAAAATTAGTCATTAAATAGAACTACCTTTAAATATGCTGGGTGCATGAGGGGTGGGGGAAGGGGAAACAAATGTACCACAAGGTAGTTTGCATTTAAATCTGATTTATTTTACCAAGAAGAAGCATTTCTTGTGGTTAATGAATTAAGCTGGTGTTTTGTTTTGTTTTTTTCCTGGGGCCTACATCCTTTAAGATTTTAGAGCTGGTAGATCTATTCTTTCTTGCGTCACTTTAGCTGTATTCTGGAGAAAAAAACAAGTTTTTTCTGCCTTTTTTTAACTCCCACCTGTTTTTTTAACTTTGATTGAACTAGTCAATGAGCAGCTGAGTTAGATGAATCCTGAAATGAAGGCAATATTCTCCTTGCATTTGCAGAAGAGGCTTCTGCTGTCCAGGGCTGGGCTGGCCCTTGCAACACACCCTGGTTGCATGTGCTTACTTAGCCGGGGACTTCCAGCGGTTCAGTGGCCTGGCTCCCTGTGAAACTTCGACAGCAAATGCACACCCCTGAAGTTTTGCATTGAGCGTAAATCATATCACTAGAGTCCGGGAGGCTTGTGCCATGGAGATAGCCCGTCATCATTTTAGACTTCCTTTTAAATGGATTTATTTTAAACAGATCATGTGGGCGTTATCTGCTGTTAATTTTATTTTAATCCTGTTTTATTTTTATTTTAAACACTTGTGGCTTTGTAACCATCCTGCAAACCCAGTGTGCAACGTTTCCCCTAATGTTTTCCAAACTGGAACAGAATCTGTCTGAATATAACCCAACTGCTGGAAAACCAAACCAGACCTTTAAGTGCCAGGCACCTTTGCAGGCTGTGGGGAACAGGTTCGGAGGGGCTTCTCCCTCCCCAGACCCGGTGTCCCTAGGCTCGCTTGTCCAGGTGGCTTGTCTCTGAGGTAGAGGGCAGCAAAGGAGCGATGTCCCGGGGCAGCCCGAGTCGTGGGGTCGGCCTGGCGCGGGGCACTCGGGCTGAGCTTCCCCAGTGCCGCGAGCTGGGAGCCGTCCCGTTCCCCCCCCCGTCCCTCCGGCTGTCTAGCTTTGTCTGCGTTCCTCCGATTCGCGTTCCCGCTGAGTTAATGAGAAAATTCACGGCTAACGTGTAGGTTTCATGAAATATTCAGAAGGCCTCGGCGCTAACGTTTTAAATAAACTCCCCTTCCCTCCCCACCTTGCAAACGGGCGGAAGGACTGATCAGTCTCTCTTCTCTCCTAGGAAGCTTCACAGTGGCATGAAGACTTATGGATGCGAGTTGTGCGGGAAACGGTTCTTGGACAGCTTGCGACTCCGAATGCACTTACTGGCTCACTCAGGTAGGTTTGGAAATGTGGATGCTGTGGGCAGTGAATGCTGCCTCTGTCTGATCCGCCCGGTGCCCCAAACCTCTCGAAACTCCCAGCGAAGAAATGAGTGTGAAGGGAGGCGGAGGAGTGCGCGTGCCCCATGCATGCATGTGTGGGGATGGATGACTTCTCCGAGTGATAAATTGCAAATGCTTCTTCCAAGGACAGTTATTTGAATGTTCAGAATTTGTTTCCAACTCTTCAACTGGGGAAATTTTCACCCGGGGAAGCGGCATGGAAGGACAGACTCTAAATCTCTCCTGGCTGGCTGCTCAGTTTGTGCCGCAGACAGACATTCAAGGGGGGGTTTATCCCTTCCCTTCCACCTTTTGTAGGTGTGTCATTTGTGCCTCTATCTCCCGAATACTGTATGCTCCATGTACAAGCACTCACTGCAATTTCATTAGCAAAGCCATTGCAGAATTAGGCGCTCTCTATCTAATGAATCTAACTATTGGGTTCAAATTATGCAGGCCCCTTAATTAAATAGATATAGAGAGGTTGGAATGCTAAGCTAGTGAGAAGACTTTGTGTTTTGCAAGTTAATTTAGTCTGAAATACCTATTGGGTCTGCAGCCCCACATGCAATTAGCTTTTGTATTAAAAAAACAAAAAAACCAACCCAGCAGCCCTTGGACCCAATTGCTCAGATGTAGGCAGGAATCCGTGTCCCGTTCCCTGAAGGGCAAATCACTTAGGGTCCAAATGAGGTAGCAAGTGTGGGCTCTCCAGGTTGGGCGTGCATTGTAATTCTGCAAGGAGGCTGGTGCCAGCGGATATCTCTGTAGTACCGTCTGTCAGAGAGAGTCCTGGGGGGGATCTGACGGTCCTGAGTTCTGATCCTGCCTCTCCCATTCGCACCCTGGCGGTGTCTTAACTGGGGGTCTCGCTTTTCCCGTGCATAGGATGGGAATAGCTAATGGTGACCCACTGACTTCAGCAAGGCTCTTGTGAGAATTAGCATGTGGTCAGTGCAGGGAGAACACAAAGCGCTCTGCAAATGCTCAGTGTTGGGGCTCTGACGGTCCTGATGGGCAGGGAGCAATGAACCCGTCTGACACCGCATCTCAGGGAAGAGACCGTGCATGGCAGAAAGGGTTGCTGGGCTAACCTCAGACGTGGGGAGAAGTTGCCAGCACAGCCACGCCGTGCAGGCAGTGCAGCCAGTTTTCACATGCTCTCAAATTGTCCCTGGAGGGGGATGAGCACGTGTTTCCTCTCCCTCTGTGTCATGATGCACCTGTATTATTTTTCCCTGCAGCGCTTGCTTGGACCTGGGTGTTGGCTGCTGGAGTCTGTCGTCTCTATGCACGGGGGATGGATTTGGCAGGAGGAGAGGGCTCGGGAGAGTTTTGGGAAGGAGGCAGCGAACTGTGGCTTTCAAAGAGATGGTTTCAAAGCTGGCAAAGGCCACTAGTGAAATCAGTGTGTGGTGGTCTCCAAACAGCCTCCGGAAACGCTTCTCTGCTGCAGCCGCAACGCAGGAGTCTGGTGCCATCGGCAGTCGTGGCTCTGGGGAGGTTTGCCATTGCTATGGGAGGGATGCGCAACAGCAGGGCAGGGGGTGGTCTGGCTTGCACCGTGCCAGAGAGCGCCATGCTTGGGTTTGCCCACTGCCCTTGGGAGGGCAAGGGGGGTGGCTGGTAGCTGTGGTTGATGTGCTGCTTAACCTACTGATGGTACCGAAGGGAAGGGGGTTGAGTCCTGGCAATGCCAGAGCCACTGATGGTTTGGATCAGGGCCTCTGTTTTATCCAGAGCACCCCGGTTGGGAGAACTGGGTCAAACTTCACACGCAGCTGAGAGCACCCAGTGGGGTGGGCTTTGCAGAGAAGTTTGGGGCCACTGTTTTCTTTAAAAGGAGCAAATAACTCATGCAACAGCAGGCCCATTGGATTCATGCTTCCCAAGCCCAACCCTGCACGCTACTAAGTCAGAACACAATGCTCAGCCCCAGGCCTGCGGGCTCCTGCCAACGGGGCTAGCACGCAGCCTCTCCTAAGGGCCTGCAGCATTGCAGCTGCGGCTTTGCACGCAGGCATGCGCGTTGTCGCCCATTGGGGACGACTTCTGACCAGCATCCCGGTCATAAGCCCCAAAGGAGCCGGCGGCATTTTGCACTGGTCAGCGTGGAGCTGGAACAGCCCACCCCGCCCAGGCCAATGGGTTGGCAGTGATGTGCCGCATGCATCGCTCCCCTCCTCGGGGGCGCTCGGCAATGCATGGCACCGTGGCAGGCTGTGTGTGCTGCACTCGGCCTCTCAGCTGTGTTTCCCCTTCCCCCTCCCTCTCTTTTTTGGCTTGCGCTGCCTGTTTGTTATTGTAGTTTGGGCCCCGTGCCAGCGCCTGGCTCGCGGCCAGCTTTGCGGGTACAGTATGTACAGTGAACGTTGAGCCAAGTTTGTCATCATGCAAGATTAATTTTTTTTTTTCTAATCTGGTGAGGGGGTGGGGTGGGAGGACGCTAGGAAAGAGCTGCTCTCATGCTCGAAAACAGCCGCATTAAATTCCAACGCTGTTATTTATTAAAGCAGGAGACCTTTGCACCTTTTCCTCCCCGGCCCACGGTGCAGCCAGCCCATCCGGGATCGGCACCGCGAGGTCATCTTCCCAGCCCCTCGCATGCGAAAATGATGCTCCTAAATCAGTTTTCATTGCATCTAAATTGACAATTTGTTTAATTAGAAGCTTGCCCTGTAGGAAGCCCTTCCAGCATGATGCCTAGGCTTATTTTATTTTATTTTTTTTTCCCCCTTCCCCTTCTCCCTTTAAGGTCTTAAATGCCGGTGGCAGTAAATGTTCAGTTTAATTGAAGTTTTCATTTCAGTTTGAATGTGTTTAACTAATCAAGTGTTTATGAGAGATACCTGATGATAAAGATGAGTTTAAATTAACAAACAGTAAACTCGCAAATTAGCTAATGAGATGGATCTGGCCAGTCCCAGCTCAGTGGCTGCTATGGAGGTCATTGCTCTGCGCGGAGATCCATGAGTGGGGCTGGGCAGGAGTGGGGTGAGAATTAAATCGATGCTGGTTTTACAATGTGAAGTTTGGTGCAAGAACCAAGGCTGGCTCCTCTGGCAGCACCTGTTGTCACATCTCGTGGTGCACGGGAGGGAATGAGGGAGGCTCCAGAGAGTGCAAGCCAATATTGGGGGAAGGAAAAAAAACAAAGAAACTGAGGCGGCTGTTGGGAAGAAGATGAACTTCCTCCTATTTCAGGGTCTCTGGGGTGGTGGCAGACTGCAGGGACCCAGTCCTTGGCTGATGCAAGCAGAGCTGGCCCTCTTGCGCCCTGGTCTCCACTTTTGAATCATTGAGTTAACTGGGGTGGGGTTAGGGTTAGGGTCACAGGGCTGTTGGCTCTCCTGATGTTATGGCAAGTCCTGCAATACCTGGTGCTTTTCTGAAAGCCCTGCCTGTCTGCTGGAGCCAGGTTATAACTTAAGGAGCTCCGTCTTGGGGGGGTTTTCCCCCAAAAGGCCATTTTATAACCACCGTGTTGTGAAGAAAAGGTTGAAAACGCAGTTCCTGAGTGCTCTGATACAAGAACCAAAGGAGTTCTGTGTTGCTAGTACTGCCTGGTTTGTTAGCTAATCTCCTGCTTTGCTGGAGCCTGACTTGCAGGTTTTGGAAAGCTCGGGACGCGCACTGTCAAGTGCCTGTGACTCGCATCTTCATTTCTGCTGAGGACCCCGGATCGAAAAATGGAAGTCCCACCGTGTCCTTTATGAATGGAGCGCTTCTTTCTTTTCAGTCCAGTTATCTGCTTATGCTTTTGATGCAGTCTTCCTTCTAGCATCCAGCCCGTTACACCCCATGTCCCTCCCTGTTGGGCTCATGAAGTGCTGAAACTCTGCCACAAGATAGAGGCTTGATGCATGAATCACCCAGGCGTGTGCCCCACAGGTCAGTCTGATGTCCCAGTAGACCCTTCTTTGCTTTTCAGTTTGTGTCACTTGGACGGCACACTCTCTGACGCGGTATACTCCTGCGGGAGCGGGCAGCACCCAGCGTCCAGCAGGGTCGCAGGCAGGTAGGCCGGCAGTGCTAAAATGCACATCTGGAGGTAGGCACCATTGCAAGATGTGAGACCCCGCAGTGAGATAGTGAGGGAAAAACACTGTCCTCCCAGAAAGCAGAGGGGAGTTTCTTTCGCGTGTCAAAGAGTTGCTTTTGCATGTCAGAGCATACGTGGGTGTGCGTTCTCAGGGATGCTCACGCCACGCGTGCGAGTCACATCGGTGTATGTCGTGGTTATAAAACTGCAAACCGAGCCGTGCTCTTAATTCTGTGGTCAGGGTGTTCTGGCAAAGGTAACTCAGCAGTATCAGTTACCGTTGGTTTTTAAGGTAAAAAACGTGGCAAAAGCCAAGTGTTTCAGTTTGCGCTGAACCAACCGAGCACTAAAAGAGTCATAAGCGTGCACGATGTGGCTGCCTCCAGGTTGCTCTTGTCATTAAAGCTTCTTGAGGCACGCCTGCAAACTTTGCAGATCAAGGAGGCGTCTCCTCTCCCCCACCCCTTCCTGGGTGATCGGCTCCTGCAGCTTCCAGGCTCCACGGCCTCAACCATCGGTGGTTTTCTCTGAACCAACAGGTGCATCTGCAGCTGGCTGCAGGCACGAGCTCGCTGGGTTTTGTTTTAAGTGGGCTGCGGCAGCCTGGATCCAAAACACCTTCTCTGCATAGCTGGGCTGGAGTCACCAGAGCGCCAGCTCGCCACTTGGGTTTTCACCTTCCTCCCGTCCAGCCCATAGCAGGGCCCTGGTCCTTTTAGAGGACTATGTCCATGGCAAGTCTTGGCCTTCCAGCTTCAGCTCTTGTTGCTTTATGGTTTGGGAATTTAGCCCGCTGCAGAATGGAGGAAGGGGCCTATTTGCAGCCCTCTCTGTTCCTATCCTGTGTCTTATCTGTGCAGACATCCCTCAGGGACTTGCTCACTTCAAAAGAGTTACCAGGAGTTAAAACCAGAAATTGTGTCACCTGACACCTATCTTATAGTGCGTGTGTGCACACATGAATGACACTCATGCTAGTTCACCCCGCCAGTCCCCGTGCCACTCCGCCCAGAGCTGCGTGCCCTCGTGCAGTGACTTTCCGGATGGTCTGGGGGTCTGTGCCAGTGTTGGTAAGGCCATGCTGATAGTCTCAGTGTTATGTTAACACCTAAGTCGGGGCTGTGTGATAGCTTGATTCCCTTGTGCGGCTAAGCAGGTCAGGTAGGCTGACGCCGTACCGGTTGGCAGAATGCATTAAAAAGTCGAGCGCTGGCTTTCGTGGAGGGCGTGCTCTTGAATTCAGTCTCTCCGACCCAGCCTGGGGAGCTGTGTTTGGGGTCAGATCATGGTGACTAATGACCCGGCTGTGGCAAGGCATGGAGAGGCCTCATCCTGCTCTCCAACCTGCAGAAAACGTGCCTAGGGGAGGCTGCTGAGCGTGCAGCCGTGCTCATCTGGGAGCGAAGGCAGCGCTGCCCGTCTCCTGGTCCTCACACTCCAAATCCTCCCCGTGGTCTCCAGTGCCACGGCCGGCACCGTGACTCCACAGCGTCTTGCAGTCAAGCAGCATGCGAATTGTGCCCGGTGCAGGGGCTGGAGGGACCGTCATGCTCCTTGTGCCGTCCTTTGAGGGCAGCCAGAATCTGATCCCAAGCTGTTAGCCAGTTGCTCTGGCTGTAAGGGTTGGGGTGGATGGAGGGGATGTCCACTTGTCATCAAGGAAGGGAAAAATTCAAGCAGGGGCTTAGAAGGCTTCTGAGGACATGTGGCCCTTGGAAACATGCTGTGGGGGTAAGGAGGGGTGCCGAAGTCGGGGGAAGCTCCAGGGTCTGCTCCTGCCAGCGCGCCGCCACGGCTCCGACACATGAAGGGCTCTGACACCTGAAATGGAGAGGCCGTCTCTTCTTTCCTCCTGTCTGTTGTATAATCTGCATGACATGAAGGCAAGGTGAAGCGGGCTCTCTGACTTCAGCTGCTTGTGTGACAAGAATAAAGGAGCATCCTGACAGCTGAAACATGGCAGGAGCAAAAAAAAATAAATAAAAATGCTGCAACAAAAGCAGCGGCAAAAACGCATGGAGCAAAGATGCCCGAGGTTCACCAGCCATCCCCTCTCCCTGACCATTTCGCTGTGCGGTCTCCAGCCCGTCCATCTCCCCCCTTGCTGCTGGCACATTCCCACCCTGGCCGAGTGTTTTTCAGGGACCGGCTTTATCTGGCCAAGATCTAAAGCTGCGACTAATTCATTTGCTACCTATCGCTAATGAATGTAAACTTTTCCTTCCTCTTCATGTTCTGCGGTTATCTCCTTATTAAGCGTTGAGCTATGGAAGATGTCATATCGCCGAGCGCCTGAGATGGAGCAGATAGTTCGAATGTTTTGGAAGGATGGTGCCTCCCTCTCTGCTGCATGTATTGTCGTTATAATTAATATTACTGTTTGCCTGCATTGATGTAAAATGAAGAAGAAAGGGAAGCACTGAGATTCTTTGGGGATATTTTGCCTGCTCCCCCCCCCCCTTGAATTTTGGCTGGTATCCCAAACTTATTCCCAGAGTGATGTCATCGGCTTGCCGGCAGGTCTGGATGTTCTGCCAGCATTCCAGAGAGTTTATGATCATTCGCAGATGTGCATCCAAGAACACACTGTACCCAAAGCAGAAATTAATGCAGGCTTGACTGCTGCCCAACCCTCATACACAGGAGAGAGGAAAAAAGAAAACAAAAACTGTTTAATGCTGTTTATAAATTATACACTGGCTGATGAAAAATACATTTCTCCCCCCCCCCACCCTTTTCTTTTCTGCCTCAAGAGTCTAAGCTGAGACTAGAAGAATATGGTTTGCTTTTTAGCTCCTGTTTTGGCTGGAATCCTAGACCCTGCTGCTGATCCAGAGCCAGGGTATTTTTCCCTTTTTTACCTGATGAAATATATTTATTTTTCAGCAGTCGCTGCCGCTTTCCCTCTCTCTTCTCTTTTGGATGCTTTTTGTTATTCAAGGTGTTTCTGCTAAGCATTATGCATAGACTGTAATGCCAGGACCCATTACACCATAGCGCTCTCTGTAGCAAATAAATCTTATGCACATCTGTCTACATTAATACTGCTAAATATATGTGATCATCGCACTGTAACCCATTTTCTCTCAGGTTGCTCTTCATGCATGCGAGATGGGAAAGTTCTGAAAGTTCATTGCCGGGCGTTGCATCAGAAAATATTCCCTGCCCCTGCCCACTCGCCCCCCAGCCTCCTGAAATGAGGGGGATCAACGGGGTTCGGAGTCGGCAGCCGGGTTGGGGGTGAACCTGGGGGGGGGGATCAACCCCCTCTCCCCTGCACCCCGTGCGTCCTTCCCTCCGTGCCTCCCCACGTTGCACACGACCCATTTACATGGCTTTTGTGTTTTTTAATACTGCTAATGTTTATCATTTGCCCAACAGGCTTGACAGATTTTGTTTCCTGTAGAGCATCGCGGCTTTAAAGCCCCCTTGTTGCTAAGTAGCAGCCTCCCTGTACTGTAATGGGCTGATTTTGTATTCCGTTCAGCACTGTATCTTATTTTTGTATGCAAGACAAAGTGTTTTGATGGAGGACGATTGCAGAAGTGTCTGGAGGCTGTTTGGAGTTTTATGGGCTGTACAGTACACTGTGTGCTTTCTGAACAGAACACAGGCTGTTGAATTTTGGATTGGATTTGTCATTTTTTCCCCTCTGAGAGGAGGCTGTCAGATAGAACATTACTTTAAGGGTGGAGGAAAAGTGGAAATTATGTAATAACCTCTTTTTTTTGTTATTATTATTATTATTGGTTTATTTTTTTGTGCTAAACTGAAATTATTATTATTATTATTCTTTTTTTTTTTTTTAATCCTAAACCATTCCCCTTTACCCACCATCCACCCCCTTCCCAGGCAGCCTCTGAGTATGTGGAGCAAGCTAACGAAGTTCACGTAGTCAGTCCTTGGTCGAATCCCTCTGTGTTTTAGTGAGGCTGGCATCTAAAAGAAAAGACTTTCTCCCTCCTGGTCCGGCTTCTTCTTTAAATGGCTCGCAGGATGGGTTGGGAAGGATTTGTCCGGAGGATGGAAACTGCAGGGCTGAATTCCTGGCAGGCACCTGTCTCCCCACGAGCTTTTAACCTTTCATGTTTCTGACCGTGAAGGGCAGGGAAGCTGAGAGCTGAAGCCCTGTCAGGGGTGACACCGGACATGCTTAACACCGTCAGCTGCATTGCTAAAATGGCAGGCAGGGCTAAGCACATGCCAAGCCAAGCAGAGGGCAGCGGGAGCAGCCAAGCTCCCTCCATTCTGACCTTCACCTTGGTGCTGGGTGGAGGACTCGGGCGCTGGCGACGTGGCACAGACGTGCTGCAGTGCCTGGGGACGGGGACAAAGTCCCTTGGGCAGAATTGGCTGCCTTAGCTCCGGGAGAAGGGTCTCGCGTGCCTTGGCTGTCGCTCGCATTGAGATCTGCGTTCTTCAGAGGGCCCGGAGTATCCTAACGAATGGTTCCCCGACCATTTAGGGGTCTCCTTTTCTCTTGTTAACCTCTCTCAGAATTGAGCTGTGAGGATGCGATGTAACGTATGTCCCTGTTTGCCTGGCTTTTGCAGGATAACTGTGGCAGCCAAAGGGTCACCTCTTACAGGCTCCAGTTACTCGTTTCGTTAAAAAGGAAACCCCTCTTCCTAGTTCAGAAGCAACTCAGTTAGATGGAGGAACATCCTGGGGGAGCTTTTTTAAAGAGATGATCCAGTGCATATTTTGAATGCATTGGATACAAGAGAGAGCTGTACACTTTTGGTTACTGCCTACTGCACAGGGGAGGAAACCATTTGGAAATGAGCTGGGTCAAATACTTTCCCCAAATTGCTACCTCCCTGCCATCGTCTTCTCATCTTTAGGGGTTGGGAAGTTAGTAACTCTGCAAAGACAGAGGTTCACAAAGGAGCATTAAGCCTTTCCTGCAGGGTTTCTGGCTCCAGTCCACCACACTGAGCAAGTCCCGTGGAGAGGACATCTCTGATTCTGCAGACTGCTTTCACCTTGGCCTTAAAATCAGTGGTCTTCACTTGGGGTAAATCTAGAGCAAGACCTGAATCAAGCCCAATGTGACGTAGGTGAGCAACCAGCAGCATTGATGCTCAGGACTGGACTGAGAATGGGGGGAACTGTCTTGCTCTTGGAGACATTTCTGACCACTTTAAGAGGGCTTTGTCTTAGTGACTGCTAATGCTTACAACCCGCTTCTCCCCGAAAACGCAGCGGTTGTTTTCTAGCTATGGCCAGGAGAGTCAGCAGGACCCTTTCTGGGTGTCTGCGGAAGGAAATGATTTGCAAAATGAAGCAGCAGAGTGCATCTTGGGGTTGTGGGTCCCCGCGAAGAGCTCTCCCCAGCAAAGGGGCCCTCGGCGTTCTTTGCGGCCGGGGAGAGAAGATGCATCGGTGGGAAATGAGCCGATCCGTGCCAAAGACCTTCTGCAGAAGAGAAGAAAATCAAATGAAAATGCCCGAGACGCGGGAGCCCGTCAGGATCTCCGGCTGCGAAGCGTGCCATTGCTTGGGGCAATGAGAGAGCATCCAGGAAACGTGCCCCAGTCACCCCCCCCCCCCCCCCCAACCTCTCCGCACAGGAAGGTTATTATCCAGGCTCCCTTTATGCGAACCGTTCGGGAGGCTTTAACAATTGTCTAAACATCTATAATAACTTGCTACGGATCTAATTGTGCGGAACCAAAAGCGCTACCACTGTACAAGGCTATTTGTGAGGAGGCTCGAAATCTATATATATGGTGCAGAGGGAGGGCTGTGTAGGTTTTTAATTGAGGCAGGGCTGGGGATGAGAGAGGAGCCACGGGCTTTTGGGGTCTTTTGTTTTTTTTGTGTGGTTTTTCTTTTTTCTTTATGATTATTTATTTATTTGCCCAAACGAGGATGCGGCGCCCTGCCGTCGAAGCTGGATGCCGCTTGTCCTTTTCCTGACGATCCTTCCCACCTTATGGGAGTGAAGAAGAGCATTTAGGCTGATTTGAAATGCATGAGCCAGTCAACCAGATTGTCCCAAAGATAATAGTTGATGTTTATAAACCTGCTTTAAACCACATAAACCATTATGATTATGCAGGAAACGGAATTCAACAAACTTGACTCGAGAAGGAGGGAGGCTCTGCGCCGGGTGGGGGCTGCTCTCGTATCCCGGGCATTTTGTACAATGAGGTTTACATGAAAGCTGAAAATTGTTCCTTTGCTTTAATAGCACAGCACAGACCATTACCTTCCAGATTTAAAAATGAAATGAGCTCATCATATTTGGTGACTTACACTGACATTCATGCTCGATTTAGAAGCCTGCCTTTACCTTTCAAAAACCTGTGCTTTTCTTTTTTACATATATATTCAATTAGTACATTTTTTTTCCTGGTATGTTTTTAAAATAAAAAAAATAAAAATCTCTTGCCTTTCCTTAAACCTCAAAACCTGGGGTTTTTTTTGTTTATTTGGGGGGTTTTTTGGGGGGGGGGGTTATCTTTGTGGCCCTTTTCCTTTATAACTTCAAATGCTGGAGATTTTCATAACTGTCTCTTCCATTTGGGTGAAATAGGGGAGAAGGGAAAAAATAATAATAATAATAATAATAAAGCAGCTTTATGTGGGCAAAAGAAGAAAACAAGAGAATGGGGTAGAGAACAGGCTAAATTTAAAATTGTAATTGGCTGACTTCCACAGGCTTGCGGGTGTTTTAATGACTCATAATAACTTCATTTAAAACCAGCTGAGCAGAAAATAGATTGGAGAGGAGCCTCAGGCCATTATGGATTTGTTTTTTTTTTTGGTTGTTTTTTTTTGGATTTTTTTTTTTGACAAGCTCTGTTTTCGGCAGCCAGGAAGGCACTCAGAGGACTTGGCTGTTTTTTCTCTCTTAGAGTTGGTGGTCTGCCCAAGAGAGATTGTATAGAAACCAGTTGTTTTGGGGTTTTTTTCTGGTTTTTTTTTTTTTTTTTTAACTGATTAAAAATAGATGCCTTGAGGTATTATTTTAGCATCACTGTGGGGTTTTTTTTCTTTGCACTTTTGATGTGGTAAATGGAACATAAATAAAATTGTTTTTGAAATTACTGAATTAATTAGGTAGTAAAGCGACGACAACGCATAAATTTACTTGGCGATTTTTTATTTTTTTTAAATCCATATTTTTCTCTTTCTCCCTACCCTCTTGTCAATTACTGCACTTAAATAATATATAATCCACAGTTTTTTTCTATTAATCCCCTGTGTTTTCAGGGTGGAATATCGTTATTGTAAGTGAAATCCTGGCTGGATCGCTTCGGAAAATGCAAGTTATGAAAATACAGTCGGAAGAGGACCTGATGTTCATTTAGTCCCTTTCTGGCTCCCTATACTAGATGCAAGGTTGGGCCAATAGTTGTTATTCCTTCTCTTATTTTAAAGGGAGCGGGCTTATATGTGCACTGGAGGAGTGCGGTTTTTGGATGCTTGCTCACCCCCATGTTTTAGACCCCGCTGTAGCATAGGATTAAAGTGGTGTGCCCGCAGGGCAGTCGGGGTTAGTGATAAAAGTGGATCTTTGAGGCCTTTTAGCAGGAAAGGAAATGGGTCTTTGCAGCTGTGGCACGTCCCAAACAGCCCAGCCAAGCCTGCAGCTTTCCCCGGTCAGGGCAAAGAGGTTCCCCATTTTACTTCCCAGCAGCATCCGTTGCTATTATTGAAGACACCGCTGGGCCCAGTTTCTGTAGCAGTGCAAGGACTTTTTAGCTGTGCTAAATATGCTTTCAGGGGTGTCCGTTTAAGGGGGCCTGTGGTCTGCAGCCACATTGGGAGCTGGGCCTCAGTGCCCTGTTGCAACACGGAGCAGGAGTCCCACAATTCGGCGCTGCTTTTGGCGCTCTTGTGAGATGGACCTTTGCATGCGCTGTCCCCTCCCCACCGTTTATCTGGAAATAATAAAGCCCTTTACCGCTGTGCAGATGAGCCCAGGTGAACCTGGTGACCGAGGGTGAAGATGGTGACTGCACACAGCTGATCAGATGGTTGGTTTTCTCCAGGGGGTGGTGCAAATCCTCCTGACAAATCTCTTCAGCGGCTTCCCCTGGACTCTGGGATGAGCTACAAGGCTGGCCTGATGATGATGATGTCAAGAAATTGGGGCAGGTTTCCATTCTTTCCAGTCCAGGCTGCTGGGGAAGTCCTGATCATTAATGCAAAGATGTTTGGTAATAAGGAGTGCGGGTTTGTCCCTGCAAAGAGCTTGAGATGCTAGGGGTTGGCCCTTGCTTTGGGTGCCCAGGAGTCCTGGGTTCAAATCGTGGGTGCCTCCTATGATGGTAGGCAGACAAGGTTCCTTGGGCGAATTTGATATCTTTTATTAGACCAACCCAAATAGTTGGAGAATAGTTATTAAGCAAGCTTTTGAGTTCAAAACCCCATCCTATGATGGTAGTTATTTTTGCTGGGTGAAATGGCATGGCCTGGTATGCTGGGAGTTGGATGAAGCCAGAGATTATAACTGTCCCTTGTCCCACACACCTTCAAGGCACAGTTTCCTTACTGAAGAGGCTTGTTCTGCAGGAAAGTCCTGCCAGACATGGCTGTGGCTTCACAGGTAATGCTGCATCATATCAGACAGTGGCAGCCACTCTGTGGCCATCTGTTTTCCCCATGAAGGAAAGTAAATGCCCCTTGAGAGAAGAAGCCTCATTTCCCAAGCTGGGAGCAGAAGACCTCAGCAGCCACTGAGACATCTCATTGCAAAAAAGGGGAAATCACAAGACAGAGCAGCTCAGCCTTGGGTGTTCTCCTGAAATAATAGGTGTTTCTTCTGGGGCATCTCCCATCATGTCTAGAAGAAGCAAGTTGGCTGCCTGTGGACCTCCCGGCGTCATCACGGTGTGGGGTGGTCGCACCTTGCTTTGTGTGCAGTGTGCCTGCAGCTGGGCCAGGCTGATTGATACCGTGGCACTTGCCCAGGAAGAGCTTGGACAGCTCCTTGGTCAGTGCGTAGAGTTGGGGAGAGGGACACGGTCGCTTGAGGGCAGGCAGTTGGGGTTTTTACAGGCTTCCTGATGACGCGGCTCACTCCTCTGGGTGGTTCGGGTAGGTTCCTTAGAGCTACCTCTCGTGTTCACCCTCCAAACGCACAGTCGTTCTTTGCCAACTTGAGCAAATTTGTGGGCCTGCAGCCTCACAGCTGGAGCATTTGAAAGCCAACTGCTATGGATAGTCCAGTGCAAACTTTTCTTGAACTTGGTGGAAATGAGAGCTGGCATAATTCCCTCCTGCTTCCACCCAAATAGCTTGGAGGGGCAACAAAGATGTGTGCAGGCACTATTATGCCTGGACTCTTAATGGATGCATGCAGGGACCGTTATGCCTGCAGCATGATAGACCATTATATGGAGATACTGTTTGATGTAGCACTGGAACAGGTGACCCAGAGAGGTGGCAGACTCTCCATCCTTGGAGGTGTTTAAGACCCGGTTCGACAAGACCTTGGATGGGATGACAGAGCTGGGGTTGGCCTTGCTTTGAGCAGGAGATTGGGTGAGATGAGACCTTCTGAGGTTCCTTCCAGCCCAAATTTTCTATGATTCTGCATCTCTCACAGTATATAGACTGGCACCCTGTTGCCTTGATGGGGAGTCCAGTTCTGCTGAAGCATTTACCTTTCCCATGTAACTGCCAGCAGAATGGTTTGCAAGTCAGGGCAGAATATTTTCTGTCATCACCCAAATACCTTGCAGTCCCTTTTGCAGACCTATTATTGTGGCAGGAAGACGATCCCTTTGCACACGGGGGTGGCTTCTGCGAGACTGCACTTCCCCCCTGGCTTCTGTGGATAAAACTGGCACCCCTTCATCTGGGAACATGCAGCTTTTTATATATTTTTAAATCCTTCTCTCCACTTTCCCCTTGTCATCTTGTCTTTCTCTTCACCACCATCCCCATAAAAGTTTATCACAGTCAGGGATGGTTAAATGGGTGCAGGAAAGCAGCGTTTTAGTAAATTGTAAAATTAGTTAGTTTGGGAAGTTAATGAGGCATTCCTTGTCTGCCTTTGTAAGAAAGGCAGGTTTACGAAGGTATTTGAGCACCTAAGGAGTGGACTTGGAGCTTTTAAAGGTGACGGGGCCATTTAAAAAAATCCCTGTTTGAACAGTTGTGCTTGGTCTGTCCTCCCGATAACACGCTTGCCTCTATACGAAGTTTCGTGGAAAGGGGGTGGTGGCAGAGTGCACTTAAACCACGGCGTTTATGAGGTGGGAAGAATCGGTTTCTTCCTCATGTTGTATTTGGAGAACGTAGACACGGGGCTCGATGCTTTACAATGGGGAGCAGCAAAGGCATCAGGGGGAAGGCTTCCAGCATAGCACTTCCAACGCCCACCGCTCTCCGCAGAGAAGCCTTTCTGGTTTCCACCATTGATCCGAGTGTCATTTTAGTTGTCAGATAGATTTTAATGCTTGGGACCTGATACGGTAAAGCAGGGAGGTGCGTGGACCTCTCGCCCGGCCTAACAAAAAAAAAAGCAAAAGAAAGACAAGCGCAGACAGTTAGTGCGGTAGGCAAAACTCCTGTCCCGTAAGTGATGCTTCAGACTATAACTGAATATATATATTATTTTTAATGGACAGCATCATCACGGGGTCCGTCAGGCAACACCTCAGTTGCGGTGGAAGGGAGGGAAGAATCAAAGCTCTGAAGCAGCCAGGGAGTCTAACATCCATGCCTGAGCCACAATTAAGGCTTCAGGAACACCAAAGGCAAGCAAACGAGTGTCATTTTTAACCAGTTTAGAACATTTTACTACTTCCTAACATCAGAAGTGTTAAAACTGGAGAGCCTATTTCTTGTCCTCAATAAAGTAATTAAACTGAATGGGTGTTGGGAAGTATTATTAGGTTGATAGTGACTAAAAATAGAAAAGCTCTGTTTTCAGATCAGCGGAGGCTTTCTGAAGGCTTAGAGCTATCCCGGCGGTGTCACTTAACCGGGACCTTTCAGCTGCGTCTGTGGGACTCGGGATATTTTACAGAAGATATAGTCAAACGATAAGGCTTGCTGCTTGCTTTATTCTAAAGTAAGACTTGAACCAGACAGCTGGCAGCTGATCAATTGTCTCTGCATATTGCAGTGTAAATGCCCAGGGGAGTCTGAAAGAATCTATCCTTTCTTTTAAATGAATTAAAAATAGTGAGGGCGCTGGGAGTGACTTTCTTGGGCATCCTTGCTTTCTTAGGCAGAAACCCACCGTGGCTTTCATCATCTTGGTTTGCTGGTTCTGGAAGGTCCAGTCCACCATATCCTTGATGTGGGTAATTCTGCCAAGCTCTTTTGGGTTCCCTGGAGCAAACTGAGCACCTGGCCTATTCTGTCAGTGAGTCCATCCAGCAGGTCTGTAGCCTTTAGGAAGGATCCTTCCCCATGCAAAGGGGAGGACAAGGAATGAGGGGGCAGGCAGATTGGAAATACCAAGTTAGCATCTCGGTGCAAGTGGGTTACTTGCGTCAAGCGTCCCTTGAGAACCGGCGTGCATGAAGGATGCGTTGGACTCTCGGGCATGCGCCAGCTGTTTTAAAGAAAGAAATCCTGGTTCATGAGATGTGCATGTTTCCCTTAATAATACCAAGTGAGTTGCTGTCTTGTCCTATGGAGAGCTGCGTCGTTATGCAGGGAGAGGTGGTAGGAGGAAACTACTGCCCGTCTCTGCCAGATTAGCAACCGATTGAGGGGAACAGGCTGTGCACCCCTGTAGCATCCTTTGTGCTTGCAGGTACTTCATGCTCTGCTGGCGAGTACAGCAGATGGAGGTCTTTGAGTGCTGCTTCACGGGCTTGGTTCCCCAGAGGTTTTTTATGGGTGAAGGCTCTTCCATACTGTGTCATGGCTTTGTTGGACCCATTCCCGAGAGTCCAGCTCCCTTGCAGGGGGGAAAAATCTGCCCCATGTGAACCAAAGAAGTCTGGAAGAACAACAGCCCTCGCTGCAGGTAGAAGCAGGACATGGGCCCACTAGGGTCAGGGCTCACATCCACATCATGGTGTTTTGAAGTCATAGGAAGTTTTCCAGGCCAGACAAGCAGCAGCCACAAACTCTTCACTAGCAACCCAGGTAGCACTAGGAGCTTGGCTTACGCTCATTTTGGTTCACCTTGGTCATGTTCAAAGGACAGTAAAATTTCTGGGCTCTAGTAGTGCTTGATTTCCTCTGGGATAATTGCACCTTTTGAAGGTTTAAACCCTCCCTCGCCAATCCAGGGAGAAGCTATAGCTCTTCCCCAGTGATGTGGCAGCTACGCAGCACAAGTTGCTAGGCATGGTTCCCATAAAAGAGTAGCATTTGCACACAGTGGGATAAATGTTTTGATTGTCTTCATGACCCTCCTTTCTCTCTCCCTCGGAAGGAACCTGCTTGCAATAAGCAGAAGAAACCTGCTTACAATAAGCAAGCTGCCTATACGCGAGTCCACATGGGCTCTGCTTTCGTACTGAGGTCTTCCTAAGCTCTGCTTCCTGGCCAGCCAAAGACTGATGCTGCCAGCCCAGTTTCCATCTGACTTTTATGTCTCTGGCTTCCTACTCGTTGTTGCTTTGCCTGCTTCATCTAGAAGAGCTTTAGTCTTGCTCAACTGCTGCAATTGCCTGGGTCCAAGCCGATGTAGCCAGCGCCAGAAAATCCCCGGCTGCCAGGTCTCTGCAGGAGTTTGTCCATATGTGCTCGAGTGCAGTGTAAATCACCCGGCGCACTCTCAGCCAAGTGTGTGTTGTCCTCCCCTTTCCCTCTCCCCCCTCAGTTGGATCTCGGGCATGTTCGATAATTCCAGCTTGATCTTTTAGCCACATGCAGGTTAATCTCCTCTTTCCTACCCTCGGTGATTACAGTGGTTCTCCTGTAATTGCCTTTTGTAGAAGAGTCCGGGTGTCATCAGTGTGCAGAGGCTGTAGGACCTGCTTTGGGACCCTGATGGAAGCTGTTGCTCTTGTTCCTAGAGGTCCTTCAGGCGGTTCAGGGCTCCACTGTGCCAGGGGCTGTACAAACGTGAACCAGTCTGAATAGATGCGAGGAAGGGACGTGACAGACTGCCTGCTTTAGTTGCAAAGGACAGGTGGGTCCCGAGGCTTCCCAAATTTACCTTCTTTGCTCGTTTTGTTTTCCTTTTTGTCAGGATAAATCAGAATTTATTAAAGACGTTCCTTTGCAGCTGGCAGTCTGGTGGCCTGAAAGACAAGTGCGAGGGGGGAGAGACAGCATGTGAAACAAAGACCTGCTGGGAGGAAACTGGTGACGGTCTGGGTCTTAGAGCTACTAGCGGAAAACAAGGGGCAAGGGCCATCTTTGCCTTTTGGTATGCACAGCGCGGGCCCCGATCCCTGACTGCAGCGTCTGGTGCTAGCACAATGCAAACAAGAGGAGGTGGTGTCAAGGCTTTAGGTTTAAATCAACCCCTGTCTTAAATACAGTCTTTAAGCCAAGGGCCCTGGAGGTGGATTCAGTGTATGGACCTGGAAGCCTCCTATCTGGGCTGTCATGGGGGTGTCTGTGCTGGGTGCAACCCAGTGCTCAAACTCTGTCTACACATGCATTAATGCGCTTTAGTTAATGCACATTAAATCTAGTACTTGTGGGCATTTGTACACATGCACGTGCCACGGTGCTGGGCACATACATTTATATAAATGGCGAAACGCGTGTCAGCACTGAGAAAATGGCAGCCGTGCGTTTTTTAACTAAAACACATTGGATGTGTTTTAGTTCAAAAGAGCACCACGGCCATTGCCTGCGTGTTGACGTGCACTTCACTGTTTAGACAAATGCATGCGACACAGCACCGGGCACATGAGCCCTCATACTCCTCAGACTCGATTAATCGAGTCTGCTCCGACGCACTGGATTTCCGGCGCGTCAGAGCAGACAAAGGTACGGGTATAAATGCCTTCCATTGTGAGGTAGTAGGAAAATGCGCGTTAGCTGTCTTAATGTGCATTAACTGAATAACACCGTTTTTAAAGTGACGCTTAATGAACATTAGCCTATTTTAATGCGGATTAACTAAATAGTACTTTTTAAAAGTGACACTTAATGCGCACTAACCTGTGTTAATGCGGATTAACTAAATGACATGTTTTTTCTAAGTGCCGCTTTAATGCACATTCAAGTAGACTGTTGTGCACTACAGCACACATGGAGATGTGCCCACTTAGGAGTCTGTGGGAAGGCAGAGGGGACGTTGGCCTAGAGTTAGGAGGTCGAAGGGTTGTTCCTATTCCAATTTTATTAGTGATGCTCAAATGCTGAAGCAGGCTGGGTTTGGAAACATGCCTCAGAAACTTAGTAGTTCTTGGCTGTCTTCACATTTATTCCGGGTTTATTTCCACAGCCACCACTCTGTCTCCATAAGGGAGCAGAAGCTGCGTTGTAAATGGCCGGTCCTCCGTGGGTGGGAGCGGGCGTGCTGGCGGAGGACGCTGTTCTTTGAGGGGTGCAGTTAATTTCTCCTGGGCTGTAGAGAAGGGGCGATAAACCAGGTAGCTGTTTCCTAAGTTCAGGGTAAGGGAATGGCCCAGACAAGGGAGGAATGGGAACGATGAAGGTTTCCAGCCGCTCCGGACGGCAGCAATGACTGTGCAGAATCCGGCTGAATGGAAAAAGCAGCCTCTCCATTGTGTGTTTATGCCAAGCCTTTGCAGCAAGGACCTTTATTAGGCAGGGGCTATAAATTTCCTTGTACAAACAGAAATGTAAGGCTCTGAGACTTGTGTGCCAGTTACAAGGCATGCCCTCAGACACAGCTGACACTTGGCAGCACGTTACGTCCCATCCCGTTGGGAAGATCATCCAAAGATATCTATATACTGTAGTCAACAGAGTCCACTTGCTAAAAATACCACCCCCCCTTCTCCAAAATGTTGTTTACATTTTAATGGGCTAATAGTTTCTACGGGTGGTGTTAAAACAAAAAACAAAAAAAAAAAACCACGAGCTGCTGATGCATTGCTTTCAGATATGTCATGCTCCCTTTAATAAATATCTTGCTGTTGTTGTTTTTTTTTCTGAGCCCTGTTATAATAAGCTCAGATGTTGGATGACATTTTTCCTGGTGACTCACATAGTAAAATTAACCTTGAACTATTTACATATTCAATCACCGTATTCTCCGCATCTCCCCACCCCCTACATGTGTACATTACAGGAATCCTGGCTCGGTATCAGTTTTTGTTTTGTTGATTAAAAAAAAAATTCCCTGCCTGGAGTACACATCTACTTGAGTGCAAGAACACACAGTCCTGGCCTTTTGAAAATTGGCAGGCAGTGTACTGTTCCCTGACTGATAAGAGGTACTGTAAATAAAACTGTACAGCAGAGCCTGTTGTAAAATGCCCTATGTCTGTACTTATTGTTCTGACAGCTTATGCTTTTTTTGGGTATGCTGTTTTGGTACACGCTGTACTTCCTTATGTAACCAAGCATGCATATCTCATCAGAACATTCAAGATGTTTATTTTAAAATCTCAAGGAATTTTTGGCCCCCCTCCTCCCCTCCCCAGTAGATGCTGGCGAGCTCTTTTTTTTAAATTTTATTTTGTTGTTTTGCATTTTTAGTATTTGTCTGTGAGCTTCCCCCACCCCCTTGCCACGAGTTGGAGCTCACTTTTTTTTTTTTGCACATTACTGAATGGCATGTGGTTGTCACCGTGCCTGAATCCCACACCCACCGGGAGCAGTTTGGGGTTGCTTCGTACCACTTTGCAGAATTGGATGTTGAGCAAAGTTCAGACTTTTAAGTTTTGCAGACCCAGTTAGACAAAGCCTTGGCTGGGATGATGTAGTTGGGGCTGGTCCTGCTTGGAGCAGGGGGTTGGACTAGGTGTGACCTCCTGAGCTCCCTTCAACCCTCATTTTCTTTGATTCTGTGATACTTGCAGGGGGTTGCAAAGAGGAGAGAGCTGGACTGACCTCACTGGTGGCAGACGACAGGACAAGGAGTGGGCTCAAGTAGCAGCAAGGGAGGTTTAAGTTGGATATTAGGAACAACCTTCTCATTAGGAGGGTGATAAAGCACTGGACCAGGCTACCCAGAAAGGTGGTGGAGTCTCCATCCTTGGAGGTGTTGAAGACACAGTTAGACAAAGCCTTGGCTGGGATGATGTATTTGGGGCTGGTCCTGCTTGGAGCAGGGGGTTGCACTAGATGTGACCTCCTGAAGTCTCTTCAACGCTCATTTTCTGTGATTCTGTGACTTCCTAGCACAGTTTCTGTTTCCATCGTACCTCCGTAGCTGTTTGGTGATGTAGGGGTGGCATTTGGGTTGAGGAATCTGAGAGGCAGAGAGGTTGGGGCACGTACACGCAAGAGCATAATGCTAGCTGAGCCCAAACAGGGTCCCAGGGGCTTGTGTGAAGCAGGTGCAAATCACTTGGACCCTGTTTGGGCTCAGCTAGCATTACGGTCTTGTGCGTACGTGCCCCAACCTCTCTGCCTCTCAGATTCCCTTGGCCTCACTGCCTATACATCTGCCTGACCCAGTTCCTCCTGCCCCCGATGAAATGCAAAACTTCAACACGTCTCAACACTAGGGAAGAAACCATTGCGTCGGGAAAGTTTGTACAACTGTCAATGTTTTACCAGTGTCTAGGAGAAGCAGAAAACAATTTGAAAATGAATCAGTTCTGACCTATTTAACATGCTGGTCTGGCTGGGGTGGCACGCAGCAGGTCACCATAACCTCATGGGTTGCATTTCACGTCAGTGGGTTTGAAACCCTGGTGGAGATTCATTGCCCCAGCAAGTGTTGACGGTACGTTTCGTGCATTGGGTTTGGAAAGGGGATAAGTGACTAAGTCCCCATGACTTGAGTCACTGCAGGGCTTTTGCAGGTTGCACCCATTCTTATCAGAGGCAACATGTGGCGGCCTAGATCTATTTAACAATTCCTCCCTAGTCCCAAAACGTCTGAAGTCTCTAGCCAAACCTCTCTTTTTGTCACATGCTGAGCGGCTTCCTACAACAGGGTGCCTTGGCCTTTCCATTGTTGTTCATCTGTTATTTTTTCAGGAGTTTAGAGAAAACTAGATTGTATTTAGCTATATCTGAACTGGGAAGTGACATAGCATTGTTCATCCAAGAAGGTGACTTTTGCCTTAATGCAGAACACAGCAATGCAACAAAGTCTTCTCTGTATTGCAGGCTTCAGGGAAGTTAGAGACCTGTTCGAGCATAGAGTACATCCTCTCCTTTGAGTTCAGGATATAATCTTCCAGCAGAAGTTGCCATTATTTCCCTTGGCAATTCTGGATCCTCCTGGGCTTCGGTGGGAGTCCTGGGTGCCGAACGCTCTTGATTGCAGCTGGAAGGCCCAGCTACATCGCTAAAACCACGCACCTGTATGTGTAAGCCAGTGAAAGCAACCTTAACTAATCAACACGATGGCATGATTTTCAGGCTCCCTGAGAATTTCAGCCTCTCTGACTTCTCATGGACTTCAGTGACAGCTTTGAGTACTGACACCTTTGAAAACCAGGCCATCGGAGCTTCACGTTGCCTTTGCCGTGCGCACTTTCATTTTGTGCCATCCGCTCGCAGCAGGGGCTTGTTGATTGCCTGTACCAATTCATCTACTTTCTAGGTATAACAGGAAGCCGTCCCGGCCTGCGCTGAACTTGTTAGCACGCTTCCTCCCGTTGTATATTGCTGCCTCTAATGCAGCGCGGCCAGCCAGAAGAGCTTAGCTAGCAGAGAAGTGAGTCATTTCAGACTTGCACTCTGAGGCCCTGAAAATCAAATGCAGCATCCTTTAAAAAACACCACGCACCGCAAATTAGCAACTGCTTGGGGTAAAAGTGCAGGCTGCACGTTACTGCTGCTTAGAAAAAGTAAATGGCTTTAAATGAGCTGTCATGTGTTTGCAACCAGACTCTTCCAGCTTGGGCCTCAGAGATTTCAGCATTTGGCTATTCTCTGCATGGGCAGTACCGACCGGTAGGAACTGTCCTGGCCTTTGGGGTCAGTGATCTGGGAACAAAACATTCTCTGAGTAGGCTCTGGCATGATGGACTGTAATAGTTCTCAAATAGAAGTGACCTTTCTAATTATGCTGGTAATAGAGCCGTGTTTATTATTAAAGCAGTACTTTGTTGGGGAGGGGAGGGGGCAGCCGGCCTCATATCCTTGCTCATTCTCTTTATCGCCTTCCCCTTTGAACTGGTATTGTAGGTTTGGCCGGGAGTCAGATCCGTCGCATCTGTATTGTCCTCTGGTTCTCCTCCATAAAAGGAGCTCTTACGAAATAATCTGCCATCATATATGTATTTCTTGTAATTGCATGCGACTGAAAGGAGTGAGCCCTCATTGATGTCTTTCTGAATGTGTTACTGGCTACATGATGTCACTGTAAGGCTTTTTTTTACGGGGTGGGGGGAGACACAGCCATGTGGCTAATGCACACTTGAGTTGTTTTGAATGCAAACTTGACATCATACCGAAGGCAGCAGAGAACAACATATGCACAGTAAACAGGCAGACTGTCTTATTGATTAACAGATGAGACCTCTATTATCGATCAAAGCTTGGCGAGAAAATTTATCACTTTTAATTTCACTGCTGCCAAATATTTCTGCCTGTGAGCCAGCCGTTACTAAGACAATTTAAAGGCAAAGGAATTCTCTCTCTCTTTTTTTTTTTTTTTAATGGATCTCATGGCACCTCTTTCTGTTTCTGTACCTGCTTTTGTCTGCACCTTGCTCTCAAACCCTGTATTTGGAGGGGGGCAGGGCATGGAGAGGGTGTTTCTTGGACCCTGCCTGGAAGGGCAGGATGGAGATGAGAATCATTATCTGAATTCCTGGAAAAAAGCCACAGAGCAGTTTGATGTCTGAGGATGGGAACGCTTTCAAATGGAGCAGGGAAAGCTTTGTAGCTAAGGTACAGACAACAAGTGATGAAGCCCTTTTATTTTTTCCCCCCTCTTCCCTTCATACCATCTTGAAGGTTACTCTGTCATACTCTAATCCATGTTTAGTTTCTTACAGCAGATGAATCAAACTTCAAAATCTCACAAATGTGTTCACAGCTTTGTCCTAGCAGCATATGCTTAGAAGATTGTGTATATTGTTAATCTATTTTTATCTGCAAGTTACTTATCTGCTGTTAGACATCCTGTTTTTTTCTCATTTTAACTAGAGCCTCTGACCCAATACATGCAGCACATGCTGATAGCAATTTTCTAAGAATTCCCACAAATACCACATCTCTCTAATAGTCGTAGAAATATCTGTGCCTTTCACTAAATTGTGTTGTTTCTGCCACGTTGCTTATCAGATGGTGCCGCGTTCTTTCTTGCCTCCTCTCCTTTAGATAGTGGGACTCGAACTGCTGCAATTGGATGGGGGTGCAGGAAACCAATTAAAATGAGATCAGTTGCCGCTCTGATGGAAGTCATTGATGTCTAATGATTTTTTTTTTAAACAAACATTTAATTTCTTGTTGAAAAGCAGCTCTTCCGTTTTAAAAAGCAACGTCACATTAACCGCGCATTTGTTTTCCGACCCCTTTTTGAACAACGCGTTTTGGTTTTGGTCCTGCAACGCGCGTGCTTCCCGCACCTTGCTTCTGGGTAAAATAGGGCGTAGCTGGCTATGATGTGGAGCGTGAACTATTTTGTCCTTCTATCGAATGGGTTTCCCATTCTGCGAAGCAAGAGACCTTTTTTTTTTTTTTTTTTTTGATTATTTCCTGGGAATTATCCTAGTTTGTGTCATTTTTCACATTGATAGCACAAATTGGACCCATAGAGGATTGCTGTAGCATGTCCTCAAGAGTGGATAATTCCTGTTATCAGGTGCTGATTGGAACGCTGTTTTGGTTGGCGGTATTGGACACTGGCTGGTTTAAATTGGTCTCGTTTAAAGCAAAATCCCCATTAACAATTGCAGCTTTCTGAAGAGCCCAGTCCCTATTCTAGCCGGCACCCCAATGTTTGTGGGGCTCTTCCCTTCCCGCTGTAGAAGAAATGGCCTGCATTGTGCTGTCTCCTGTGCCAAAGGTGTTTCAAGATGGCATTTCCGTCGGAGCATCCGAAGTCGTCCCCTGTGACGGTACCTTTATAACATACTTTCTCTCTCTCTTTCTCTGTCTCCAGCGGGTGCCAAGGCGTTTGTCTGTGATCAGTGCGGTGCGCAGTTCTCAAAAGAAGATGCCCTGGAGGCCCACAGGCAGACACATACTGGTAGGTTGATTTTTTTTTTTGTTGTTTTAAACTTCTCCCCTCCCAAAGGTAGCTGCTGTCTGGATGAATTCCCCCCAGTGTCTTGTCCCCTCCGCCGTCTGACGGGAGCATGATCCATCCACCTGATGCTGACATTTAAGTCGTTCCCTCTTGCAAAGTGGGGCGCAGGGCCACAGCAGCCGCAAGCTTGTAAAGTGGCCACGCTGCTTCTGGTCCGAGGGCTGGTGCATGCAGGGCTGTTTGCTGGTAGCCAGTCCCGGGTGAAAGACGATGTAGATGACGCTGAAGGGAATCAGTCCTGCATTGGGATCCAGAAGAGGTGAGACCGAGCTCTGTTTTCTCCCAAGTAGCAAAACCAGTGTGTAGAGAGGGAGACTTCAAGTTTGATCTTGGTCCCTGGAGGCAAAATAATTCCCCAGATGTTTTGCCTGCATCTTATATGCCAGTCTGGGAATCTCCTAAAAGTTCCCCCTGAACAGTGCAAGTTGGATCCATCAGGGGGGCTGAGAGAAGTGACTCTGAGAGCTGTAGGTGCAGCAGAGACTCTCAAGATTGCCTGAGTCCACGTCCAGCAAGATGTGTGTCTCCATTGTGCTAATTTCTGGTGTCATCTTCCCTCTACGCTTGTGACTCTGCTCCCTAGACACAGCCCTCCCTCCCTGCTTTAGATTTCATTTCAGCTCCTGGAGCCCTTCTGGACTCTAGGTAGGTCGGGGGCTGAGAGGAAGAGGTCTCAGCCAAGCAGCAGTTCAGAAAAGAAGCCAGGCTCTTTAACTCAAGTCCAAAATCAGCTTGCTGACAAGGTGTTTAGTGGAAGCCTGGCTGCTGGAGATGCTGTAAAACTAGGAGCCATAGAGCAATGGGTATCGTGGTGCTGGGGACCAGTGTTCATTAGCTGGACCTGCACAGAGCCTGTATACATCTTGGGGAGATGTTCGGGGACTAAGCTAATGAGTTCTTCTGCTGTTCCTTAATTTGGAGCGTGTTTCTGCTTTAGGCCACAACCCAAGTGTGGCCTGTGAAAGTGGAAAACTCGCGTGTTTTTCCAGATGATCTTGAAGATCTGATGAAGGAGAAATGCATGTCATCTCCATGCCTAAGCTAAATACTTTCTGAACCATCAGATCGTATTTTCAGCTGTGCCCTCCAACATTCACATCGAAATTTGCTTGACAGCTGCTTTCGCTGGATGTGAAGCGATCTGCCAAAGATTTCTTGGGCACTCAACATTTAAAAAAAAGAAAAATCTCAGATGGTTTGAATGGAACCTAAGAAAAGGGGTCTGGGGCCACTGTCCCTGGGGAGCGGAGATCTTTCATGCAGTCAAGTCGGGACGGGGGAGCTCCTGTTTCGGTCTTTTAACCTGATAGCAAGTCCTGCCCCAGATCTGCTGTTCCATCCCATGCAGAACGTGTCTAGAAATCCACTACGGCATTATGTATACAGGCTATGAAAGGTTCATTTGCATAAGGAGTGACCTGAAGTGGCTGCCCAACTTCCTGTAAAATAATTTGAGTGCTTACATATACCTCCATCCCACAGACCACTGGGAAGAACCAGGGAAGCCAGAACAATGCTGGTCTTTGTAGGCTTCCTCCTGGTGAGCGCCGCACTCCTGTCCACAATATCTCTCTTCTTCAAAAAGGAAAGCGAAGGATGGCTATTTCTCACTTAGACCTTATGTGAGCTTGTGCTGCTCAGAGGTGCTATCACTGCCAAGGAAGTGGAAACAGGCAGGAAGCACTTATTATCTACATCAACTGTTGTCTTGTTGAACTTTCTCACCTGCTAGCAAACCCCCCCCCAAAAAACAAACCAAGAAGTGCGGAGGGTGTTGCAGTAATATGTGAGGAAGGGGGTATCGTTGTTTTTTCCTGCTGGGTCATATCTATCAGTACCCTTTCCCCAGACCTGAGAATAAAGAGGTTGAAGTAAAATGCTGTTGATAAACAACTGCACAATGTTGGTTGCTCAATCGCATTTCTCAGTTGTGGGTGAGGTTATCGACCTGCTTAATTCTGTTTGCCGAAACCAGGCATTCATAGTTTCATAGTCGGTCGGGTCAGAAGGGACCTGAGCAGATCATCAAGTCCAACCCCTGCCCCAGCAGGAAAGAGTACTGGGGTCATTCACAGATTATTATTCTTCCCACCCCCCCACTTAATGACTGAGTCGTTGGTATTTTGACCAAAGAGAATTATGATGTGGATGCAAAAATCAGATAAAATATTTAATAAGAAGGGTTGGTACACATTTTGATAGGTTACCAAGACTATCCAGCGGCTAAGATCACAAATAAGGATGTTACACGTACCTCGGTCATATTTTTAAAGTTGACATAAGCATGGAGGAGCCAACGAGTGCTTGCAAGTCTGTGGGACTTGTACTTCTAAGTCAGGTAGTCAGTTTGAGAATCCTACTCCCACCCCTTTTCATCTGTTGGTATGAGCAATGACTTTGTCCTGCATCTTGTGTTCTGCAGAGGTCATGTCTGATTGACGTAGGGTACGTATGGAGTTGATTTGAGAAGCCGGTTGGTACATCAGGGCAGCTGAACAGTCAGTCGCTCCAACTCGGGTTTCAGGAAGTAGATTTTTTTGTTGCCTGGCTTGAGGGCATGTGCTAGAGAAAGAGAGATGGACTTTTGAGGGGGTTGGTTCTGGGGTTGAAGCATAGCTGGGACTCGGTCTTTATGTAACGGTCTCTGAGAAGGAAGCTCCAATGAGCAGCGTCTAGACAGAAGCTCCTAATTTCATCCCCGGTATATGCAGGCGATGTATGGAAGCCACCTTGCTGTGGTTCTCTTCCACCCCCCGCCCCCGACTTATCGATGCCATCTTAGATCTGCGATCCCCTTTTCCCCCCCTTTATTTCTTCTGCTTCTCCACCCAGCAGCAGCTGACCATGGTGATACCTTCTCTATGCTGCCTTTTCCCACCTAGGCTGACCCTAGGCTTAGCGGTTGGATCACTGGAGGGGCTAACACCCCAGAGTTGTGTCTTGCTTTTCTTTTTTGTTCAGACACATATAGGAACAGTGTGGCCCCAAGGGGAAAAGTCATGTAGTTGAGTTACCAGTCACTGCTGCCCTCCCTGAGATACCTCCACTTGGAGGAGATGTAGACCATGGCTAGAAGCAGGAGCTATGGGAGGGTTTCTAGGGGGTGGGAGATGAGGGACAACTACTCAGTCATCCAAAGTTTAACCATTCCCTCTTGTGGTGGTATATCCTAAGCTCTTGTTGGTATGAGCTGCTTGGTACTCTTGATGCTGGACATTAATGAGGTAGCATCTCAGTGTAAGTGGATAGTTTAAGTTAAAGCTGTTCTTTATATTGTCTGAGAACTTCAGTTTCCTTGTTAATAAATGGCCTGTTTCAAAGTAAATCATCACTGATTGCATGACATCCGATGGGTTTTACTCTTGACTGTGTAGATGTGCCGGGGCCAAAGCAGAGCTCGTAGTAATTCTAGCTAGTATACACCGTTGAAGCAAAAGCAAATGAAGAGCCATGTATGCATATTGTGTCTCTCTTGCAAGCTGCTGCCTAGTACAGGAGACTATTAAACAGTAGCATTTATATGGCAGTGTTGTTTTTAATTCCCTTCCAGCTCAATACAATTTGTAAGTGCACAATATCCCAAATGGGTCTCTGAAAATATGTAGGGATGGCATGCAATGATGCATGTGATGTGTGATTAAGGCAGCGTTGCATGCATTGCTCAGCATGAAGACAGCGGATGTAGGAAACAGTATTCCAATTCATACGCAACCAATTTAAGCTAATTTGACTATTTATTCCCTTGGTGGGGAAAATGATGGTAACTGTACCAAAGAGCCGTCAACAGTTGGCTTTTACCTTCTTGTCTTTGTAGTCCCTATTCTTTTTTGGTTAGCAAACATAAGGGACTCGCTCAACTTCATATGTTGTGTTTAAAAAAAAAAAATGTATTGCAGATGCTGAAATTTCTTGAATGTTTCCATTAGAGACTGTTGAACAATTAGCCGTGAAACACCCCCAATGAGCATGCATACTTCACTGATGCTTCTCCATATTTCACTCATGTTTCTCTGTAGTAAAACTAAAGAGGAGACGAAAGCCCACTCCTTTCTGAGCTATAATAGGAACAGCTTAAATTAGTACATGCAAGTCTTTTTAGCACAGATAAACTGATAAATACCATTAATGGCTTAATTTATACTCAGAGGCTGAAATTTGACACGTGGACACTATCTTGGCTTGGAAAACGCAACCGGTTTTGTGCCAGATATTTTAATGACCGATCAGTAATACAAATTGCTGCCTCACTGAACAGGAATAGGCTCACCATGTCATCTGAGCTGCAAACTTTGCTGGCCAAGCAGCAGTTAATAAATTTTAAAAGAATCACCTTATTCAAAATCAAGCTAATTAGGATTGGGTTTTACAAATCATAATGTTTTAGCAACTGTACCTACTGCATTGAGGCAGAGCAGGGAAAGGTTGGGAATGCAGAAGGTCCCAGTACACGAAGGATTGAATGCTATGCGTTTGGATTTTGTACGCTGTACTCAGCTGTTACTACCTATTTGTACAGCGCCTAGCACAGTGGGGGGCTCATCCTGGTTGATCGCTGGAAATGACTGCAATTTCAATGTTGAGTAACGGTGTATTTGAGCCACTGTTCACTATATAGAGGCACGTTTGGATCCGCAGCATTGGAAAAGCATTGCCTGCTGTACAGGTTTTGATGCTGGCTCTTGGTTTGGGGCTAAGCTGGCAGAGCTGGACGTGGGAGACAAGACTGTATTGGCAAAATCTCTCTGTTTCCCCCTAAACCCAAACCACATTGCTGGTAGGATCCAGTTAACCCTCTGAGTCAAATGCAACAGGCCAGGTCCATATGGTTCAGTGCCTAAGAAGGTCTTTCTCTTTAACTGTTGGGTTGGAAGAAATATAGTGTTTGCTGTGGGATTTCTTGAGCCTTGCTGGGATAGCCCAGGGTCCAAAGCAGGGTGCTGCAATAAGTGGGCCGGTCCTTTGATCCAAGCTGGGGATCCTTATGGTCCTGTGACTGAGACAGGCAATGCTCTACAGAGATGTGACCTTGTTTCATAAGGTCTTTGGGACACTTGTGGTGGATCCCAGACCCTTCAATGGTTCAGCTAAGCGAAGGAGAAGTTGATCTGGAGGGAAGAAGAAGTCCTTCTTTGCCTTGCAAGTTCTGCTGGGCTGAAAGGCCTTTCCTCTCCCTCGGGCAAGCTTTCATTAAGCGAACTGGGATGGATCCAAAGCCCTTTGTAGGAAGGCTGGAAGACTCTTGAGTCTAAGAAGTGCATTTAACGCCGGCACTTGAGTTAAGTCAATAATATTTAACTGTCCAACAGCAGCTGCTTCGAGGTTGGTTGTTTTTTCAGAGCTGTGGAGCCCCATGCTCTTCCAGTGAAGTAAATGGAAATCTTAGGGGCTCAGCACCTTTTGAACATCCAACCATTAATGACCTCAGCCAGAAAAGGCACCGTGTTAGGCATGTGTGTTCTTAAGAGGGTGTTTAGTGATGACTGCAGCTAAACACTTCCTATGGAAATAAAGTGAAAACAGAGCAGCTACTAGGCTTCATTAACGACCTTGAAAAATCTGACCAGATTAAAGTATGTTTGATTTAAAACCCTGGGACTGGAACATCAGAGGCTGCCAAAGAGAACGATGTTCATGCCAAAAGCTCAAATGGTGACATGAAAACTTAGCCTGGTAGAACACAATGACCTCAGTTAAACAGGTTTATCATCACCTCTTCACGCTGTAAACATATGCTTCTCAGTTACACATCAGAAATGGGCTGTATGGCGAAAGGAACCCACGCTCGCCAAGAAATTGATAGCTTCCTGTTGTCGAGCTGCTCTCAAAGAGCGCTGCCTGTGGCATAAAAACATTAATTACAGTGCCCCAGTCCAAGTCGCTGGATTTCCAAATAACTGCATCTTCCCAAAAAGATTTTGTGGTGTCCCTCCGGGCTCTTGTCAGCTGGTGGTTTGGCCGACTCCTTGCACCCCTGCCAAAACGATTCCTTCTTGGAAGCAGCCGTGGCCGACGATGGCACGGGTGTGGCAGTCTCTATACTTACTCTGCTCTATATACTTGCTCTGGTCAGAAATATAGTTTATAGTTGTGGGGAGTCTCTGAGCTATTGATGTTTTTCTGTCCTAGAACCAAGTGTACAAAATCCTGATGCTGCATAGCTCTCTCTAGATCACCCAATGCTTAAAAGATTGTATCACGTGTAAGATAAAGCAATCTCCTGAGATGCAGCCACCTGTGGGGTGGAACAATTAAAATTGCCCCGTCTAACATATATTCACGTTGCTCTTTAGTTCATTGAGGGACTATAAGCCATGTTACAAAGTTAGGGTGTAACTGGTATCAAATGGATGATAGAAGCATGAAGATCTTTTTTTTTTTTTTTGGTGGAGATGGGATGCAAATTGCCCTCTCTTTAATGGTTTTTATGTGGTTTCCCTTCCAACGTAGAGACTTCTGTACATGCTCCGCAGCCCAGTTGACTTCAGGCTTGAAAAGTTCTTTCTGGGTGTTCACTTTTCTTGGCGTGAGTCCTACAGAAATAGGAAAAGCAGCAACTGTTTTGGCTCATCTTCACAGCAGTGGAAGCACAGTGCCATGCCTCAGGGAAAATGTGGAAAATTACTTACTATTCTTCTCAAATTTAAAAGAAAAATAAAATAAATTTTAGGAAAACACACATGCTCTCGCTCGCAGAGGTATGGTAAGCGGAGTTATATGAGCTTGTGCAAGGTGCCAACGCTCGAATATAATAGCCGTTGACTTTTATAAATATCAGAGGTGATTTGTATAGAATTTCCTTGGACCAGCCAAAGTATTTAACGCGAGACAGCCTCAGACAGCGAAATGCTGCGTAACGTCATACACACTTGGGAGCCAGTGTCATGTGCTTCTGTTTGTACAGTCAATACACTAGCATAGATTTACTCTTGACCTAATTGCACCGTGTTACTACACAGGCATGTTGGATGCCTAATATAGGGTTTATTTTCTTAGCATATGCCCTCACCTCCATCGTGCCAAGCGGTTTGCTTTTGGAGTTGTGGGCTCAGCACTCGCACCCCCCCCTGAGGCTGAGGACATCTCTGCCAGGCACTTTGCTCTTGTTGACCATGTCGTGTGGGCTAGGACAGCTTCTGGATCAGTTTTGCCCTCTGTGACAAGTGCTGGCTGATGGGGAAACCAGTGCTTAGCATCCCCGTAAGGCAATTGAAAAATTATCACTGGAAGCTATAATGCACCTGAAAGGGAGTGGGTGTGAGCAGACATTCATTTAGAAAAACAAAATGAACTCCTTTAGCTAGGCATTGCCAGCAAAGTCAGCACAACTGATGGGGAAACCAGGGTACGTCTCACTTCAGCCTGTCTAGAAAGGGAGCTGCTGTATCGGGTGCAATTGGTAGCCCAAGGGTCTCTGCCAGGTGGGGTCCTTCTCCTGCTGTGTCCATTGCTACCGTGGATTCGCACCGCAGCTCTGCTGCTTCAGCGGGATCCAGGCAGGACAGGTGGTTTGAGCTACATGGAGCAGTCCTGCCGATGGCTGCCATGGGGCCGCAAGTGTGCGTCCAGTGGACAGCGTGTGGTCGTGGGCATTAGCCAAGAGACCTGAGTTTGGTTCCTGTTTCGGCAGGTTGCTTGCAGTGCAACTTGGGTAATGAGATCTTTTGTTAGACCAATGCAAATAGTTGGAAAAATTCTTCCTAGCAAGCTTTTGGGTAGAAATACCCTTTGTCAGGCTGAGGAAGCATCGGCAGAACAAATGAGGTTGGGTTTCCTGTGAACGCAGTGCTTCGTCTCGTTCAGCATCTCACCCCTGACAGTGGCCAGTACTTGCTGCTTTGCAGGACAATTACTGAAACGGGGCATTTCTTCCTGTCTCCTGCCAGTAAGAGGTTAACTGGAACAAGATGGCAGGATGTTCACGCTATTTAAAGCCCACTGCATACAGACTTTTAATCGATTTAAGCTTTTGGCCTCTCCGGTTCCTGGTGGCAATGAGTTCTACAGGCCAATTACCAGTTTTTGTTGCGGGGTTTTTAAAATCCTTCTACTGTTCTTAAGTTTTGCAGTGTTTCTGTGTCTGAACTTCCCCCTGTTCTTGTATCACGAGAGGCTGAATAATAACACTTACTCTGCCTTCAGGATTGTATGTGGTATTGTCACTACCCATCTAATTTGTGCCCTCTCTGAACTGAATCCCAGTCCTTTGAATGTCTCGTACAGGAGTCGCTCCAGGACTCTAATCGCTTTCATCCTTTTAGCCCCCTCTATTTTTTGCCATAGCTGTTTGTAGAGATGGTGCAGAGGACTGAATGCAGCGTTTGAGGCGAGGACATATCAAATTGATTTCTGCAGTTGCATTATATTTTTCATCTCTTCCTTATGCGCCCTACCATTTTGTGCAAGTCTCCTGACTGCCACTTTGCTAAAAGAAAAATAGTTTTCACCGAGCTGTCTAAAGTGACAGCAAGGTCTTTTTCCCCCGGAGTGGTTTCATTTAATTTCAAACTTAGTAATGTGTATGAGCAAGTCAAATGATCTCCTCCAGTGTGTATTACCTAGTATTTGTCAACACTTACCTTGATTTGCTGTTCTGCTGCCCATTCCCTTTGCGGAAGCCCATCGCTGCCCTTTGGATTGAGGTACTTTTGAGAATTTACCCAAGTGATTTGAACGTCGAAGTCTTATCCCGAGTTACCAACAGGTGAGTCATTACCAAAGTCGCACTGCAAGCAACACGCAGAAACGGGAACCGAACTCAGGTCTTTTGGCTCATTATTGGGATTTAGGTTCGTAATGCCTTCAGTACGCAACTTGGGCTTCTGAATCACTTGAAAATGTTATCCTTTACCTTAAAAACAAAACAAAAAAAGAAAAAAGTTTCTCTGACCCAGACTCATTCCAGGTCATTGATACATTTATTAAACACCACTGGTCCTCAGAGCGGATGTATTTATTCCATCCCTTCTAAAAAGAGGCAGGTGTTGGGTTTTCACTCACCTTCCTCATATATAAATCTGTCTCTTGCTTGCTGGTTGCTACGCCATTGCTTCCTCTAGCCAGGGTGGGATGAAAACCCTCTTTGTGGTGACACCAGCACTAGTGCACAAATAATAAGGAGTTAATAAAACCAATGTGTAACTGAAACTTAAAAAGCTATAAATCGTCTTTTTTTTTCCGGGGATGTTGGTAGCATTTTGATTTAATAGTTGGACAAACACAAGGGTCTATTTTATTCAGAGTTTACAGGCCTCAGGGCTGTTATTCCTCCAAATTTAATAGCATTGAAATTGCAGGGTTTGCGATAATTTGCCTATCACTTTCTGCTCTCCCATTGATGTTTATTGTCAGCGGGATGGAATCTCAATCCGATTCACTTAGATAACATGTCTGTTAAACATTTAGATAATTGTGCCATCATTAACTTGTCACATTATTTTAGAGATTCAAAACAGTAGTGTGGTAAGTGGAGGTACAAAGGGAAAAAAAAATCCTACACGAGTGCAACAACTGGGAAAAGGAGAAGTTGACAGTGCCCGTGGCCTGCCCTCCGGATATCTTTGTAATGTACCAGCAAAATGTATGTGCAGTGCCTGGTTGCTGATAAGCTCCATTTTATGCAGGAGGGAATAGCACAGCGTGCAGGAATATGTGCCTGTCCTCTCGGCGTGCACCTGAATTTGAACCAAGATTTTTTTTCAAAATAGGGGGACTGGAAGAGTTCAAAGGTTTTTAAGTCCCCCATATTTAAAAAAAAAAACACAAAAAAACTCCAAAACTTGGCCTTTACATTTCAACACTGTTGGGCGCAGTCTTCTTCTCACTATACCTTGAGAAACTGAACTTAATTCTCAACTGTGTTTTCTTTTCTTTTTTTTTTTTTCACTCTTTCCTTTTCCTCCTGCTGGCAAGAGGTGACGATTGGAAAAATCGGTGTTTTTATTTAAGGGTGTCAAGCTTTTTTTCAGGAAGCAAGGTTGAGTTTGGGGAGGAGAGCACCCAATGTTGAAATGCAACGTGGATTTATTAGAATTAATGCTGTGTGATACCAGAACGTACTCTAAAGAGAAAATAAGTGGGGAGTTTGGGGGGTTTTTTAATTGTTTATTCGTAACTTGTGAAACCAGACCTCAGTTTGCAATAGGAAGCGTATGGGCAGACTGGTAGGTGAGAAGCCTGCAGGAGATTGCATGCAGATGCCATGCTTCGGGGCATGGCAAACAGAAGCCTTCTACGCATGATATGAGCACAAACCACTAAACAGGTCCATGGGATGCTTCAAACAGCTTCTTTCCTTTTCTTTTTTCTTTTTAAACAAGTAGACAAGCTTTGTGGGTGATGGGAATATTATGGGTCTTTCTTTTGGTCTTCATCTTAACACGTGTCCAAATAAACTTTCCTATCGGGGCATTTTGTTCAGAGAGATTGATGCTTGCTGTCCCATAGCGCGTTATCAGTTATCTATTGGTCCTTCTGTCGACAAGATGAACAGGTCCTGCTGGGCTGTTCCTTCTGAAGTTATTCTGTCTGCTCTTAGGCAGGTACAGGGAAACCACAGTTCGTATTTCAAGCTTTCAAAAGGTGACCAGAGTCTGGAATGGGCTCTGAGGGAGGGAGGTGGTGCTCACCCCTACCCTGGGGGTCTTCAAGAGGAGACTGGACAAGCACCTGGCTGGGGTCATCTGACCCCAGCGCTCTGCCCTGCCATGGCAGGGGGTCGGACTCAATGATCTACTGAGGTCCCTTCTGACCCTGGAAAGCTATAAAAAAGCTGTAGATGATGCACAAATGATCCACCTGAAGATGTTCAGGGTAAGTGTTTCCTGAGTATTTAAACAAGACTGAAACTCCTTGTGAAAGGAGACATGGGCACGGCGTGGAAGAGGTGGTGGCAAACTTGGAGAGCACTGACCTGTCTGTGAAGCTGGGCTGCAGTGCCTTGTGTCTACGGGTTTCCTAGCTTACTGGCATGGGGCTTGTGATAGATTTCCAAATGCAGCCTTCATTTTCCTGCTCCGGGCCTGGCCAGTTAGCCTCGCGGACTGCAACTTTGGTCTGGTCTCGGTGCTTCCTTTTGCATGGCTTGATCCGAAGCCTGCTGAACCCGGTGGGATCCGTTTCATTGACTTCACTGGGTTTTGCATCAGCCTGCTGGACCAGAAAATGCAAAAGTGGGCAGAAATGGTAAGTTAGCGTTTCTCCTGAGAAACAAACATCCCAAACCTCACAAGTTTATTCAGGGCCGGGGCTGAGCCTCGCATTGTCGCATGTTGTAGTACCACGATGCTCTTAACGCAGAGCCCCTCGAAACGCCTGTCTGCAAACAAGTCTGCACATTTCCCGTAACAAAACAAATATACAATCTTCCCAGACTGCCTACGACTTCCTATTACTGTTTCACAGTACTCTGGAGAGTTTTAAGATAGCAGCTTGATTAAGCTTATGGGGAAAATACTATCAGATAGCATTCTTCGCCACAGATAGAGATAATGTACTGTAGTATTAAGTATGTTTAAGGGTAATTATCTCTCCCATATTCATTTTAGTTACATGAACAAAAAGGGAAGGGTGGGGGGGGAGACTTGGCAGGTGCAGGGTAGAGAAATGCGGATGGCTATGGCAGTCGCACACATGTTAGCTAACTTACAACGGCAAGCTGGGCTTGGGAGGCTGATTTTGGCTCCCCTTCCACTTCACTGGCGTCCTTCCTGATGTGCAGAGGTGAGAGAGGAACCTGCAGCCCCCGGGGTCTATGGGCCGAGCCCTTTGGCACGAGGTTGTTGTGGCAGGGACTTGCTTGGTATGAAAGATGCCTCATTTCAGCTTCTCCTCCGTTAACCACAGGCTGATCCAATTAGGATCGGACGTCCCCATTTCGCTGTTTCAATCATCATTACAACCGTGCCGGCTGCTCCCGTAAAAACCAGTTCCATCCGAGGCGGCGCTTGCAGGCTCCGGCATCCGTTGCCTGGCTGTGCGAGGCATCGGTGTGTCTCCCTCGTAATCGCTCCCATTTCAGATGTAAATATGGGCAAGGGAACAATAAGCGCTTTTGTTTTCCATTAAGAGCAGAAGTTTTCCTGAGCGCGGGAGCTAGGCGCACCGTGGGCCGGATTCCTTCCCCTGATCGGACGCGCCGGTTAGGCCCCTGCGTGCCACGTCAGTGGCCCCGGAGCTCTCTCCCGCTTCAGGGCAAGGTCTAGGACAGGGTGCAAAAGACCTTTTCCTGTTGATCTCTGGACTGGGAGGTTGTCACCTTCCTGGCTGGAGGAAGGAGCCCAGATGCCTGCCGTAAGCGGATGCAGGGGAGCTGAGCTGAGCCAGCTGTGGAGAGTTCATTCATTCCCCCGCTCATCAAAGGGGCACTGCCAAATCCTGCAGTATGAGCAGGAGGATGGGGGAGCACTCCCCTTGGCTTGAGGCTGGCTGAGTCCCCTTGTACATAGGTCTTGGACAGTGAAATGTTCCTTTTCCCTATGGCCTGGCTGGGCATTTTTTGATGATTTGTTTGCTCTCCCCATCAGAGGAGGTGAAGTCCACCTGGGACTTGCAATGTCTTCCCTGCTCCTGCTGTAATCCTTTGGAAAGCATCAGCCTCCAAAATTGCCCCTTCCAGTCGAGAAACACTATTACACGGCCTTCCAGCCCTCGCCCAGGCACGTGACTCGGACTCTCCCCACTGTGGGACCCCTGACCCAAGCTGGGGCTCTTGGCTTGTCCATCCCGTGCTCCCCAAAGTGCAAGGCTTCAGGCTCAGGTGTGTCCCCAAGGGCTCCCCATTGGCCGAGCAGCTTCTCAGGCCCAATTTGGTTTCAACATTTTCCACCCATTATCCCCCCCCAGTATTTTCTCTTCTGTGGGAAGCTTCCAACTTTCTCCTTTTTATTCCAAACTGAATGATCTTCAACCTCCTCTCCCCTCCCCCCCCTTCATTTTTTGTCTTCAGAGGGGAGGAGGTTCAGACTTTCCCACAAAGCAGAAACCCCCATGTTTTGACCAACTCTAGTCAATAGTATTTTAAAGATGGGGAAACTGAGGCCTGGGGAGATGAAGTGACTTGTCCCAGGTCACAGCAATTGAGGTGTCACATTTGGTGCTTCAAAGACCTGCCCTTGAACAGGTGTTGGCAGAGCTGAGCTGCAACAGCTGGATGGTTGTGTGTCACCGCAGTGTTGCATTGGGATGAACTCTGCACCATTTAGGGCTTAAACAACCACTATTGTCAGCTCAGAGGCATCCACTGCAAGGAATAGACTATCCTCAGATTTGTTCCTCCCCATGAACAAGCTCGCGCTGCTTTCTGAGCCCACTGCAAACCGCAGGGATGTCCCGCTCGGGGGGAATGGCAGAGTTGAGCTGCGTTGTTATGCAAGCCCCAGTTGTACAGCAACCATTTTTAATGCATGTGTCATTGTTCCTTAGCTCTTATAGCAATAATAATACTGCTAATAACACTGTTGTTGTTATTTCTATTTGTCTCCGTTGCTAATTAACCACTGGCATAAGAAGACTAATGAGAAAGGCGAAGTAGTGACCTCGTTAGCTCGGTTCAGGAATAAACAAAAACCAAGGCAGATTTCTCAGCAAGTGTGACAAACTTGTTCCTCTCCTTCCTTTTCATACCAGGGGAAACTATCCAGAGCGCCGTTGCCAACTCTTGCAAAATTTGGCAAGTCTAGTCATTTTTGGCGTCTTCCTTAAAAGTCCTTCAGCCCAGTGGTATGTGAATATACCCCAGAAGATCCAAAGAAAAGCTGGAAAACATGATCCCTAAACGTGCAAAAGCCATAAAACAAATTCGAAAAGGTCTCTAAACCTCTTGGCTGTTCTATAATTTAAGGGGGTGGGGAGAGGATTAAGACAAATCATATGATATTTAGAGGCCTGGCCTCCTCCCTCCCACCTGCCCACTTATATGGGCAATACTAAAAATATTATTGTCCTGCCATTTCAGTTTCTGGCACTTCCACGTGTACCTCCGAGTACCATGTTTGCAGGATGGACGCCTGCGTGTTTGGATTCTGATGTGACGACGTGGGTTTTTAAACACCGGTCATCGCTGGGGAGAAAAATGGCTTTTGGTTCTCCAAGCCAGGACTTGGAGTGAATTGTAATCTCTAGCATAAGACTTTTATCTGGTGAGATGCTGCTATTGTGAAGAAGCTATCTCCCGTGGAGGTGCAAAGGGCATCTCTCCTGGTTTAAATGTCCATATTGCCCAGGAGCTGCAGCAGGGCTTGTTTACCAGGTTACAGAAGCAGCACGTTGAATTTGACACAGAGAGAGCTGCTGAAAGATGCTCGCTTACCTCCTGGGGTTTGTTCTGTTCCAGCGACACGGGCACCGCAGAAAGGAAGAACCACCAATTGTGCTGTTTGCTTCTGTGGCTTCTTGGGAGGAGAAAAGAAATAGGTGGTTGTGACTCTCTTGGGGTTTGTACACGTGGGCCTCAGCTTGGGAGCAGGTGGTTGCTGCCTTTTATCATCTTGCCTCTTAGTTCGACTTCCCCCTCCCACAAAATACACGGCAAACCCAACGAAAATGCTGACTGAGCAGAGTCAGCAGAGCATCCCGGGCCCGAGCATTTTGCTGCCAGACCTACCATTTGCTTTTCGGTTCATGCGTCTGTGCAGCTTTTGCAGTGCACCATGTCACCTCCATTTCCTTTCGTTCCGTTTACCAAATGGCGGTGTTGGTGGTTTTCGCCATTTGTGCTTTTTAATGAAATTTCTGGTTGCAGGTGTGAAATAACTTGGGGCCTTTGGTGAAATGCTTATGCTCTTTCGCTGGAGATGAGCGTCATTTGCTCATAACAAAACTTCTTTGCAAACCCTAGAAGTTACCAAACCCATCTAGCCTACTGGTCCTGCTACCCTGCTTCTTGTGAGTTTGTTAGACCATGTACCCGGTAATCTAACACCACCCCTCTGGCAACTACCACGGTTGCTTAGATTGGGAATATGATCTCATTTCATGCTATTGAGTTGAATTTAAAAAAATAACTACTTTCCTAGGTCCTGCTCACATCAATTAAAAATATAGTCCATAGCACTAAAAGCAGGTAGCAAATGCTACTTCCCTCCGTAGGACAGAACAGTTAGCATGCAAAATGAACCGGTACCAGAGTGGTCTGTTATACAGTGTTCATCCTTTAAAACCGCAGTCTAGTTTCACCAACCTCCAGGATCGTGCCATCAAAACTCAGCCCATAAGTGTGGACATGGGTATGGCGTCAAACCCCAACGTCACATCCATGCCGTGGTCTGCAACCTCCCGGAGATCTCCCTGGTTTCATGTGGAAGCTGTTACAGTCTGGCCTAGTTGGGAAGTCTCTCTCTCTACATAGACCGTGTGTAGTCCCTGAGTGCCGTTGTTATCGTTGTTGCACAAGCAACAAAAATGCAAGTTCACCTGTATCGCTCCCCGTGTACAAATGCCTTTCACCAGTTGGAGCTGCAGCCTGGGACTGGATTCCAGGGGTTGGGCACCAGTACGGTAGCTAACGACATAACGAGTGGCCAGGAGGCAGTAAGAGCCTTTTTTTGTGCCAAGTTTATCTGTTGAAAGGACTGGAAACAGCACAGATGAGAGAGATATGAAAGCAGGCTCATTTTAAGCAGAGAAGAACTGCACTGCTGTTCCCCCCCCCAACCACCCTCTGCAGCCTGAGCTCTCTTCATATATAAAATGACATCTTCAAAGGGATGCTTTTGTCTTTTTCTTTTTGCGCAACGTTTATTTCTATAAAAACAATGAGGGTGACAGCTAAACTTCCCATCGGAAGCCTTCTTAATTTAGGAGCATAATTCACAATGACAGTTTAACAAACGGGCAGCTTTTAGAGATCAAACTGAGCATAGGGCAGCACCTCCTTTCATGATGCTTGCTTTCTAACCCCCGGACCGATGAGTAACTTTGCAAGCCTGTTACCCGGGCACCTTGTGCGAAGAGAGCCCAGCCACAGAGAATCCCTATTGCAAGAGCGCTCCGGTGTGTCAGAAATGCAAGCCCGTTTCAGGTGCGTTGAGGCTGAGTTGGTGAAAAAACCAGGAGCTTAATTCTGTATTTTGGCTGGCTTTTTGTTCCTCGTCCCTGGCCCCAGTGGGCACTCTGCATATGGATGTTCAGCACTTTTGAAATCAGGCCACTTACAGAGGAGCCTAAATATGGAATTATGAGCTTAAATTTAAATCTTGGCCCTGCCGTACTCAGAGCGGTCTAAAAACTAGCGTGGCATAAGCCGGGCCTCTCGTAACCGAATCCTCACAATGTACTTGAAGCGGTGCCATCCAAGTGTTTACAGAAGAACAGAAAGTACCAAAGCTGGTGTCTCTTGAAAGGATCCTTCCCTAATCACAACCTTATGACTTGCAGCTGAATGTTTTGCTGTGTGTTTTGGCTCCCTGCTAAAAGCAAAAATGCCCATCAGTCTCTCCATGCAAGCAAGGCTCGCATCTCCCAACGCTGTTCCCAGCGAGCAAAAATGTAGATGAAGCTTTCCATGCTGCCTGCCTCGTCTCGGCGCTGTAGAGCCAAAGGATTTGTGTGTGTGTTTATAGCAAAGCCCATCTGATAGAGGGACGTTTAGGTACGGGCTTTCTTTCAGATTCTTTCTGCACCAGGATTAATGTTTGTGAAGCACTTGCAGGGCTAAAAGAGCTTATTATAGTTTGTTTTATTGACTTGCTTCCACAGAGACACGTTCAGGGGGATTCTGGGTTGGACTGTTTGCATTGCTGTAATACCTGGAGAGCCCGGCTGTGACGGGGGGGTCCTTCCTGCCAGACAGGGCATCATTCTCTGCCCCAAAGAGCTTACAGTGACAGGGAGCTGGCTTATTTCGGAGCCATCTCAGGTTGTACTGAACTGCCCCTGGAGAAAACAAAGACCCCCGAAGTCTGGCAGAGGCTCAGTCAGCTATGCAAGAAGAAATACAGGAGCACAGCAGCATCCAAGCCAGATGTTGACAGAGGCAGGGAGAGAATTGGGAGGCTGGTGCTGTGCGAGGGGTCAGCGTTTCTCCCCGTCTTAGCTCTGTGTCTTCCGGAGAGTGATATGAAGAAGCTGGGGAGCAGCATTGTCGCGAGGCAGGGACCCTGCCAGGGGCGTTGCAGCGAAGCTGCTGACAATATTTCTCAGGACTGGGCTCCAGGCTGCTCAGACGACTTCTGCTCCGGGTTGTCTTCAGCTCTTTACAGCCTGCAGCAAGTTGAGGGTGAGCATTTGTTCGCAGCTCAAGGCTGGTTTGACTTTTAAGCACGCATTTCTCAAGGGGGCATTGGGCATCAAAAATATTTAAAAGGATTGAGGAGGGGGAAATAGGTGGTTTCAGGCATGCTCTGTGTAACCTGAAGTTGTCCGTTCTCCAGCGTGCAAGGAGGCAGGCATTTGTTACCTGACTTGAACCCCCGTCCTGGGGGTTGAGCTGCACCGTGCATCTAATAATAAAATGTTAGCAACTTGCCCATGTTTCAGTGTTGCTCTCGCGCTCCCAGGGCTTCTGGACTCTCGTGCTGAACGCAGCAGCTTGAGAGAAGATCGTGACTTGATGTTTTCAATATGATGCATTTACTTCAATAACGGCTTTTGGTTATTTTGGGGGCAGGCTGGGAGGCTGCGTCTACTCTGGCGGTTCTGTAAAAGCCTTGAACCGACCATCAGAGGTTGTACGTGTAGCTGGAGTTGCCTTCTGCAACACACGTGCTGGCTGAAATACCGGTACAAGACGGTGCTATGACTTGTGGTGCATGGGAGCTGACTACGCACCCAAAGCAGGGAAGGAAGGGTTAAGCTTCAAAGCACTGCACTTTCTTATCCCACCAAGGTCATCAGGAGTCGCGTGTCTACACCGTGCCCACACTTGAAATATTTGCCCCCTGGTCCTTCACTTTGCTCCTCGGCTCTCCGTGGCACCCAGTGGCATCTGCAGAAGGGTGACCTGGGGCTGTTGGTGAGCAGCGCAGGGTCTCCGGATAACCGGGAGGGGAGATTTGGGAGCTGACGCCCTTTTCCATCCGCTCTAAATTTGCAGGTGCCCAAAAGTGGCCCGGTTCGCGCTGTACATCGTGTGCTGCACTCGCGCCGGGGTGAGTTAAGGTTGGCATTTTCTCCCTTAGCTGAGAACCTCTTGCGTTTTTTGGTTCTTGGATATCTAACGCTGAGCTGCTTTGACTGACAGTAATGTTCTGTGACAGCGCTTGAAATCCGACTCCGACCGTGCATTCCTAAAACTGGGAATCTCGCTGGCTTTTAAAACATGAGGTTTACTTTGAAAAAAATAAAATAAAATAAAAGGAAGAAAACTCCAGTAAGTTTGAAAGCAAGTCTGCCTTCTGCAAAGATCAAGTTATTAGGACGTGTAGCAAGAAGGCGGCCCACAGGCTTGCACATGTTTATCTAAAAATAAACACGTAAAAAGTACGAGGTCTATGAATCTGGATTGAAAAAAGACTGGCTAAGGGTCTACGTTTAATTTTCCTGTGCAAATACTATTTAAACTCCGATGAGAAAAGCCCTCTTGCTAAGCTACAGAAAAATCTTTCTTGTCCTTTAATTCTAGATGAAGGGGATTAGTGTGAACATATTTAACCTCTGACCTTCAAACAAAAGCATTATCAAATTTAGTTGCCAAGTGGTTCCCCATTTAACTGAACTAGTTTAGTATCTCAGTAAACTTTTTTTTGTTGTTGTTGTTTTTTTTGGTGATTTTTTTTTTTTTTTTTTTTTTTGCAAAGCCAAGCTTGAAAATCTATTGTTGCCCTAGAAACATTCATGGATTTAGCAGCGCTCTCTTCTTTTTAGGTGGGAGATGGCTGTCAGAGCACAGATAAGGGACCCCACTTCTGTACAGTTGGCATTAGGACCTGCCTAAGGTTTCGAAAAGCAAACACAACTGCCCGAAACAAACAAAGCTTCTGGTGGTCTGCAAAGCAGAGGCTAGCTTTTCCCCCTCTCCATTTTCCTACACTTCTTTTCCTGCGAGCGATGCATCCGCCTGGCTTGGTGTTTTAAACCATTTGTCATAATCCTGCAAGCACGCAGCCTAGCTAAGGCAGCAATTGCCTGGCTCTTGATTATATATATTTTTTTTTCTTTGCTTGCTGTAATATCACTGCCTTTACCTCCCCAGCCAAAAATGTGCCTGTGATATCTTGATCTCTGCTCTCCGCGGCACTGAAATATTAGCCAGAGCTGGAACGCGCGTCGTATTTGGCTGGCGTTTCCGCAGCCCGTGCATCGTTGCACCACCAGCATCCCAATATGCAAGCCCTTAATGACTTTATTAACTCTTTTTTTTTTTTTTTTCAACAATGTCCATCAACTGTTTAGGTAACTACAGCTTTACGTTTCTGCCGCGACCTGCAGCGGTCACTAGGTTGTAGGCAGTCTTAGGTGCCAGTGACTCAATAGAGCCAAATGAGCCCTTTCTAAATTAGCCCTGAAATGTGTAAAACTAGATGGTCAGGGGTCTCTCAGTCCACAGTAAAATATTCCAGCTTGATCCTGGAATGCCGAAAGGGGCCTCCTTTAAGAAGCTGGTGTCCATTTACAGTGCATCTCTCATAAACTCGGCCACTGGGGTAAGGGCAGCGAGACCAGCCCTCCTGGTATGTGATTGATTATCTGGTATTTATGCCATTGAGGACTTTTCAGCAGTTGAGGGTCAAAGGGTCATCTCATGTGTCTTGCTGCAAATCCGCTTCCTTTTGTACAGTGAGGGCTGGGTGAGCAGACACACAAAAACAGCTTTTTCTTTTCCTTGGGAAAAAGGGGAGGGGGGCGGGCTGGTGTCAATGAATTTTTTTTTCAGCCCTTTCTGAATAGTGTCCTTTTTAATTCTAAAGAACTTTTAATTAAAAGTAGCAGGAAAGTTCATCTTGACAAGGTTTAACTTACCTTAACAGTTACTTTTGTGTCCTGGGATTCTTGCCTCTCTACTTAACGGAGAAAGAAAGAAAGAAAAGAAAATGGGGGGAGGGTCCCGTCCCCCCCACCCTTGCATTACTATTTAATGTCTTTATGATTTTACTGGGAAATCTTTTTTTTTTTTTTAATCAATTTGTAATAAAATAAGAATTGATAAATTCCACTTACATGTCAAAGCAATCGGGGGGTACTGGTATCTTTAATCTGCTCAGTCCTTTAGGGCTAACACAGGCAACATCCTCCAGATTTTTAAAGCATAATTTTATCTCCTAACATGTCATGCAGACGGTCCGGCATATTTTTTTGTTTCCGCTGCAGCTAGATGACAGTGGATATAAACAAAAGTTATATGGACTCTTCCCAAAGGATCCCAAAGTACTTTATTAAACTGATGAACTGTATAGTGGGCTTGCTTCACTCAACGCTGAAACGCTGTCAGCACTGGGGAGGAATGTGGCAGCTGTTTAAGAGGACAGAGGGACACAGTTTAGGGCAGGAAACAATGTCCATATCCAGTGAAATCCTAGAGGAAACCAAGTCGCTGGATGAAACTGCCCTTGTTGGAATTTGAGCTCTACACGCGGCTCCGCTTTCCCAGCTTCCAAGAAGGTCGTGGGATTTTCATTCGGTTTGCATTACGGTAGCGTGTGCAACGTATCGGGCCCTGGACACGCACGAGAAAGAAACGGCCTTTAGCTCCGGAGAGCTTGTCATCTTTGTAAGGGCCGTGGGAGGCGAGGAGCCCACCCGCAAGTCTACCCCACAGCTCTCCAAAGCTGTCCTTGGGGCTCTGCAGACACGGAGGATAAGAACTCCTCTCAACAAATTGCTGGTGCCATGGTGGTCTCCAGACCTTTCCTACCCCAAACCAGGACCACCTGAGACCTTTCTCAGCTTGAGATCCTCCAAGGTTATTGCACAAGGGGTACATCTATGGAGAGCTGCCAAGGAAGGCCCGTAAGCCTTGCCAGAGATGCAGACCTTGGACCCTCGGCACTGGGGAGTCCAAAGGTTGGAATTAGGGACTTAAAATAAAAATTCAGCTTTGCTGATCTCTGCCTCTTCTCTGGGCTGGTGTCCGAGGGAAAAGCAGCTCAAGCTTCTTGGCATATGATTAATCGGCTTCGGTTGAATGGGGGTTGTCCTGACAGTTTCTGGTGGTCTCAAAAAGGCCAAATTAAGTTAATCTTTGGTTCTTTCCATCAGTTTAATTGTTTGCAAAGTGTGGAGAAGACTCGGAGGGTTTCAGTTAGCTGGCTGCCCCTGGGGTCTGGCTTCAGTGACTCTTCTTGTATCCTGAGCATAGCCTGTTGGGTTAATTCAGTGGGAAACTAGGACTGCAAGTGTCACGTTCTGACTCTGGCAGCCACCTCTCCCTGTTCACCCTACAAAGATGACCTGCAATGACACCCTTGTCTCATCAAAGTAAATGGCCACAAACCCTGTCTCTGTCACCAGAGCGCCCCAAGGGATGACGAGGACGAATGGTCACAAACTACTACAAGATCGTTTCAGGCTGGACATAAGGAAGAATTTCTTTACTGTCCGAGCCCCCAAGGTCTGGAACAGCCTGCCGCCGGAGGTTGTTCAAGCGCCTTCCTTGAACACCTTCAAGATGAAACTGGATGCTTATCTTGCTGGGATCCTATGACCCCAGCTGACGTCCTGCCCTTCCTTTGGGCAGGGGGCTGGACTCGATGATCTTCCGAGGTCCCTTCCAGCCCGAATGTCTATGAAATCTATGAACTTGATCTTATCAAATGGTTGCAATGGGACAAACATGGGAGAGGAAGTGAAGACAAGTCCCTTAGGAATGGGCTTTAACCAGGACAGCACAGTAGTACATACTATTGAGGTGTAATGCTTTGCACTTAGCAATGCCTTTCATCCGAGGACCTAAAAGGGCATCTCAAACCTTTTGCATGGATTTCCAACAATCAACTCAACCATGCAGGCACAAGGAGATGCCATTTTTGCAACGGGTTGTTTTGGCTCAGCATCAAAACCCACACTGCCAAGGCTTCCCCTTTCTTCCTGGGTGGCAGGAAGGCTGCAGATATAATGCAGCTTGACCCAGAGCAAATCCTTTAATACCGTGTCTCATAAAATCTTACTTGAAGGGTTAAAATCTGAGCTGGCTCGGATATGACTGCTGCCACGTGTGCTGCAGACTGGTGGCTACGGGACTGTAGGTGAATGCCAATGAATCGAACGGTGCTGGGGTGGACCAGCGAAGAAAAAAAGGGAGAGAAAGCGTTGTCCAAAAATGTTAGCAGAAAATAATTTTTTTTCCAACTGGTTTGACTTGAAATACTTAATGGGAAGAAGAAATCTGGAAGTCACGGTCATCATGAATACGTAGGTAGATGGTCGCAAAAAATGCCATGGCGATTCTCATTTTGCTTGTGTAATAACGAATCTTAGGTCTATGGGAGGGATTGTTTCATCTCCGCTTAACTGTGACAGTGATGCACCTAACATGCCAGACATTTCTGGTGCATTTGATGTGAATGAAGTGGCCACAATGCATAGAAGAGCAATAGAAATTGAGGCTGGGAGGCCCAGCTTGTGTGAGATATCAAAAGGCATAAATACGTGTAGGGTGGTCAAATGGAGACTCTCTCAGATGTGGAGGCCAGTCGAGAGATATGTAAATATGAGGACGAGAAGCAGTATGAGCAGCTCAGGGAGTGCTGGAGCAGTACCTAGCCGGGCTGCTGCTTTGCCTAATATCAGGAAAATAATATAGTCTATACCGGAGAGTACTGGCTCAAGGGGAGATGGAGAATACCATCGTTTGAGCCCTTCGGGATTAGACCAGGGTAATGACTGAGGATTGCGAAGTGTACAATTGGACCTTGGGGGGTGAATGGATTAAATGTCTCGATAGTTCTTTTTGTGGTTTGCCTCTTATTCTAGTCATGGGTTTTCAGGGAATTGGTTAGAGAAATACTGTTCGTGCCAGCTATAATTAGGGGAGAGAGAATGTAAAACAATAACCCAGGAAAATGTAAGGGACTTTGTATGGAGAACTCAGAAGTGCAGTCCATTAAATATCGTTTATATTGCAGCGCCACAGAAACTCTTGAAAGGAACGGTTGTGCTGCTTAACGAGGGATATTAAAAATGGGGTTAGTCGAATTTTATGAATTGCCCTTTATGACTCGGCCTGATTGCTGGCCCGGTCCGACAAAAGACCCAAGTAAGTTCCAAGCTTTCAGCTAGGCTGTTGCATTTTTATTTTAATTAAAGGGAATTTTGCTTTCAATTAAAAATTAAACTATTCGGATAACCCAGACAGGCCAGGATGAAGAGTTTTCCTTTCGTTTTACCCATCGTCAAAGTGCGGCTAAGAGCCCCGCACCCTCCCAACTCTGCGTGCATGCCGGCACACGCGTGCTTGTACCTGTGCATGCATATCCACACGCTTTTCTTTTTTTCCCCTCAGCATAGCCTAGAGTCAGGATTTTCCAAAGTGACAATGAGTTTGGGGTGCCATCAGGTTTTGGGTGACCAGTGAGAGAGAGAGGAGTGGTTCCTGATTGTCAGGAATTATCCACACCCAGCCTTTGAAAATTGGAGGAGGTTTCCATAGTGGAGAATCCAAAACCCGTTACTCCCAGACTCTCCTGTCACTTCCAACAAATGTGGCCTCGCTCTTCTGCAAGGTGCTGGGATCAACGCTTTCTTCGCCCTGCCCTTGTGCCGAGCAGGAAGGGTGAGTGAACAGAGCCCAAGGAGGTTGTAGAGGAGGGAAAGAGATTCTGCTTTAATGTGTCCTTGTCCGCCAGCTTCCTTTGGGACCTTGCTGGGATTGCACTGCCTTGGGCGGGCTGTGCTGGGGTCACAGCAGCACTCGGGGACACCTGTCCTTTATTCAGCACCAAAATAGAAAAGCTGTGGAACTGCAGCAGCCTCCCCATCCTTTGCCCTGGGGCATCACCACATTAAATGGATTTACAGAAAACCAGAGGCTTCCAGATGATGACAGAATTGCTTTTCCATAGCCTCTGGCTTTGTTTTAGCTGAAATGATGCCAAGACTTCTTTTCCTTGCCTGGCGAGGTGGTGGGGAACTCTTCTCGACATTGCACTTGTTGATGGCAAAAATTATTTCCCAAGCAATTGCACACACACTTGGGATTTCTGTTAATGCTGAAATGCAAGCATGCTTTGTTAGAGAGGTAGGAAGTCCCCTGAGCAGAAAGATTTGTCCGCGGTGATTGTTGGCTATTGAGCGAACAACTTCGAATCGGGAGCAGCGTGCGTGCGTCACTGATGCTTTCTCGCGTGCTGACGGCGTGAAGGCTGACTTTATGAATGGGTCTGGAGCTTAACGAGGGGTGTGCACCCAGCCGCACTTTACTGAGCCAGAGACCGGCCCTGGAATCTGATGGAGGAGGTGATAATGGCTTTGGTTTACATTAGTTCCCACCTCACATTTTATCTTAGACGGGGAGCAGGGCTTTACAAGGAAGATTCATCACTCTGCTTTTCAGTTGCAGACACACAAACATAGACAGAGGGGCTCGTTGGCCGTTGCGTCCACGTTAGCAGGACACAAAGAAATGGCCTGATTGAAGAAGAGGAATCGTTCTGTGCCGCTGGTGTCGGGCGCTAAGGAAAACTGCAGGCATAGGCTTGTCCTGCCCCTAAAATGTGAGATGCTAAAATGTGAAGTTTTTCTCCTTTAGACGTGCTTCCCAATTCCTCTTCTGAAAACGTTTTCATTTTTAGGCTGGTAAAAACTTCTTTTTTTTTTTTTTTTTTTCCAGCTTCAACCCATGGTCAATCTCCCTATCTGCCATACCTGTTTTGAGGTTGAAATATCATTGCTCTCTCTTGCACATATCTAAATTTAGATCCTTTTTGATTGTGCAATATCATTAAGTCCTTCCTATTCATCTGCTTGGCCAGATGGGACTCTACAACCACATTTATTTCAGCTACAGGACTCTCTAGTCTACATTGGGAAGAGGCCTTGTATAACTGGTTTGTCCTGGAGTTTGCACTGGTTAGCAGCATAGGGGTATGAACGTGGGGCTGGTCCTGCTCTGAGCAGGGGGTTGGACTAAATGTGACCTCCTGGGGTCCCTTCAACGCTCATTTTCTATGAATCTGTGATTCTGTCTCTGTATCATGCTGTTGTTCCCAAGAAAAGAGTACCCCGGTCTCTACATGCTATATATTAGTGCTAAAATGTGAAGGTTTTCTCCTTTAGACCTGTTTCCCAATTCCTTTTCTGAAAACATTTTGATTTTTAGGCTGGTAAAAACTTGAGTCGCCTTTGCCAGCATCCAAGAGCAAAGTACCAATAATGAGAAGTGGATCAGGGAACAAAACAGCTTGGGTTGCATTTAAAAATGGGTTCCTTTCTTATTTATTTAAGTAATTGCATTAACTTAAAATAATAAGAGTGACATTTGGATGTGCAAACCTCCTTAAATGCAACATTTCCTCTGTGCATTGTGCGCTTGTTGAGTTGCAAACCATTTAGGATTTAGGAAACTTCTGTTTCCCAACTGGGTGGTGAATATGCAGTAAAACGTAATTGGTCTATAAAAAAAAGTTAATCTTTGTTTTCATTTCAAAACATCAGGTTTGTGTGATTGTCAGAAAAAAGAAAAAGGAAACCTGTTCTTACTGCGTGCGTGGGTGGGTGTAATGCTGAATGCATTCCCTCGCTCCAAAGTGTTACTGTAGCTTAGCCGGAGATGCACACTGCCATAAACCCTGCTGGCAGAGTGGCTGGGGGAAAAGGGGTTTGGGATAGTGCGGTGCTGCCTCTCACTTTCTCCTCCACTAAGACGTATGAAAGCAAGAACAGCAGGTATTACCAGTTCACAGTGTGGATTATATATTATGCTTGCAGTACCAGGGGTCATGGATGCCTTGGTGACCTGGGAGGTCCTTTCCAGTTTGGTTCAACCAGACCAGATGGGTGAGAGCACCTGCACATAGCTGCTTCCTTCGGGGTGGGTGCGGGGCTGGAACTGGACCATGATGCAAAGGCTGCAGTGATAGCCCTTTGCATGGCAAGCAGTGTCGAACCGCTCATGTAGTGTGGGACAGGAGGATGGAGGTGAAGGAGCAATGGTCTCAGGTTGCAGCAAGGGAAGTTGAGGTTGGATATTAGGAATAACCTTCTCACTAAGAGGGTATTAAAGCACTGGAACAGGCTACCCAGAGAGGTGTTGGCATCTCTATCCTTGGGGGTTAGCTGGGACGATCTGGATGGGGATGGCCTTGCTTTGAGCAGGGGGTTGGACTAGATGTGATCTCCTGCGGTTCCTTCCAACCCTCATCTTCCAGGACCGCGTCCTAGTGTTTGTCCCTGCAGTTCCAGTTCTCCTGTCTAATACGTTGGTCCCACTCAAGATTGGATTTGCATGTCTGCACTGGAGAGTAGCATGCAACCCGTTAGCAGAGGGCATGTGAACATGATCTCTCATTGCACCGGGATTTCGGGGTAGGAGTGCTTAGTCCATGCAGCTGCTGTATGGGAATACAGTATGGTACCTAAGTGTCTGCCTTCCCTGTTCCTCTCTAAATCCAGGTCCCTGCAGGGGTGACAAATACTTCTCTGAAGAGCTGACGAAGGGAACCTGTGTTGCAAAACAGTTCCCCAGCCTTTATTTCAGCTCAAGGGTTAGTTTTTTGTTTTCCATGATGAAAATGTCCTGCTGGCTTCCCAATCTAATGTGGTTCTCCTGGCACTTCACCCCGTCACAAACTGTGTCTGCGGGAATGAGTGCCCAAAGGCACGGTGGAAAGTGCCTGGCATTCTTTGACTAACTTTTCATTAATTAAGACTCCTTGCATTCAGGTGCTCAGGAATGGGCTCCCATCCAAGGGTTTAAAGGAGAACGCCTGCAAAACCGAATTGGCTCGAATTCCCCTGCACTCTCGTATCCTGCGTGGCTGGTTGAGCAGCAGGCTACCTCGCACCCCTTGCATGGTGCTTTGAGAGCATCCCTGCATGGCTGATGTGGCACATGTGGGGGCACAAGCAGGACTCTCTTGTGTCATTGCACGTGTGTGCACGTCTCCCATGCCCTTGACAGTCTGTCCATGGGGAAAAATTGGTCCTTAATGGCCGTTCTGTGGAGCAGAAGGACTTGTCACAAGTATTCCTCTAAGCTTGGAAGCGGGACCCCAGCTGTGTAGGAGCGTTCGGCTTGGGGCGTTGCAGTGGGTCCCTGCAACATTGGTGTCCCTCGGGCCGTGCTCCGTGGGCTGTTGTCCTCACAAGCCAAAACAGCCCACGTGCAGTCTCAACAGAAGTGGTTTAATGCCTGCCTCTGGTCACGGTTTCCAATGTCATCCCTATTTTCTCTGACAGACAGAAATTTCAGCTCATTTCTAAGGTGCCCAGATCGCAGGCGACTCAAGGCATGTACGCTCTTCTCGTTGGGAATTTTATCTTCCCTTCTCCAAAGGGCACCCATGTCGCTGGGTGTGAACCCACTTGCTCGTCAGTGATTTTTCACCTCGAGTCCAGCTGCTGCCGTGATTGACACAAAGCCATTCTATAAATAAAGTCTTTCTCTGTTCTCATAAAGACTTTGTGGTTTAGTTTGCCTTCAAGGTCAAGATCAGACCTTTCTAAATAAACACATATCAAAGGATCATTAGCAAAGCAGCACTGTTAAATTGAGATATTAACTTCTGTCAACTGCGTGTTTCTTTTTTGTTCTGTAACTCATGACTGCAGTAGGTTTTTATTATTTTGGCCCTAGGCGGTAGCATCTGGCTTCTGTAGAGACTGTAAAAATTAAAAAGGAACACAAATCATTGCGAGAGAAAAGCAGTAAATTCAATGATAAGAATTTAAAATTAAAATGTTTCAGTGCTTTTATATTCCGCAAAACATGGAACGAATGAGCTCTGTGCCTGTTGCAATAAAGCTACTGCTGCTAATAGTCACTTGATTTTTCTCCCGTCTCCCTCTCCCTCATCATAATTCTTCCCTGAGCAATTGCAGAAAAGTGTAATAAAGAAGAAGTAAAGTGGTGGTGATGATGATGATGATGATGGGTAGTCGACGGGCGGAGAGGTACTCGCAGAGTGACTTTCTTATGCAAGTCTGAGGAACAAAGGATTTAAAATTGGAGACGCTGTGTCCAGAAGGAACTGTCAGGTTCCCAGAGACCTTTGAAGCGTATCTATATTGTATATATTATACCCCCCCCCCCCTTCTCCAATTTGGACTAGGCTATTTTTACAGGACCTTGCAGCTCCATTTGTCTTGTTTAAAAGCAGCGATTCCTGACACAGGCATCTGCCTCAGCCCCCCGCGCCCCATAATAAAGGAAGCAAGACATTCTTTAACACCCAAGTTCAGCAGCGCCGTCCAGCTGGGAGCAGGGAGGGTACAATGCCTCCTACTTGCTGCCTTCCTCAGCAGGTGCTGATCCCAGGCAGGAGAGGAGGGTAAAAAGGGGGACCGCAGCCCCTTGGGCTTCATGCATCGTGCGTGTGAGACGGAGGGTTTTGCTGGGAATCTCCCAGCTAGACCTAAGACAGCATGCGTGTTGTGGGGGGGTGGGGGGAGAAGCCACATAGGTCATTTTTATGCAGCCTGTCGTTTTTGACTACTGCACCAACATGCACTGAGGCGCAGGGCCTTTTGTCTCCGAGTCCTGTGAACTTCGCCAGCCAAAGGAGAGGTGAGAAACGGATCCGGTCATTTTGCCTCACTAAAAGAGAATGAGAGAAAGTGTGAAGATTAGGGACGGAGAGGTCGGGTGAAGAGGGTGTGACTAATGTGCCCGGTCATTCAGATATGGGACCACATTGTTCTCAGTGTCCAGATGGTCCTTGGAATAAATCAGCTCAGGCATAAGCAAACTTCCAGTACAAGAATGTTTGTTCAACTGCTTGCCTAGTATAACATAATGACATAACCAAGTACCCGGCCCTGAATAATGGCCATTCAGATTCTAAAGTATATGCTGTAAAGTCTTCTAACAAAGACATCATTTTTTTTTTTTTTGGCCTTCTCTTGCTTTTTTTTGTGTGTGTTGGGAGTCTCTGCGACTCGAGAATGCATTTTCTCCCCGCTTCTCCCTCCCCAGGTTCTCGGGTGCTTGTAACTCGCCTCTACCGATGGAGTTTGGGTTTTATTTTTGGTGTGCCACAGCAGAGCATTTCCTCTTTCATCTAAGCGGGGAGAGGGCACTGCTGCTTGTCCTGCGGGCTGTTTCCTTTCCTTGGAAAAGTGCATGTGCATAAGACTGCTTGGTGCCTATCTCAGTAGGGCCCTGAACTTTTGGGGCATCCAGTCCTTACTGTCATGCTACTATCAAGCAATCGTGTAAGATCATATAGCCTCTCCCGTCCGAGACCGGACCAGGTCGCTCGCTACAAAGGTGCCTTCTCTAGGATGATTGTCCTAAATTAGATATCACATGAGTATGGGCTTCCGCTTTTTCCTTCTCTTGGGAAGCTGTGCCAAGAAAAACATCACCGCAGAAGATACTGCCAGCAGCCAGCTGAAACACAAGAACCCCCCAAATTGTCCTTGAATACATGCCATGCCTTCCCTGAGACCCTTTTTCTGCTCTTGTTCTAACCTCAGCTGGTCAAAAGCAGCAAAAAGACAATACGCTTAAGAAAAGAAAAGGACCTCCCCATTTTTCATCATTTGAGCCAGGTCCTTTTCCAGCTAGTTGTCCTCCTAACCTTGTCACTTTTTGTGTAGGGGTGTTAAACATGTTCTGGTTAGAAAAAGGCAACGTACCAACATGGGAGCTGCCAAAGAGGGAAAGGTTTCCCCCCTGGTCCTTGACGTTGCAGTGAGCAGCTCTTCCTTCCAGTAACTGCAGCATGGAAAAAAAAAGCATTAAAAGAGGGGGGGATCTGCAGCAGAATAGCAGGCAGCTTGTGCCACTTTTTAAGAATTAATTTTCTGCAATCAGTGAAACTTAGGCAGAACGCTGTGGTATCTCCGAGTAAATAATAATAATCAAACAAATGCCCCCTTGAGAGAATTTGCCTTCTATAAAGATGTTAATTAGTATGAAAGCTCAGTCCTTGAATCTAGAGGCAGCCTTTGAAACTGGTTTTGGATGACTGGTGTTACCGGCACAAAATGAATTGTATCTTCATTTATCGCATGTTCTTTCCCTATCTACTTAATCAGAAAGTTTCAGGGTAGAGAAGATGTAAAGGGGAGGGGGCTGCCTGGTTTAGTCCCTCTTTAGGGAGGTCAGGCATGTCCTTCCTTGGTCAAATATAAGGTGTCTTTGGGGGATGTCTATATCTATCTATCTATCTATCTATCTATCTATCTATCTATCTATCTATCTATCTCATAGTTACTTATGCATACCTTGCTTATAAGGTGCAAATGTACCCCGCCTTCTACTTGGACTTGGATTCACCAACGTGTGTAAAACACATTGGGTCCCTTGGAGGATGGGTGCTTGTGAAGTATAATGTTGTACGATTTTGTTAAAAGTCCCTAGTTCAACCCTGTCGGTGTTGGGATGGAGGGAAACAAGACTGGAGACACCACGCACGTGGATCCATAATCTTTGAACAAACAGTAACACGATGATTGGGCGTTGGTTATGTTTTTATCTGTGTAAATCACTGTGCAGACTTGAATTATTCCTCACAATACCCCAGCGCAAGAAATATGGTGTATTTATTGTTACCTGATGGGTGGATGAGGTGATCCAGAAAGGCAAAGTGATGTGCCCAAGACCTTCCAGCGAGTCAGTGGCAAAGTGAGGATTAAGATTCGGGCTCTCCTGACACCCAGCCCTTGGCTCCCCTAAGTGTCTTTGTGTGTGTTCAGGGGGAGGTCTGTGCCTGCTATACCGCGCTCCGACTCCTTGCCCACGGCATCCTGCGTGCTTTCCCCCAGCGGTTGCAGGAGTGCTGCTGTTGTACACTGCCTTTGAAAGATGCTTCAAATAAAGTCTCCTTTTAAAGAATATGCTTTTAGCATTCCAACACTGCTACAGTATTAACAGAAAACAGCAATCATCTCTCAATAGGGTCATTGTTTCATGCAGGAGTGTTGCAGTAGAGTGACATGAGAGGGGGAAGCGTAAAAGGAAAGGTTTGCTGAGTGCTAGGATGACACACTTTTTTTTTTTAATATAAAAGGGTTTTCAGAAAAACTGCAATTACCGTAGGTCTTTCACACATTTTGTTCGGGCTTACTTTGATGCTGCCAACTAAGAAATGTCATTTTTGTCTTTGTCATAGCATGCACAATCACAGAAACAGATACTAAAACCAGGTTAATCTCCTTATCCTTTACTAATGTCCTGGGGCAAAATGCAATCTCCCTGTGCTGGCTGGAGGGGACAGGGGAAGGGTGCAGTTTTAAAGGCTCTGGGTGAGCATCCCACTGGAAAGCCTTGGTGCTGTTCCAACACGCGAGCTGCGCAGAGCTCAGTCCGGTTTTGTTGCTTGCTGGGGCTGCTCTTAATTCTTGCAATGCTTCCTCCTGCCCTGGGGGTGATGGAAATGCAGTGCCACGCATATGGGGCAGCATCTGGGGAGAGGAGCCAGGCTGGGCATGGACTGATTCTCCATGGTGCAAGCAGACCTTGGGCAGCGGCTGTGTGTTCCTCTCCATGCTGCCACTAGAAAGCAGCATTGCCCCCACGATCCATGGCACCTTCCTCAGAGATGCCAATGAGTGAGACAGCTAGCATGAATGGTGACTCGTTTCAAATATATGCTTGGCTGCTTCAGGCCCTTCACCATATGCCTTAGGTCTGGTTGACTTTGGCATTTAAACTCATATACTTATTGCTTCTCAATAAGGGCTACACTCACCGGCTCCCGCCACAGCAACCTGTTTCATCAAAACCATCCAGCGGATCTCATGCAGAATGCTTTGAGGTCAGCACGATGGTTGCTGGAAGCCTTGGCCAACGTGACATGGGCAACCACAAAATAAGAAGCTTCTTAACCGTTCCTTGATCCACTTGGTGTAATAATCATGATAACACTGGTATTGAAATATATTGAATGGTGACTATATAAGTGGGAGAGCAGGGAAGACCCAGGGTCACTGGATGATAAGCTTAGAGGGTTACATAGACAGGGGGGACCTCCGGTACAGGTCATTGATTGGGTTTGGAAGCACACCTCTCTTGCAGATCTGTTTTCTCAAGGCTGCAGCAAAGTCCCCACCGTCACGACAATGCTTGCCACTCACGGACCACAGCAGTTTGAAGCAAAAACTGTCTGTGTATTTGAGCAGGCTCCATGGCGTGGTGCGTGGACTGCTCCTAGTCCACAAATATGATGCTGGCTTCCCCATGCTTGCTTCCAGCTGTTTCATTTTAAGGCTGCTAAAAATTTAGTATTTTCCTAATGTCATCTTCCCACATAAGTGTCTGCCAGGATGCTTGCAGTGGCCACTAGGAGGGGAGTTCTCCAGGAGACGGTTGCTGTTAAGTATGGATTAATTTAAAAAAAGGACCCATTCTGCAAGCCAAGGCAGTAAGCACCTGATCTCCTGAACTGGTCTCTGTTCTCCTAGAAGATTTTTTTTGCAACCTTAATCTATAGTGACAGCATACTTGGCATTTCTGTTCTGAAACTACATGTTTTGTTCAATATAAAAATTGAATAAAGGCAGATTCTTGCTGGAAAACGCTTCCGCCCCACGAGGCATTTCACTCTATTTAAGTTTCTGGAGTGCAAGGAATATCCCATGCATTGACGTTGTGTATGAGAGGCAGTGTCATGTAGTGGCAGAGGGCAGGATGGAGGGCTTGAGCCTCGGCCACTGCACTTAACAGTTTTGTGCCTCAGTTTTCCTGTCTGTAAAATGACAAGAATGACGCATGCTAAGCAGCATGCTGCACGGCTATTCAATGCCTGCAGTGTTTGTAACACGGCATTTTGGTCATCGCAACATGCAGACTGCTTTGACTTCCACATGCCAGTCTTCAGATTGTGCCCATTGCTGCCTTTCCTCTGTGTAATGCCCCCTCCCCTCCTTCCCTGAATATGTTTTACAGCCAAAAACCAGTGTTTAAAACATATTAACCCCTGACCAAGCAGGAGCCCCACCTGAGCCCCTTCTGCGTCTTGGTCATTAGTGCCTTTGGTTTTCAACACGATGCCCCATATGGTGCTTCATCCCAGGCAGGTTCTGGGCAGCTGGCACAGACCACCCCTCCCTCTGCAAACATTAATGCTACGTAGACTTAAGGTTGCTTTGAGGCATTCATCTGTGCAGCCTGGACTTGGCTTTGGGAAGCTTCAGGTGTCTTGCGTGGAGCAGGGGGCAAGAGCCTGGAGGGCTGGCTGGGCTGGCACTGGCAAGGCCTCCACCAGCAGGGACTGGGGGGCTGGAGCCGGACTCTGAGTGTTAGGATGCAGAAGAAGCAAACGTGGCCAAGACCTGATCTGATTAATGGACGCAGTTAGATGATGAGGTTCAAGCTAACGCCGCCTCTGCAGTTCAGGTGCTCACAGTTTCCTGCTGGAGTTCAAACATTTGCACACACCGGGTCCCTCCAAGTCCTTGAGCGGGGCTGATCAGGGATTTGCGAGCTTGAAGGCAAGCAAGGCAGCTTTGCTTCACGGAGGAGGAACTGCAGGATGCACTTACTGTCCTCTGGCCCCTACAGTAGATCCAGTCCCCACTTAGAAACAAGAGGATGAATATTTGATAAGGAAATAAAAGCTGCTGCATGATTAAAGCCTTGCATATCGCATCGCAAGAGGCCCTTAGCCAGCCTGCTGAAGGGACCAGCCCGGGGGGCATTGACTCCTCCCTGCTGCAAGCAGAGCTGGATCTCGGCGCCAGCTCGGTGCGGGCAGCACGCCGTTTGCGCCCGATGCCAGCTGAGCATTTTCACCGTACACAATCACTCTTACTTTTCTCTCCCTTCCCCAAAGATTAGTGCCTGAGCAGCAAAAGGCTCCCGGGCAGCCTCTGCTCTGCCTCCCAGCCCACGAGGCCTGGCTTTTCTTCGAGGGGTTCGTGACCGTTTTGCTTCTGTGTGCAAATGGCACACCCCTCCCTTCTCGCACCCGTTCATCCTTGTGTGAAGCATCCGGTCTGGGCACCACCGGTGTGGAGGCAGCGAGGTCTTCACCCCACTTCCCATAATGCTGGTGCCACCGTGGCAAAGATGGGAGCCTAGCAAGGATTTGGGAGAAATAGTCTCCTTTCCCAATGCGACGCTTCGCTCAAAAACAATTGCTCATCCCCTGCCTGGTTCCTTGCTGACCTGGGCTATCTCTAGCCTCTGATTGCTTTGAATCCAGCACGTGTCCAAAGCTCTGGGGCAGACCCAGCCACGCTGGGGCAGTCATGATGCACGTTTCCTTTGGCACCGCTTTTGGCACCAGCTGCGCTCCCTGTCCGGGCGCGTCTCGTTTTTAAAGACCCGTGACAGGCAAATGGAGGAGAATCGGGACCTCGGTTCAGGAAGCCCCGATAGATCGGGGGTAGGAAGAAACATTTCCATCACACACACGGAGAGGGGGGGTGGAAAACTTGAAGTCAAATGTCTCAAAGTCAGATCCCTTTTTAGTATGAATTTGCTGTATCTCATTCTGAGCACTAATTCCAATTTAATTGCAAGTGGCCTGAAGCCTCTTCAATAGGAGTAACAAATGGTTTGATTTTGTAAACTTCATCAGACTGCATTTTAAATGCGACACACTAGCCCGGCTCGAATGCCAATGAAGCACTGAAGTAGCTCTCTGTTTACTAATTATCCGTTTTTACTTCAAGCCACGCTGGCTGGCTTGTCTGATTAAATCGGATTTGTGGGATAGAGAACAGCTAGCAGAGTTTTCTCTATAGTAAACGAGATTGAAACTATGGACCGCCTGGCTGCACACTGTAAATTATATTTCCTTTTAAAGGGGACGTGTCTCTTTTATTCCTCCGGCGTACCTCCTGCATATTAAACTTTACGGTACAGAAATGTGCCCGGCTCTTTTTCTTTTTTTTTTTTCTTTTTGTTTTGTTTCCTTAAATCCTGCATCCTTGCCATATGCCCGTATCCGAACAAATCTTATTTTTATTCTTTCCTTTGCAGAACCAGAGGGGGAGAAATTGCTAGTTTGCACCAATGTTGTAATTTTCTCATTCTTTCCCAGAAGTTGAGAAGGGGAAGATTCGTACTTGAGCGTGGCTTAGAAATATAGGCAGTTTGCCTTTAAATCTGCAGGAAGAATCCTCAGTTTAGGAGAAAACCGAATCACTTAAAAAAAAAATAATAATAATAGTAATAATCTGCACATCTCCCTGCTCATAGGCACCAGTTTAAGGAGGGGGGTTTTTTTTTCCTCCGTCAAGTCTGTATCAATCCAACAAAAATCAGCTTTCAAATCACCTGTTATTTAAAGCCGCCTTGCACGTATCAGACGGCTCTCGCTTCCAAACAGTTAATGTTGCATCCAAAATCTAATCTAAATGGCAGACTATTGCCTCTGTCTTTGAAGCCCTCCTCGCTGACACTCACTGTATTAATTGTTTACTACTGCAGGCGTTAAGGAAACAACGCATAGTCTCTCCAAAAAAAAAAAAGAAGAGAGAAAGAAAGATGAGAGAAGGTGGCTATTGAATGTAGTGTAATAGGGCTATGCTTAAACCTCTGCTGTTGCTAAGACTTTAATTCCACAAGCTTGACCTATTCTGCCCTCTCTCTTGGTATCTATCTTTGTGCCTAGAGCTTTTTATATTTTAATTTGCTTTTGAATGTCCTACAAAATTAATGGTATACTTTTTGCCATTGTGCAGTGTACAGTACAGGGAAGGCCCCTTGGTGTTCTCTGATAGCACCGTTACCGTGGAAATGAATGGCCACTATACTTTCTGTTCCATATTCTCTCCTTTTAATTGTTGACAGTAAAAAGCATTTAAATGCTGCTTAATTTGTAATCATCTTCTGGAAAAAAGGAGAGAAACCATTAAAATGTCAGCCAAATGAATAAATCCGTCTTTCTCTCTCTCTTTTTTTTTTTTTTTTTGCCTGTGTGTATGGGGTGGTGGTGGTGTTTATTTATCTGGGGTGATTTTTCTTTCAATGCCAGAACGTTCAAATATATCTAAATGGCTCTGAGACAATAGTGTTTCACTTTGGCGCTGCGGTGTGGGTTTCATTTGAGTTTGAACTCCGCGATGGGCTGGGAGGCGGAGGGGGGGAAGAGGGGGAACCTCCCCGAGGGGTCTGCGCAGCCAGCATCTATTCAGGCTGGAGGAAGATGAGGTCTCCGTCCCTGTCCCCATCCCCGTCCCCATTTTCAGGGGCTGGCGTGCGCCCGGGGAGCTCTGGGGCATGCTTGCGGTGCTGCCATCCTGATGGGCGCAGACTTCGTGGTCCACGTGGAAGCAGACACGTCGCAAGCAGCTTGGCGTGTGTTTGTGGCTTGTCTCACAACCCTTCAGGCCTTTATTTCTGGTGCCTCTGAGCGGTGACCCCTCTGTATTAGTCTAGGTTTTAAAGGTTTAGACTGGACTGCAAGGGAAATGGCTGGATTCCCCACGGTGTGCGTTGCAGGTGGCTTTAAGCAGGAGGGAGACTTAACAAGACAGGAGTGGCTGGAGACGTGGCACGTTGGCAGGTCTGGCCCTGGCACAGATGCCGGAGTGGAAGTTTGGCCCCCTCTCCATCCAGCACCAGCTGGGGTTAAGCCCCAACGGCAATGAGTTGAGCTGAAAAATGCCTTTCCAGGGTGTCCCAGGCCTACATATCGCCCTCACCACTCGTGCCCGATGGGGTTGGGGCTCGTGAATGAGATCGGTCTTGAAGTTAGGCAGCACAGCGAGGGGTCTTGAGATGGTAATTGGCAATGGCTTGGAAGTTGAGACGTGTCCCCTTGCCAAATGCCATGGGTCGGGTCAAGTCCCGGTGTCACCTCTGTACAGCTTTACTTGAGAGAGCTTGTTATTCCTTGGAGGGGTGCCAGCCAGCCCTGCGCGCACGCTTTCCCTGCTGAACATCTGCCAAAGTTGGGCAGGGATGGGGAGGGGGAAGCTGCTGGCTCCTACCAAAGCCGCACGACTAGCCGCTCTCTTTGTGTCACTCCGCTCCTTCCAGCACGGACCCCTGGGCCTGAAGCCCTCCCTGCAGTCTGCCAGGCCTTCGCCCTCTTCTCCGAAGGACGGACTTTTTCCACGTGGCCTGTGGACTATTCCTGTCCCCTGAAACGAGGAGTCGCCCATCAGGCTGCGGGGAGTGGGGAGCAGGGCAGGGGATGCCATATAGACCAAAAGGAAATTAAGTCTAAAATCATTCAAAGCAGAGAGAAATAACCCTGGACCAAGAAGAAGCTCCAGCCATGAATACTTTGTCACTTGTGCTCTTAAGATCTCATCCCGTCCCCCTGATCTGTTCAGATGGTTGCCTTCCTCCCATCGCAAGCCTCGTCTGCCTTGTCCGAAGCCCTCGGTGCAATCCTGCAAGGGGGGAATGGCAAGGGGAGCACACCCGAACTATAAAAGACGATTAAGGAGGAAACAGCCTCATGGAGCAAGACTAGGGAGATTCGGGGTCAGTTCCTGCCTCCGGCACAGAGTGACCCTCGGCAACTCGCTTTGCGCGTCTGTACCTCGGCTAGCGTCTGTAAAGTGAGAACAGCCCCTCTCCCGTCCCCTCATCTGGTTTGCCCACCACAGCCTCTTTGGAGAGGTTTTCCACTCGTGCACGGACAGTGCCGAGCACCGGGATCACAGTGGAGGCCTTGAAACGTGGCTGTCGTGATGGTAGATAATTACAGCTGCATCTCAAGTGAAGGCTCCCACATCTCGGGGCACAGACATAGGAGCGGCTCGCTGCTGAGTAAAGCCGAGTGGCACTTTCCAGCTCCTTAGTATCTACCCAGGTGTACGCGTTTCCCCCAAGGAAACTCACCTCTCCCTTCCCTGAGACCTCAATGACTGTGGTTTGGCTTCTGCTTACTGCCGCATAGGAGCCTCCACACTGGCAGGGACCGTGGAGCAGCTGATTTTGCCCCGTGGTAAATTGTATGTCCATATCCGAAGCTGCAGAGGGGTTATTTAAGTGACCGATCAAACTAGAGAGGACCCAAGCTTTGGAGGTCGCATGTGAGCCTAGAGGTCATGGGCGTGGGGACCCGAGGCTCTGGCTAGCCACCGTGCCTGTCAGCGTATTTATTTATAGGCCAGCTGCCCCTGGGCCAGCCCTCCCTTGCTATTGTGCTGGGTTTTTTTTCCTCAAGGCCATTAAAGTTTCCTTTTTTTCTGGGTATTAAAACAGGCCCCTCCGTTTCACCAGCTTGTGCCGCGTGGCAGCGGGCTGTGCCTGGCAGAGCCCCCACAAGGCTTCTCTGTCTTTAACCGTTCAGAAACGTGCTTCGGTTCTGCCTCGGGATTGGAAACGAGCCCCTTCTCCCCTACCCTGTCCCCAAGCCCAGACCGCATCCCGCCTGTTGGAATTGGACTCGGCAGCTCCGGACGGGAGCTGTCTCCTGCACCCATCTGCTCTGGCGCTGGGTCACCTTCTGCGCAGCGAGCTTTCGGACACCTCCCGTCTAGTCTCCTCTTTTGAAGACAAGCCTTCGCCGCCTCCTCCTGCAAACGGCTTCATTGCCTAATTGACCTCCCCACCAATGCTGCCGCCCGGCTTCCCCTAAAATTCTCCCTTCTCGTGGTTTCAGGTCTCCCTCCTCCTAATTTATAGTCTCCTTTAGCCACCTTCATTAATTCCTCCCCCAGCTTCAGCAATCTCAGAAGGCAGCGGAGGACGTTACCGTTCCCTTTTGAGCATCGCGGCGCGGGGACGGGGCAGCTGAGTGGGAGAGGGCGTCGTGTCACTCCAGCCTGGACTTTGCAAGCGCTCTCTCCGGCAAGCCACCCTCACGCCTGCATCGTTAAGCTTGTGGGAAATGTTGTACATTGTGGGCTCTGTGTGTGCTTGTGTCTTTATCCCGCTCCAGGGAAAGTATATTGGTACCGTGCACACGCTCATCGGGGTCAAGCGCCCTCGGTGCCCCTTTGCTGGGTCCAGCTCTCCCCGTTCCTTGCCGATGGGTCTTTGGGTGCGCGCCGTTTTGAGGGGGGCTGTTTTTGTCTCCCCACCCCTTTTGCTTGCAAAAGGCAACTCCTCTCTAGCACTCTTGCTGTTGAAGTTAGTCCAATTTTTCAATCCGGGGCCAATTAGTTTCACAAATGAGGGCCCTGTGGTGCCATCGGGGATTTGTTACGGGCCTGCGCACTGGCCTGGCTGCATTGTTCCTCCCTTCCACCCCTGCTAGAGGCCATTGTTCTCGGCCTCAGCGGGTACTGCTTATTGCAGATTTATATGGGCAGACCTCCTGCTGGCTCAGGGCCTCCACTCCACAGCTGGCTGTGGTACTTAGGGCCTCAGCCCCAGTGACCTCTGACCCGATCCTGCTGTCATTTTGAAAGTTACAGACCAGAGGGCTGCATACCTCTCGGGATTTACTTCGCGCGACTCGTCTCGTTTTGTTTTGGGGCTTTGCGGACACCGCGCAGAGTTGTGTCAGCAGCCGCGCGCGGTGCGTGTTTCCCACTGGACGGGGAAAAACAAAATAAAAGGAGCGCGGGGGTGAAGCGGGCTGCCCCGCCAGCGGGGCGGAGGGACCGTCGCGCCGTTTAGCGCGTGTTTTGGGGGGTTTTTTATTTTTAAATCCTGCGCTTCGATCGTTTCTCCCCGCTCTGATTCGTGGCGCGTTCGGGGCCCGCGTTATGTGGGCTCCGTCAAAGGCAGAATAACTCGGGCTTGACTTTCTCTGCGCGTGCACATGCACATGAATGATCACCTTGTCATTTGAGCTTGCGGCAGAGACCCAAAAAGAGACACTGCCACGTATCGGTCTTCCGCACCAGGAAGTCTCGCAATGTCAGGCTCTTCTGAGAAGGGTTCATTCATGCTTTTGTTGATTTTTTTTTTCCCCCCTTTGCTTCCAAAGTCCTTTCTCTGGAACATCCCCCCTCCTCCCCTCTGCCCTGATCTGATTGACAAAATTAGCAAATCCAGTCATGTTACCTTGATTGTACCATAAATCCCATATATGCCGGGGCGCACACCTTACTGGGCGAGTGAGCTGACAAATATGTTTGCTGGAGCTGAAGGTGCCATGCAATGCAGCGCACTTGTCTACTCGCGGCAGAATAAACACAGGCGACGACAGCCGCTTCCCTGGCACGTCCCTTTGCATCTTAAGTTTTTAAAGTGGGATCATCACGGTCGTTCTTAGCATAATCCGAAACGCGGGCAGTGCCCCTCTGAAGGGCTCGCTGCTTTTCCAGCCTTATGAACATCAGAGCGCGTCGTCCCGTGCCACCCGCGCCCCTCTGCTTAAGCGGCAGATTATACCATCTGGTGACGTATAGGCTGCGAAGACGTTTTTAAGCGCTAGCGAGGGAAGACCGCCTGTACCATGCTCACACTGGTGGAGAAGCTTAGTGTTAGAGGAGATGGCTCTGCCAGCGCATTTATAGTGTGAGTTTTGGGGGGAGAGTGAGATCTTTTGGCATTTATGGCAGGCAGAAAGCTGCTGAAATACGTCAAGATGTATTGCTGCAGCTCTTTAGGGAGAGGGGAAAGCAGAGAGCCACGATTCTCCTCCACTTCTGCATCCTTTTAGGATGCAGACAGTATCCCGCCTCCCTGCCCATGACCGGTGTGCACCTGGACGGCGCCCGGGGGAGGCGGGCCCATCCCTGGATGGAGAAGGCAGCACCAGTGTGGTGACTTACTGGTGAACGCAGGTTATAAGGCTTGTATCCCAGGAGGCTGGATGCAGGTTCTTGGGGTGGGGGAGGTTGGCTTATGTGGGGCAGCCAGCTCTGGGGTTGGGGGGCTGTTGAGGACCCCATCTGCAGGGTCGTGTGGTCAGACGGCGTGGTTGCTCCATGGCCCCCTGGCATCCGTGGTGCTCTGATGCTCGCAGTTAGCAACTGCTGTGCTGTTAACAAAAAAAGGCACGGTATATTTAGAGGCTCTGCTCTTTTGATTAAGGAGGCACTTCTAGCTCAAGATAATAAGAGCCTTGGGTTGGCAAAGGTGCTGCACCTGAAATCTTCTCCAGCTGTGCTCCGCGCTCCCACTGATCTGTTATTTCCCTTAAAGACCTAATTGGTATGGAAGCAGCACAGGTGTAAACATAGCCATTTTGCTGTAACTCATGAGCTGGCAAGACACCTGGGTGTGCTGAGAGCTCCTCTTCCACTGCAGTGCCCCCCCCCCCCCCAGCTTTATCTCCATCCAGGCATTTTGTTTGTGCATTTGCATGGAGAGGTTAGTGCTCCCCGGGCAATGACATGCCTCCGATCTTGAACCACGCCAACTTCGTGTCTGCTCTGGACCAAGTCTGTGTTGGGGGGTTGTCATGAGCCATGTGAGCGGGGAGCAGGAGGGCAGGTGTTGCCTGTCTTAATCTGGCACAGCAAAGGTTTTCTGAGCAAGGGCTGAGCAGGGCTTTCCGTGCCACACTCTTCTTTCCGAGCGCTAGGAAGGAAAGGATCCACGCTCTGAGAAACTATCTGGCAGTAGCCAAGGAATGGACTAGACCAGTGGGGGCCAACTTTTTGGGCCATCAGGCCACAAATTGGCCCTGAATGCCACTCTGATCCCCTTCCCTTGTCTGCTCTGCTGCTTTGCTTACTGTTCCCCATCCTGTGATCCCAGCCTGATCTGCTGCTCTGCCTTCTCCTCCCTATCCTGTCCCCTCCCCAGTCTGCAACATGCCTCACACAGAGGCTGCCCGTGCCGCAGGCGGGCCCCCTCTAGACTAGATGTCCTAAAGATTTTGCATTTAAATATTCAGAGCAAAGTCTCAGCCCTTCTGGAATTGGGAAGAAGTTTGCCAACGACTTTACCGCAGAAGGCGTGGGGCCCTCGTTCACATGAGCAGAGTGCACTGCAGCCCCCGGGGAAGGATGCCATCCTTATCCCCGTGCTCCGAGGTGGGCTGTGGTCCTGCCCCTGCTCCACCATGCATTTCCTACTGCTGCCCTCACTCCCTGGCCAGTGGCTCTGCATCCTCCCTTGCCTGCTGGTCCTAAGAGAGCTTAATGTGCTGGCGTACCGAACCGTGGCTGAAAGCCATCGCGAGCTCCCCCGCACCCCAGGCTGCCTATTGAGCACAAGCCCTGCCGTCGCCCTTGCAGACCCCCTGCTTCCTCAGACCCTCTGTGCCAGCCTGCTCTTGCTAAGTGCAATGGGCCAGCCCCTGGCATGGAAACCGGCTGCTGGGTTGCCATTTTGATCCCTTCCACCCAGCCATCTGCACCTGAAATCCAAACAGACGTGCTGCTTTGGCACACAAGCTCCATAGCTTATCGACCCCCCTTCTCCCCCAGGAGGCAGCGATGGAGGCCTTTCTGCTGGGGAGAGCTACCCACATGCTCTTTGCCTTGCAGAAGTGTTCGGGGGGAGTTAATTGCACCTACAATAAGCAAGAAGTGCCTTTTTTTTTTTTTTTAAGGCAATGCAGATTCAGTGGTTACCTTGCACATCTTGCTGTTCCTAATGAATTGCTAATACAATTTTCTAGATAATTTTATTTCCATAGTCCCCACATTTTAATGTCTCCAAAAAGCTAGCATTTATTTGCTTAATCTCCCAGCGTAATACAATTTGCACTGACTCATAGGTTCTGAACAATCAGCTATGCATAAACTAAAACAAATTGTTTAATAACACAAAGGTCTTATATTTATATTGAAGGTGTGTACATATCTCTATTTTTTCCTTTCCCTGTTCTGTTGATGCAGCCAATTTTATAATTGTGTGTGTGGGTCACAGGATTAAGTTTCTGTTCATAATGCTCTGAAGGATCCCAACCAGTATGGGAGATGAGGCATTATTCTGCTAAATTCAGGCCTCTGGGAGCCACTGTTATATCCAAAGCAGATACTCAAGCTATTCCCATGTGCAGCCTCTGACCAACATTAGAGTTTCAAAGGGGCTGGGATACTGCTTGCCTTGATAACTCATGCCCAGACTCGCACGGGTACCTGGAGCTGGTGTTTAAGGCAGGCTGTCCTTGCAGAGGAAGCTAATACAACTAGCTACTCGGTAATGGGGAAAAACAGGGGGCTGCACAGCTGGTAGTTACTGGGCTGAGTTCTCACCCAGGATAAAGGTGTTCTCACTATATATCCCCTTGCACAGTAAAACATCCCGCACTTGTGTGTGATTCATGGTCCTGTGGATGGGTCGTAGTCCTGGGTTTTGCACTGGTCCCGCTGCTGACGTGCATCACCAAGCTCCCCATCGGTGGGCTGAGAGTTACAGTACCTGCATGCCTGGTAAAAGGCATCAGCGTGGATGAAGGGTGCGTGTGAACATTATTGCTCATTCTTGCACACGTGGCTCAGCAGCAGGTTTCGGTGAACGTCTCGGGATTTTCAGATGCCCCCGCTGTGCCCATCTGGGTGAACAGTGGCCCATTCAGAGGTGAAAAACAGGTGCATGGAGAGCAGCAGATCGTGTGCTGCTCAGTAGGATTTGGTGGTCTTAGCATCCTCTTCTCCTCCCCAGCTGATGGTGCTGCCCCTCTGCCCTCGCCCTGCCTTCCAGCCAGCTTGGCATCATGAGGTGCAAAGTGCTCAAGGTAACGAGTTGTCCTCGTTACTGGGTGCCAGACATTGCAGGACCCGCAAGCTCTTTCCTAGCCTGTCCTGTGACCCCCCCTGCAGTGAGGCTTTTGCTGTCTAGCAGCTAACTGCCTGTTATGTTTTCCCCCAAATTACCTCTTGCTCTCGATATCCAGACACCCATTAGCAGAGCATTCTCTTCCCATTTCCACTGATGGAATTTGAAAGCCGGCATATACACATTCATAATCTTTATTTTTTTTAATTTGCTGCTTAGCCAGTTTAATCAGGTTGCGTATTAGGTCTACTGTGCTAATATGCTCTTGATACTTCATTTGATAACGAGCAGCCTTCAGGAAGAGTTGCTGCGTTTCGGAGCTGTGCAGCACGTTGGCCGTTTTGCTGGGAGCCTCGCCCCGTGGCTCGGGATCTGCTGCTGTAGGGACGGAGGGAACCGGAGGGGTTCGGTGCCCAGTTAAGGGAAGCAGAGCTGTGCGCTCCACCACGTCATGCAGGGCTCAGTGTCACTGCAGGTGTGAGGTGTGCTTGGGATATAAAAAAATACCACGCAGTCTTTAAAAGACCTTCCCATTGCTCTGTGTCCCAGGGAGGGATGGGGATGCCTGCTCTGCCGTGTTGGACCCCCCTGTGTCTTTGGCAGGAGCTAGATACTAGCGTGCAGTATGAAACGCCGTGTTCAGGTCGGTGTGGGCAGGACAGCCTCAGCCGCCATGGGGATGCCCTGGCAGTGCCCTGGGCGGATGCTCTCCTGCTGGGCTGTCCTGCAAGCTTGCTCGGGCCCAGTCCTCTGCGCCCAGTTAGAGTGATGCTAAACCCACTGGAAGTGCACTGGTTTGTCCAGGGGATTGCAGAGACAGGGGAATAGCCAGCCTGCATAAGAGCCTGTCTACCCCAGGGCCGGGCTGTTTCCAAGGTTGATGACAAGGCTCCTCTCTCTTCCTCTCTCCTCCCAGGCACCGATATGGCTGTCTTCTGCCTGCTGTGCGGCAAGAGGTTCCAGACGCAGACCGCCCTGCAGCAGCACATGGAGGTGCACGCGGGAGTGCGCAGCTACATCTGCAGCGAATGCAATCGCACTTTCCCCAGCCATACCGCCCTCAAGCGGCACCTGCGTTCGCACACAGGTAAGGGGCAGTGATGCTCGGCAGCCCTGCGATTGCTCCGGTTGGGGGTGCTCCGGCTCACGGCAGGATCCTCTGGGACCCATGAGCAATTGCCTCGGGAACTGTGTGCTGGTTGTGCTGGCCCCTAGTAATGCAGCACCCCTGCCATTGGTTCCTTGCAGCGCATCCTCTAGTCCTGCCTGTGGTCTGGGAACAGCGTTTCTACCCATCCCTGGTGCCAAGGTCAATGCAGCTCATCCATTAGGTTCCTTGGGCTCTTCTCAGCCAGGGCCTCCCTCCAGCCATGTCCAAGGGTTGCAACCAGGAGGGTGCAAGTGTCCTGATGTGCTGGCTCTTAAAAACTCAGCCCTGCCCTGGCAATCAGCATTGCAGCCAGAGGCTGCAGCAAACACGGTGTGGGAGGGTATGCAGTGTGAAGCAGCCATCAAACTCTTTAACCTGGGCTCAGACAGCAGCACCGTGCCTCCTCTCTGGTGCCTGGACCTAGTGACCCCAGCGAAGGGGTGTGCAGGGCGTGCTCTTACTAGTGCGAGGGCTGATGGGGGCAAGCCGGCCCTGCGCTCAGGCAGCTGTGTCCCACTGATCCCGGGTGCCTGGAGCAGGCTGCCTACAATCATGCTGGTCTCCTGCTTTAATGGGATGATAGCAGCCCCGGCAACACCTCGGTGGTGTTTAACCTGCACGATGAAACAGCACAGTAAAGTTCTGCTCAATTTGAAGAGCAGCAGGGCAGCGAGACCAGTGATGGGAATGTGCCGCGTGCGGGCCTCCAAGTGCTGCTTTGAGAACCAGGCGTGTGCAGCGCGTGCCAGCTGCAGCTCGAGGGGGCAATGCAAGGCTGCCATTGCTTCTGCTTTGATAAGGCACTTGGGGCTGTTTGCTCGGCTCCACTAGGCAGTTCCATCTACCTGCAATCAGGAATGACTGGGTTTAAAGAGGTGAGAGGCAGCACCTGCCTTTGCAGCTGTCTGTAGGGATGTGGTGGCTCCATTTCAAATGGGATTGCAATTGTCAGATAGCATGATGCTCTCCCCAAAGCATGATGATCTCCCCAAAATTGCCCTGACTTTGAAACCTCAGCACTTGGATGTGAGAATCTCGCAGTGTTTGTACAGGTCACATAGGAAGCACTGAACAAAGTGAAGGGTCCGTCCTCTCTTCTCCATCAGCTGAAGACGTAGAGGGGGAATGCCAAGATTTTCCAGATGTGCTAGTGATGCTGGCTGCCCAGGCTGAGCTCCATGGGCTTAGGGTTTGTACCATCTCCCCTCTGGAAACAGAGCCCTTAACAGGTCTCCAAATTGCTGGTCACTTGTGATGTCTTGGGAGAAGTGTTGTGGCTTCCTGGAGATGTTTCCAGGCGCAGAGCAGCTGAGGAATAGGGTCCGGTGTCCTATCCTTGCACGAAGTGCAGAGCTAGAAGACAGCCTGTCAAGTTCATAGCCTGGCACCAGCCTGCCTCAGACCCGGGTCCAAAACAGTGGCTCGTGGGGCGGAGGTGCCTGTGGGAAGTGGGTGTCCAATTCCCTTCCATTCCCAGGCTGTCCGGGGCCTCCGTCCTCTCCCTTGTTGGTTCTGGATGTGTTGACTCTAAACATAAGTAATTCCTAGAAAACCAGGAGAAAATGGAGACGCTAAAAAATATTGGAATTGACCCAACAAGGGTCTGGCAAGTGGTGTAGGTGACAGCAAACTGTGCTGGCCGCTGTCCCCTGCCTCCGTCCCATCTGCCTGTGCTCCTGGGGGAAGGTTTCTGCAGAGCTCACCACCCCCACCTAATTCTCCACTGCATCCGTGGAGTGGGCTTTGTGCGAGCAGCCTGTCCTGGGGGAGCCTGGGTCTGCATGGCTTACGAACCTGGGGGCACCTCTCTGCATACTCCACCACTACGTGAAAGCCAAAGGCAAAGATGCTCACTTGCCCTTGGCCCAGTTTCAAGGGCTGGTAGAGACGCTCACTGCTGATCTGAAAGGAAGCAGACAGAAAGATGTCTACAGATGATCATTATTCACCTGCAAGGACAGAGGAGCATCGTGTCTAGTGGATTTAAATGCAGCACATCTGAAAAAGTGATGATATATCCCATACTAATTGCAACAGCAGCAACCACCTAGAGATAGCACCGGAGGAACCAATGTTAGCCACTGGGAGACAGGTTAGATCTGGGCTTCCTTGGTAACCGCTGCAGTTTGGGCCTGGGGCACATCATGAAAATAGCCTGGGAACATTTGGATTCAGCTTCCACAACAAGTCCCTGTGGAAGAAACAGGCCTCTTGAATCGACAGCATGGAGGGACAGCCCAGGCAAGTCCCAGCTGGTCAAAGGAAATGTCCTGCTGCTTTGGGGCTGTGTGTGTCATGCTGTATTCAGTTGAGCTGCCAGCTGGTGGCACAGTGTCTGGCCCTCCTTGCCACCAAAGGGACTGATATTCCTGGGGTTTGTTTTTTTTAATATGGACATGTTGTGGAAGGCTTGGAAGCCCGGGGGGAGCCACTGCTATGAGTCTTATGCTGGGTGCTTACTTGGGGGTGATTAGCACCATGCTCCCAATGGTGAGCCTGCTGCAGCCTCCCTCTCCTCTTCCCCTCCAAGCATGCATGTGCCAGGCTGCCTGCATCCTGCCCTTGGACTGGCACATTCAAGAGGACACCTGCGCCCTTCTTGTGTGGGAAGACCTGAGCGCCATGTCCCAGGTGCCTTTAGACAGCGCAGCCCTTCACAGGATGGGAGCCAGCAGCACTGCTCCAAGCACTAGATGGTTCTTACTGGGGGCAGACGACAGGACAAGGAGCAATGAATGGGCTCAAGCTGCAGCAAGGGAAGTTTCTGCTGGATATTAGGAAAAACTTTCTCACTAGGAGGGTGGTGAAGCACTGGAATGGCTTACCCAGAGAGGTGGTTGAATCACCATCCTTGGAGGTTTTTAAGGCCTGGCTCAACAAAGTCCCAGCTGGGATGATGTAGTTGGGGCTGGTCCTGCTTGGAGCAGGGGTTGAACTAGATGTGACCTCCTGAGCTCCCTTCCAGCCCTCATTGTCTATGACTCTAAATCCACCCTTCATGCTTGTGCCAGACCTGCCCTCTGAGCATTGCCGAGGGGGTTGGAGATGTGGCCAAGCACCAGAGCAACCGGGGAGCAAACACTGAAGCAATCTTCCCCCAAGTCTCATGGCAGTCTGTTAGCACATCTGACTTCCATGTCCCAGACGGCACGGCCCCTGGTTTGCTCTGGTAGCCGGGTGTGCCTTGATCTGATTGCTCTGCTTGCATGCATGGAGAAAACCACTGCCAGGGTCTGCTTTGGCTTAGCCAGTCCCCTCACTAGGGGTGGATGATGTCTTGCATCGTGGAGACAGGCCCTTCCAAGCTCTGCTTCCTCCTGCCACTCATTGCACAGGGAGGATCAAACCCCTTGCCCTTGCTGACCGCTTGCTTCCGCTTGTGCATCTAAAAACCCTCCGTGATGACTCCCAAGAGAGCAGCGACCTATGGCTGGGTGCAGTCATTAGCAGGGTTGTATCGCACCGTACCGTACCAGGGCTGGCTTGTTATTTGCGGGCTTGCTATGAATCACCGGGGCTGAGATCCCTGCTTCCTAGGGGTGGAGGAGCTGTTTGCAGGTGAGGTGGGGAGACAGGTCCCTGCTTGGACTTTAGCTGGGGGCTTGTTTGCCTTTCTTCATGGGTCTGCTGGAGAAAGGCAGGTTTAGGCATCCCTTCCTCAGGTGAGAGCAGGCTCGGGGCAGTGGCTCATGATCTGCTGCTTGCAGTCAGAAACTGAAGTCTGTATTTCAGGACAGTCAACCTGCTTCAGCTGCCTTCCATCCCCAGCAAAGATAGGGATGCACATGGCAGGTGGTCATAGCAAAGTCGGCACTAGGCAGCTCCAGCCACCCAGTGCACGCAGTCGGTTTGCGTGGACCAGCAGGAGAGCACCCTCGGTACGTGCATCGTGATGCATGGGAGGCAACAGTGGATAGGACGGTGTTGTTCCTGGGGCATCCTGGCGTTTGAAGGGCCAGTGCATCTGCGGGGCCGTGCTTTTCCAGGGGATGTTTCTGGCTGGTGCGAGAGGAGTGACTGACTTGTATTTAAGACTCTGGGCTGGGACTCGGGAGATATGCTGTCTGCTAGCATCACTTCCATGGTCTCCCCGCGCTGTCTTGTGCAGGTGACTGAGTCCATTGCTGCCTCAGTTCCCCATCTACAAAACTGGAGGTAAATTAACCTTTTTCTTTCTCCCCATCCTTTGCCCATCAAGTGTCTACAGCAAAGAGATTTGATTCTCTCTTATGATGGTGCTTTCATAATGCTCAGGGCAATGGAGCCCCGATCTTGATCCTTCCTGCTCCTGGCATCGATAACTTGGCCTTGCATGTCTTGTTAGGGTTTGTGGAGTTTTTTTGGGGGTGGGGGGGGGCTGTTGTCATTCAGATGATCCCAGCTGCACCGTTTGCCTCCTTCTTGTGCATCTCCCTTTATCTCTCCGGCTGGGAAAGGTGAAGGCAAAACACTTTGCTGGTGTAACTCCGCGTGCTCCCATATCGATGCCAGGACACAGGTTTGATTTCAGTCCGCTCCGGGGGTGGCCCAGAAGACCTATCGTTCAGGAGACAAGCAAAGCAAAAGAATCACATTAGTGCTTGGATTTCCACAAGGCCGGTGCAGGCTTTATTTTGCACGCACACACACACGCACACATGCACACACGCACAATGCCTCACCTCATTAATATTCCGTTGCTCCCAACCCATTTGCTGCCAATGCTGGATGTTTAGTATCAGCAGCTGTGTTTGGTAGTGCAGGCCAGCCGAGTCCTTGGCATTGATGGATCCCTGATTTACACGGCTGATCATATAATAAACTCTCAGCTGTGTAGAAAAGGCGTTTTATGGCCCTGCGATTGGTTGTTCAGTAGACTAACAAATGCACCAGGTAACGATATAAAGCCAGGGTCACAGGTGCAGAGGGCTGGCCAGAGGGGGCTCTAATTAGTCCCCTTTGTCCTGCACTTAATGTCAAGCTCATTAAGGGGCCCGGCAAAGTTAATCAACATGCCACAAATTGGATTTCTCTGTTCGGCAGCCAGTTCTGCGCGTGCCGCGTGGGCGCGGGTCCGACAGCTCCCCGGGTCGGGCCGGCGGGCCGGGTGCTCCACGTGTCCCTCCTCCGTACGGCCTGACTCCTGAGGTTCCATATTTAAACTCATTTGCTATGTGATCGGGCTGATAATTAAATTCACTAAGATCCTGTCAAACTAGCTCCTGAGTTTAACACTTCATTTAAAGTACCAGGACCCTATCAAGGGGGAGAAAAGCCCTGCTCATGCCGGTGCCTTGGGCTTCACATGTGAATTATTCCCCTGATTGCCATTCACATGCGTTCTTCTGAAAAATGAGTCAGTGGAAACACTGCAGCTGCCGGCACCAGGGCCCAGCCAGGGCTTCACCGCTTGGGTGCTTGAGTAGAGAGCCCAGCAGAATATTGAAGCAATAATACAAGTATATATATTGCCCCCTGCTTCCCATCTCTGAGTTGGCACCATCAACTGGTATAAATCAGCAAAGTTATACTTGTTTCCACCTGTGGAGATCCAGGACCCAGGTCCTGTGGGGGCAAAGCCCCCATGTCCCAAAGGGGCATCCACTGTAAACTTCTTAAGCATCCAAAGAGGAGACCCACCTCCCCTCCCTCATGCCACAGGGCACAATCGCCACCGGACCCTCGCGCTTCTAGGGTGAGCCGTGTGCAGAGAGGTATTTAGGCTCAAATGCACCCAAATCCTGGGAGCTTTGTCTTGGTTTCCGGCAATCAAAAAATCATGAGACATATCAGAGTTAATATACACAGAGCTTCGAAAAAAACAACCCCCAAAAAAACACCCAATCAGCTGGGCTGCAAAGCCTTGGAGATTGGCATACAATGAGAATAGATGTGATGAAGGGCTTAATTTGGGGAGGACTTGAGGGCTGTGGGGGTGGTGGGGGGGATTTTTTGTCTCCGGGTCTAAAGGGAAATAGGAGAGAGAGAGAGTAAAATATCATTTTAAAGAGGAAGTGAAAGTGGAGGCATGTGAGTATATAACTAGAAGGACAATTTATGCCCAGGCACGAGTGCAGTTTGACATGGGGATAATGAAAAAACGTAGGTCATTGTGGATGACTTAAGCCTTCAGCAGCTGAAGAAAATGTATGAAATGCGAGGAACATTACACGCTTGGCAGCTCTGCACATCTGCAGTAGGACAAGTGAAATACAGTTGGCCATTCTTTACCATAAACTGTGGTTGTAGGATATGCAGCACAGAGAAATTGTAATTACAGTGACAAGACAAATCAGTGATATTTAAATATTCATGAACAAAGTCTTGGGCGATCAATCTATCTTTATTGTCCTTGCCTTCACTTCTGTAATAAATAAGTAGCTGAAGCCCTCACCTTTCATTCACATAATCCCGAGTTTGGGGCTGAATTGAAGTTCATTTATCAGCTGCCCAGTCTGGAGGGTTTTGGGGCCTCCCTGCCTGCCACCCTTTGGGTGGAGCTGAAAAATATTTGCCCAGAGAATATGAGAGATGGGCTCGTGCGGCTTCTCCGCTCTCCTGCCCCGTCCTCGCCCTGCAGCAAACCGGAGCGGTTGTCTGCGGGGCAGAGAGATGAGTCCGCGTGTCCCTGTGTGTCTGAGCAGAGCAGTGGGGCCATAATTGCCTTTCTCCCTTGAGAGCACCCATCGGGAGCGGTCGTGGGGTCAAGTAGGAAGGGATGCAGAGGGATGTGTCTGTGGCCAGTTGGCTTCTCCTCCCTGCTGCCCCACAGCTACATGGGGATGCTCGAGGGAGAGGCTGGCAGGGCCAGTCTGCCATGCAGGAGGCCTTTGCTCCTCCTGAAGCCAGCCAGAAACAGCTCGCCCTGCCATATGTACTCCCATCCAGTGCTGTGTTAGGAAGGGAGCAGGTTATTAGCACCTCCCCAGTCCAGCAAATGGCTTGGGGAGGTCTCCTATGTGCAGCAGGGCAGTTCGTATGGAGTTGATCCCCAGGGCACGTGGTGCGTCTCTCGGGTTTTACAGCCCCTGGAGGAGTGGGGGGCAAGGGAGAGGGATTTCCTCCATGCACAGATAGGTGCACGGCGGGGGTGGCAGCAGGCTGAGTCTCCCTAGCCTGGTGGGAGGAAGGCACTGTGTTGTATTGGGAAACCTTCAGCCTGGGTCTGCCCCTGAGACCTAGGACGCCTGCAAGGGATTGGGGAGCCATGGCCAATATCCCGTAACCAGCAAATTGTCTCAAATGAGTGGGGCCAGGGCTTGTGGGCAGCTTCTCTCCACCTGGCCCCCTCCAAGTTGTCCACGTTCATTGTCTGCCATCTGTAGAGGGGCTCCCAGGCCAGCCGTAGCACAATGCAAGTGATGCGCTGCAGCAAAGGGCATGAGATGCATCAGGCACCCCTTTCCCCTGGGCACGTCCACTCCTGGGCACGGGAGAGGAGCTGGGTTGAGGAAGCTGGCGCACTGGATACGTTTTGAAATGCAGAGAGGAGTCTCTTGGCTTTCTCTCTAAGCTAGTGTGCAACATTGCTGGTCTGACATGTCCCACCCAGAAGTGGTTGCTCCTCTGCACTATGATGTGGCATGAGTGTGCCCCATGCCCCAAGCCTGGAGGTGAATTGCAGGGTCACGTCAGCAGGCTTTTCCGGCAGGGGAGCAGGGCGAGGGCCGGGGGGCTGACCGAGAAGGCTGCACGCCTGGGCCACGTGGAGGCTCCCGCGGTGGGGGATCCGCTCTAACCCGCACTTGTGTCCTTGCAGGCGACCACCCCTACGAGTGCGAATTCTGCGGCAGCTGCTTCCGAGACGAGAGCACGTTGAAAGGCCACAAGCGCATCCACACCGGTGAGAAGCCGTACGAGTGCAATGGCTGCGGCAAGAAGTTCAGCCTCAAGCACCAGCTGGAGACCCACTACCGGGTTCACACAGGTACCGCCCGCCTGCCTCTCGCTGCCCTGTCTCCTGCGGTCCAGACACCACATCCGGGGACCCTCTTGACCCTTGCATGCTAAGCCGGGCTGGCCCAGTACTGTGCGTGGATGGGAGCCCTCTCTGGAGGGGGCAGGGAGGGATAATGCCATGCTGCCCTGCTTCCTAAGGAGTTATCAATCCATGGCTTTCTTTGCAAGACCTAGGGCATCAGCTCCTGAGCCCTGACAGCATCCCTCGCTGGTGCTTGTGCTCTTGCTTCCTAAATCCTCTTGCAGTTCCCGTCAAACATAGACCCTTCCCTCCCTGTCTTGACTGACTAGATGTGCTGTTAAGTGGCTCTGGGCTCCTGCCCAGTGGTGAGCACAGTGACCCCCACCTATGCCAGGTCAGGCTGCTTGGAGCTGACAGGTGCTGCCTGCCCCAGGCCTGTGACAGCTAGGTTTGCATTTGGGCACAAGCAGGGTATAGCTAGAATAAAGCGAATGCACTCTGGTTTTTCACATGGGACCTGTTACCACCATGCCCATCTCCACCCCCTTGTATTCCCCCATGTATTCATCTTTCCTCCATCACTACATTCCTGCTGTTAAAGCAGGCCCTAGCAGGCTGGGCAGGACAGGGCATGGCTCCTGCAGGTACTGGGGTCTGCAGGGATGTGCAGTAGAAATGCCCCATGCAACCCTTTGCAGGGTGATACAGTTGGACAGGCCACGCACAACTTTGGTTAAAGCTTCCAAGTTGCCCTCCAGCACCATGTGCTCCTCTGTCCCATGCCCCATGGAAGGCCTCTGGCCTGTGCAGCAGTAGTGACTGCTGTTGGGATCCAGGATGCAGGATCCAGCTGGGTGCAGGGGACAGTTTCTCCTACCCTGACTGTGTGCAAGCAGTGGGAGTGAAGTTGGAGGGGAGGGTGAAATCCCAGCATCCCATTCCCAGATGTGCCCGTCCCACTGTCAGCTCTGCACCTCTGAGCACCTGGCTGTATAGTTATAGCATCCACCATCCCCTGGAGGATACAAGGGATGCAATGGAAAGGCTGTTTTCCAGCCAAAGCTCCTCAGGCCAGTTCCCATGTCATGGTGTGGGTCTGCTGCCCTGCACTGTATGCTGGCCCTGGGCAGTGACGGGTGCTACGGGCTCCGATCTGGCCCTGCTTGCTCCCTTCTTGCTCTGGAGTAGTTGAAACCCAAGTTCTCTTCTCCTTTGAATACATGCATCCTGTGCCCCTGCAAGGTTTTGCAGTTCAAGGTCTAAATCTCTGCCTCTGATGCTGCCAGAACCTTGGGCCTTTGGTCCGGGGACGATGCTGCGGTTCTGCAGGAATCCAGGATGGCTGCTGAGCATAGTGAATCATTGAATGCATCAGCATGTAACTATTGTAAATAGTGGATCAATATTTAGATCACTTTTGCTGTTCATTACTTCATTATTTGCTGTGTCTGTGCACAGAGCGAGTATCAATATCGGGAAGGCCAAGCAGTTAATTACTGCATTGAAGCGAGTCTCTGAAATCTCAGCATCAGCCTCGTGCGTTATCAAAATGATTTGCCGGTGTCTGCGACTGAATAAGCAAAGAAAGCAGGTACCCTGGAGGAACAGGGTCCCGCTTCTCACCAGGTGCCTGGTTTTTGGTCACCACTGAAATGCGTAGCGATTGCCAGGCTCCACCAGGCCCATCTGGGTCAGACTGCAGCAAGGATTAGTACCAGTTGTCTGAAAGGCAGGTGCGAGGAACCCAGCAATGCCTGCATAACCTGCCCCCGTGAGAAGTTTCCTCCCAGGCGCTTCAGTTGGAGATTGGCTCCTGCCCCGGAGCATGAGATTTTGCTGTGTGTATTTCCCCCTCTTCCCTATGTGAGCATTAGTCTTGCACAGTCCTGATTGCAGCTTTGCACGGTGCCCAGTGCCTGGCCTTTGCAGTGTCTAGTGGCAGTGGGCTCCGCACACCGCGAGAGCTGTGAATGACAAGGCATGCCATACGCAGCAACAGGGCAGAGACCAGTTACAGGGAGACTTAGCATGCATCACCCCTAGATTTCAAAGCACTCTAGGGAGAAGGTAAGTGTGATCTGCTCTGCAACCGACTCCCTGTGCAACCTTGGCCAAGTCACTTTGCCCAGTGACTTTTGGGGGGCACCCAGAGAGGGCCAGGTGATGCCCAGAGCAGCCAGCGCCGCCTGACCTTTCCATTTCCCCTCTGCAGGTGAGAAACCTTTCGAGTGCAAGCTGTGTCACCAGCGGTCCCGAGATTACTCTGCCATGATCAAACATCTCAGGACCCACAACGGCGCTTCCCCCTACCAGTGCACTATCTGCCTGGAGTACTGCCCCAGCCTCTCCGCCATGCAGAAACACATGAAGAGCCACAAGCCCGAGGAGATCCCCACCGACTGGAGGATAGAGAAGACCTATCTCTACCTGTGCTACGTCTGAGGGACACGAAGGGGAAGGAGTGGAGTCGGGAAAGACTGGGCAAAAAAATGCATCATCCATGGCCTTTTCTTTCTTTTTTTTGTTTTTCTTGTTGTTGTTGTTGTTGCTGTTGTGACTAAAAGCATCCTCTCTTCTGGTTTGTGGCAGGGGGGGTAGGGGCAGGAAAGGGTCCTTTTACTCTGGGTTGGGGGGTGAGACTCCCCTTGAGCTCTTGTGTGTGCTTTGCCATTGCACCCACATGCAGCCGCAGCCACTGCTCGCTTGCTGCTTGTGACCGCACACAAGGGCTTGGGAGCTAGCGCCGGTGGGGCGGCCACGCCGATGCTTCGGGGCCTGAGATCCATGGGAGGTTTCCTTCCCTGGGTGAACCGCTGTCCTTTCCCTGCTGTCCCCTTGGTTTGAGCTGCTCTCCCACACTGCTGAGCTGCCTCTGCCAGGATAGCAGAGACCGGCCGCTCCAGTCCCACATGGAGAAGCATCCTTGCTTTTCAGGTCTGGTTTTGACTTGCCTGTGACTCCTTTCGAACCAGAGCTGGGGACGCTTGGTGCAAAGGGCTGGAGCTGCGGCCGTCTGCCCGGGGTTGTGTGTGGCAGCCAAAGGTATCGTGTAGGGTGGAGGGGCTTGGGTGAGCCACGATGAGAGGTGTCTGCCTGACTCCAGCCCCCAGAAGAAGCCTGGTTTTCAGGCCTGGTGTCCTCGGGGACCCTATCAAATCGGGTGCCTGGAGCAGCAGTTGCTGTAGAGGCTCTGAGCCCGGCTCCCCAGGGCAGGAGGGAAACGAGCTGAGTCTTGCCGTGGTTTTCTCCTGCGCTGCGCTGCTTTGGTCCTGCACCGGCAACGCATGCGCAGTGGAGACCCGGATAATCCCCCACAATTAAAAACCCCTTTCTTCTGGAGGAAACCAGTCTGCCTGGAAAGTGCCCGCAGGGTCCTTGCAGGTCCCTGCCTGGCTGAGCAACTCACTGCTGCAGCAGCCCCTTGCCCAGCACGCTGGGGGCAGCTCCTTTGTCCACATGTGGGCCATGCCCACAACCATGCCCGCGTGTCAGCCCTCCGTCCACCTCTGAGTTAGTCTGCAGTGGGAAAAGCAAGTGCTGAGAGGTGGAGCAGGACATGCCAGCAGAGGGGTGAATCGTGGGTGCGGTGACCATCCTCCCTTGTGCAAAGCCATTCTGCACAGTCTAGAGCTTAGGAGCTGGCTGCAGGGATTGCCTCCAGGCTGCTGCCCTTTTTCCTGACCAAAGACCTTTCTATGCATTTTTAAAGCAATGATTTTCTCATTCTGGGGGTGGGCAGAAGGTAAATGTTGCAGTGTGTGCGGTGGAGCCCAGCCAGGGGGGCACCATGCTGCTTTCCTCAAGAGGGAAGTGCAGTTTTGGCTGCTCTGAAGATGCCCCTGGAGCTTGGGCATTGCCAGGGCTCTGCAAGAAATGATGGATGAGTCTCTGCCCCCACCCCAAGCCCATGCACTCTTTCCATTCCCATGGCTTGCAAGGCATAGGAGCAACCCAGCCTGGCTCATGCCAAGCTCAGTTGACGAACGGGGGGCAGTTGAGGTGCCCAGGTGCTGGACGTTGTGTGCATCGTGCTGCGCGGGAGCTTGCTTTGCGTCCTTGCGTCCTTGCAATCCGGCCGCGTTCTCCTTTGTAAAACAGGAGCTCCTTGGGAACCGCTCCCCATCTGGGTGCAGGAGTCTTGCCCAGGCCAAGAGCCTGCTTTTTTCTTTAAAAAAAAAGAAAAGAAAAGAAATTGGAACAGCTGTTTGGAACATGCCAATTAATTTTTTTGCCCAGCCCTCACATCCCAGAAGCGATGAAGGAATGAATGGGAAAAGAAGGCTTTTCTTTGTGTTATGCTTTTTTTTTTTTTTTTTTTTAAGTTTGAATATTTGTTTAGCACATTTTACTTGAAATTACCTCTTTTTTTGTGACCTCATGAGCTTTTATCATTGGGTTTTTGTTTGGCTTGGTCTTTTTAAATGACTAGGTTGCTAAAGGCCACGTCGCAGGTGGGCGACGTGCCGCACGTGGATCGCGTGCTCTGCTAGAGTGCCATGGCAGCCGCGAAAGTGAGTTTACGGTGGGGGTGGGGAGGGGGGGGGTTCGTTGTTGGGTTTTTTGTTTTGTTTTATTTTTTGTCGTCAACCTCCTTTTGTGCATTATCATTACCAAAATTGGTATTTTTTGACGGCCTGCCCGACAGAGGCTGGGCCGTTGATTCTGAAAGCTACCTCTTATGTTTGTTTCGTTGGGGTTTTCGTTTTTATTTTGCAGTTACAAAAGCACATTTTGCAATATTTGTGTTTTCCTTTGTGATGTCATTTCGATTTTCATCTCATGCTTTATTTGCAATTGTATATTATGTTGTAATTTAGCTGCATTTATATTAAACAGAAAAAAAAAAAGTTAGGGAAGAATTTTGTAGATGGAAGTAAAGGGAAAAAAAAAAATTGAGGGGTGTTTCTACTGTCCCCACCCAGCCCCCCAGCCCTGTCTCGACTGTCGGGAAATATCTGAAGGCCTTAAACTGGGGGAAATAACTTCTTCTGGCAGTGGAGCAGGGCAACGGACAGTCTAGTGAAATTTTAGTGCTTTGGAAAGAAAGAGTTAAACTTGAATATGTGAATAGAAGAGTAGAGTCTTGTTTATAATGTGAAAACAGTGAGTCTGAAATCACTTAGGGCAGAACTCGGATCCACGCAAATGCACTAACGTGTCAGGTGTGCGTTAGCCAGCGATGGCCACGAGATGATGACGATGATAATCGCAGACGTCTCACAACTAGAACCGATGTCAAACACATACACACACACCCACACCCACACACACCCACCCACACACACAAATGTTTAAAGATGTTCCCGCAGAATGAACCCATTTTTGCCCGTCCACCCGCCCCTTCCCCCGCCCGGTCACAAAGCTGAAAGGGTTGAACTGGTATTTACAAAGTGTAATATTTTTGTAATATTTGTTAGTCCCTGTGTCGGTTCCCACCCACCGGACTTTGCCCTTCCTTTTGTAATGTGAACAGGAATCGGTGTGCGTGTGTGTGTGTGTGCGCGTGCGTGCCTGCGTGTGTGTGTGCGTATGCTTTTTGTGCGTGCGGTTGTGTATTAAATCATGCAGTATTGTTGTAATCCAGTGTTGCAGTGTTGGATGGTACTAAATCAAAGCGATGTTGCAGCTTCGGAAGCACACGCAGAAACCGTACACGAACGCTGCATGTCGGGTGCAGATTTCCTACATCTGCTACCGTAGGCTCGGGGCGGAGGGGGCAGGACATATACTTCAAGGTGTCGGTGAGTTCACAGCCGATGCCTTGTTGTGCTTTGGAGTTATGCTACGACAGTGCAACAATCATTCTTGCTTACTGTTTGCTGCAGAGAAGCAAATTTTTCCCCCTCCCTGCCCAGCCGAGAAGATTTAATTTGCCTTCGCCGCGCGGTGAACGTTCGGGAACGCGCGGCCGCAGCACAAACACGTCGAGCAGCACACGGAGCTGCTGACTTCACAGGGGGCTCAGGGCTGAAATGTCGAGGGAAGCACTTTGCATTCCCCCACGCACCTCCGTGAGGAAGTACAATCTTCTGATGGGGCAGGTGGAAGTATTGTGTGCAATTTTATCTGAAGCAGCATCACTTCTTTGCTCTGTTGGCCAGGTCAATAATTTCCGCTTTCGACAGTCGGTTACCATTCAGAGCACAGCTTATCACAGCATACGGTACTGTTTATTGGACTAGAATTGTAACTGCCTTATAGAGGTCTATCACAAACTTCTCCAGATGCAAAGCAGAAAGCTGACTATGTGCGTCCACATCATGCCTCTCTACACAGCATTCGTTTTGAATATATACCTGGTTGTCTGTGGTATTGTTTTGGGAATAAAGTTAAACTGTTGTCTCTTAATTCAAAGCATTAAGATCCTTTTTATGCATAGACATATATAGCTCTCTATATACACACATATACATATACAATGGATAATATCTTTGCTGCTTTGTGTTGGGAAGGGGAAACAAGACAGATGCTGATTTAGTACAATCCAGGATGTAACTTTGGAGAATGGCTTGTTTAATCTTTGTGCCTGAAACCAGTTTTTTCACAGTTAAAAGAACAGAATTGCTGCAGTTTCTCACAAGTATAATGGTACCTTTTGGCAGTAAGTGGGTGCTGCTGGCAGGGGGATGCCATGGTACAACTGAGCACACAGCTGCGGTCACAGCAGGGGGGTTTTCTCTGCTCTTTGGGAGACCCTGTCTTTACCTGCCCCATCCTTGCTGCTGGGGCATTTTTGCCCCCGTGACTCGTCACTGTGTCAAGCTAAAGTTTTGTGTCCTCCTGGACCCCAAAGAGCCTGAAATCAAGTCGCAGGAACGGCTTAAATCAGAGACAAGAACTTGGTTGAGTGAAAAGTTGTCAGACAAGACGATGACATTTGTATTATTTTTTCACTCCCCTTTGAGCCCCATAAGTTTCCCATCGCTCCCCTCCCCGGAGATCATCTGCTGCTCTGCGTCTCACCCCAAGGCTGCTCCAGGATCAGCCCAGGAGATGAGAGAGAGGGTTGCAGAAAAGCAGGAAGGAAAGAAGGCAGGCAATTCAGCTCCGCTGGGCAGCTCTGAAATACCATGTCAGCGCAAGTGGCTGATGAGAAGTAGCAGTACCATGACATCCTTCTGCTCAGAGTGCCAACCTTTTGGTGTGCATCATAGTATTTGTTTCACATAGTGTTATGTATGCATGATCTTTTAAGGCTAAGAAGCCATGGTAAAAGCTCCATGACATCTATCCATATATATATAAGTATATATATGTATATTATAGCACTGAGGACCAACTGCCCTGCTGGGCGAAGCAAACTAAGGCTTTTTTTCATTGCTTGTCTTTTATGTCGTGACAGCACAAGTGCCAGTCTGATCGCTCTGTATTAAAAATAGTGTTTTTAATTAATTGATGTTATAGTTCCGTCTACCTCAGCACCTCCTGTTAGCCTAATTTTAGAAGGTGCCCAATTTTTTGTTTTGTTTTATCAGATTATTGGTTCCTATTTTTTTTGTACAAACTCTCTTCTCCGTTTGTTTTCTCGTTCTGTTCCTTTCTTTGCAGTACTGCTTGCGAGTCCTATCCGTTCTCTAGCCACAGATGCAGTTAGCTAAAAAATTGAAAAAAAAAAAAATCCCAACTTGTGATGTCTCCTAGTTGCAGCTCTCGGCATCTGCCTTCGTTCTGTGTAGATTCAGATGCATTTCTTTGTAAAACTTCAGTGTTTCTGACAGAGGAAAAAAAAAAGAAAAAAAAAAAAGAATTTACTGCTGCAGGTTTTTTTCTCTCCATGTGTCACTAAGTGAAGTTCGTGCCTTCTATAGCAAAGAGAATATTTTTTACATCCTACTAACAGTAGATTTTTTTGTAGTGAACATTTTTTGTATTTTTATTTATAAGTCTCATAAGAAAAATAGCAATGTTCAGTTGTATACCTTGAATCTGCAGTTAGAAAAATAATAAAGTTAATTCAGTCGTCTCTGCTTGCTGCCTCCTCCTTCTGTCGTTCTCCGCGCAGACGTTTCTCTGCTGGGAAGAAGAGAAATCCATCGAATGAGCTAAAACCTGACCTGATCTGTATTGAACGGGGCTGCGAGGAGGGTTGGCATTGATGCTATTTCCATGCAAGCCGCCTTCACTTTTCAGGGAGCGCTGGGAAGATGCTTGCTGCTTTTCCCCCGTACCACGGACGTCGGCCTCGGCCCAGATCCAGTCGGAAGCCGGAGATGCTGCTGGCTCCCCTCTTAGCAGGTGGCTTTTAACAACGTCAATGCATCGCAGTTGGCTTCTTCTTTGATGGTTCGGGGTGAGCGTTGTCTTCAAGTAGCTGCGAGATGGCATTGGATGGACCTCAGCTGCCCTGAATGCTCCAGGTAAAATTAGTGCCCTGAATCGCTTTTAAAACTACGGTTGGAACAAGTAATAGCCGGGCCGCGGGTCTTGCTCCTCGCTGCCACCGCACCCTCTGACTCCCCTTGGCGCAGGAGTGCCGTTCTCCCACCTCCATCTCGGTGGGGAAACTGAGATACGGGGCCAAGGTTATCGAGAGTTGCTCTCAATTTGGGATGCCCGCCCTGTCAGAGATGCTTTGAAAGGGCCCGATCTTCACCATGCGCTGAGTGCTCGCCCGTCTGAAAACCAGGCCCCTGCTTGCCTCAAGTGAGCTCCCCAAAATCCCAAGGTGCTTCTGATGGTCTTGCCCCAGGGACTGGCCCAGTGCCGTGGGAGCACCCGCGTTAGCTCTTCCACTCGCACGTAGTAGCTCGTGGTCTTCGCTTTGGAGGCATCCGGGCGCTGGCTGAGACAGAACGTGGTCTGCATTGCAGGTGGGGGAAAAGCATGTCCCCCAAGGGTGCTGCTGTTTGCACAGCAGAGAGCTAGGACACCCCAAGCCAGCGGGTGAGGATTGTTGTGCAAAGGGGCTGAAATTAGTGGCTTTATCAGTCAGTAATGTAGAGCTGGTGAGGCCCTTGCTGCCACGGATGCCTTCCTCCCACCCGGGTGGTGCTGTCATGACGTGGATGGTCCTCTGAGCTGCCCAGAGCTGGCTGCATCAGCCCCTGCATGCTGCGCTGTGTGGCTGCAATACGGACAGCTGAGCCCTTTTGTATTCATTATTGCTTATTGCACCCAAGAGCAATCATCGTGCCATGGGACTGCCCAAACATCTTTCAGGGCACGGCCTGCCTGACAGCCTCCCCCGCACGGCCTCGCTGCACCTCTGTCCTGTATCGGAGTCCACCATTAGCCTGTTGCACCAAGTGGGAGAGCATCTAGGCTGGGCAAATGGGATGTACCTTTGCTGGGGTGAGCACCAGCCGCTGGCAGCATCCCTAGGCATTCCCTTCTCTGCACCTGGGAGGTGAGAAGAGCCTCGTGTGCGTCTCTAAGGGTCCAGGGAGAGGCTGAGGGGGGGTGGGAGCAGCTAGCAAGATCCTTAATGAACTTGACTTAACTAGGACCCCCCATGCACAGCCTGCTTGCTCCTGCACATCACTGCATGCTGGGGAGCTCTCGTGGCTCATGCCTTCTGGCTCCCCATCCCCAGGTCCCTTTGCCGTCTCATGCTGGAAGCTCAAGTAAGCCAAGGTCCTCTCAAAGAGCCGGCGCATGCTGCCATGGGGCTGGATGAGGTGGTGTATTTCCTTTAGCCCCTTGCCCTTGCGCCGCTCTCGGCGTTGCTGCGGCCTGCTCCCCGTCCGAGCATCCTCTGCACAGATGGGGAGGCCGCGGGATCTCCATCTCTAAAACAACATTTAATAGCAGCTCTCTGCTCCAGGACATCAAAGCAGAGGCTTAGGCTCTCTGGGTGGGTCATGTGCCCCCTGGATATGGGTGAGAAGAGGTGAGTGAATAGTGACCCTGCTGAATAGGCTTTGTGTGACCGCGAGGGCGGCCCATCCTTATGTGCTCTTTGACCCAGATATGATCTAATGGATGAAAAGGGGCCCTGACAGCGCGAGCCTGACAAAGCTTTGTGCCCTTCATTAAATCCCCTGCACCATATTTATACAGCCTTGTCTGCCCCCCGGCAGCCAGCCCCCAGCGACGCCTGCGCCGCTCGGGGCTGGGGAAGGAGCACCCTGGGGTGCTGGGGGATGCTGGACCAGCCGCCGGACTGGGGTCCCCTCGCCCTCGGAGGGGTGTCGTGCGGGGTGTGATCCGAGGGGCACCTCGCTGCCTGGCTAAGGGAGGCCTGGCTTGCAGCTGAGAGCCAGCACAGGGCCAACAGTCTCTGCCAAAGCCGATGCTGCCTTGAGCGGGTAAAAGCAGAGCAGGCCCATTGCCCGACCACTTGCAGCAACCGGACCACCGAGCAGACCCCCACTCCTCCAGCCATGGGAAGGGATAAGATGCTTCCCTCCAGCAGGACGAGGACCCGATAGAGGCTGGATGTCCTGCTCTTCCTCTGGATCTGCTCCATGGAACCAAGACCGACCCCGGGAGAGGCAGCAAGTCCTTTGCTTCATCCTCCTCATCCTCCCTGCGGCTCTCGGGCCCATTTCCCTGCACTGAGCGAGCGGCGTGGCGTGTCGCGAGGCTTCGACACTCAGGAGCCGGCCCACAAATTCAAGAGAGCGGCTTGAAAACCACGAGTCTTCGGTAATTGAACCCCGGGCTCTGCTGCTCTCCTGGGTCTGGAGGCTGGAGGGGATGCTCAGACCAGGTTTCTGGGCTTCACCCAGCAGCTGCCCGGGCTGGAAACCTGTGTTAGTTTTTCAGCGAGAGCCGAGAGTCTCCCCCAAAGGACAAGACTCAAGTAAGGAGATGAAGCTGGTGAGGGAAATAGCCAGGCAAGAAGCTCCAGACTCTTGCTCATGCCACCCCTTTTTATCACCCCGGTGGTGCAAGGGGCTGTTCAGTGTGGAGGAATTAAACTCGTGCTGCCTTCTGGCCCCTTGGCACTGCCGGCTAGGTGCAGAGGAGAGTGGGGTGCAGACCCTCCCGGGCTGAGGACCTGCTTGCTCTTCCAGACATGGGCCATGCTGGGGCCCGGTAGCCTTCCTGGGTCTCCAGCCAATGCTCTGAAGCACTTTTCAGAGCAGGGAGCAGCCTTGCACCTGGGGGAAACTGAGGCAAGGGGAGGTTGGCATTTGAGGCGTGCATTAGGTCAGATCCTGTTGGGCTCTGATGGAGCTGCTGACACTCAGCATTGGTGCTGGGCCTACTTAGAGAGTCAGGTTATCCAGGATGGAGCCCTGGAGCTGCCCATGCTCTCTTTGGCAAGCATCTATCTAGAGGTTTTTGGGGGTCCCTGGTGAATTCGAGGAGAGAGCTAGGACCTGACCCCTTGCCCATGCATGGGGTCAACCGAGCGGAGGGTGCTGAGGGCCTGGTGGCTGCTCAGGGGAAGCGTGCGTGTGTGCACGCGTGCACGGCTGTCCCCGGCATGCGTGCGTGTGCCTCGGCGCGCCTCAGTGCCGAGCCGCCAGAGCTGGCTCTTCTAAATGTGTTCCTGGCTCACCAGGGAGCTGAGCAAGTTTGCTTCAATGAAAGTGAACTCGTTCATTTAAACCTGACTATAGAGTACTCTGGCCCCCCGCTGTGTTAATTATCCTGTAGTTCTAAACTGATTGCTGTACACTAAGCTTAAGCCCTCCTTTATTTATTTACTGACTACATTAACGGCAAAGTCTGCGCTCCTTTTATCTAGCTGCAAACTGTATGGCATGCTGCACTCACGCTCGTATTTAGCAGCTCGACACAGGCCTGTCGGGGGGCAAGGCAGGGGCTGTAATTAATGTATTTCCTCTCTGCTCACTCTTCTCCCGGCCTTCCTCCCCCTCCAGCCCTTCCAGGGGAGGCAGAGCAGCTCAGGAGGAAGGCTGGGCAGCTCGCCGGGCCCAGAGGGTGCTGCACTGGTGCACAGGATTGGGGTCCCCTCTTGGAAAGAAAAGCCCCCGACTCTGCGAATTGAACCGTAATGGTGCACGAGGCTGCGTGTGCCAGGGGTGTGATTGCTGCCTGGGTGGAGGGGCCCGTGCCCTCACCGCCACTCGGTAGCTGCCCAGCCCCACACCACAGAGGTGCTGGCAACTGGATCTTCTGACTCATCTATAGGTGCTGAGCACCCGTGCTGCTTGCCAGGAGGTTGGCGCCTCAACCCCCATGTGGGTCTCGGTCTGGGCAGCTCGCTGGGGTCAGCCCGGCTGCTCGTGGCAGAGCCGGACCCATGCTCTGACCACTGGGCCCTCCTTCCCTTGAGCTTTGGGCCTCGCTAGGACACGTAGCACTTCAGCCACTTCTGTGGATTGGAAAGGGCAGCCCAAGCTTGGCACCCCGGAAGTCTCTCCACCTGCTTCCCTGGGTCTGGATCAGCCCCAGCCTTGGGGGGGGTCTATTCAGGGAAAGCCCCGCACCATCTGCCCTGGGCCTGGGGCCTCAGCAGACACCACCAGCAGGCATCACTCAGCCACATTTGGGGCAGGGTCCCATTGCGTGGGTGGGTGCCACAGCACCGAGACGTGCCGCCCCCTGGGGCACTGCTCCATCCAGCCTACAGATACCCCCTCTCATGCCCCTTCGATCCCGTGTGTGTTGTCCTCCCCCAGAGCCAGAATCTGCTGGGAGGGCATCCCCCACACGTTACCCATGCAACCCTTCTGGCTGGTGTGCCCAGGCCAAGGGGCTGCGTTGCGCTGGGAGGAATGCAAACTATTTCTCTTCCTCCCGGAGTGACCTGCATTCCTGCCCGAGACCACCCGGTCTCCATGCGGGACCCCCATCCCTGTGGGGTCACTGGTCCAGGGGTGCAGGGTGGTGCTGCTGGCCAGCCTGGCTGGGTGCTGCAGGGCTCGGTGCGAGTGCCGCCGGGACCAGGAGCCTTCCCCAGCTGTGCGGCACCTGCCTGGACCCCGTCTCCCTCCTGCCCGGCTCTGGCCCTGCTTGGTCCCAGAAACACTAGGCGACGCTGCCACCGTGTGGGGAAGCACCAGATCGGCGTGGGAACGCTGCCGGGCTCTGACCGGATCCGGGACCTTGCCCTGTGCCCCCGGCTATGACCAAGACCCCCAGGCCTCCACAGGGTGGTTGTTGGCACAGAGTGCGCCGCTCTCTGTGGGTTCATTGCCGGCACCCCGGAGCAGAGCTGTTGAGCTGTCTGCAGCATCCCGGAGAAGGCATTGGTCTTTCCCTGCCACGGGTCTGGTGGGGCCTGGATCCCATCCTGATACAGGTGAGTGCATTTGCCCCTGGGGGCAACATGGGGCACAGTGCACCATGCTATGGAGGCTGTTGCAATGCCTGGAGCTGCATGTGCTGGGCGGCTGAGGCACAGGTAGGCTGGATCTGGGGAGCAGAGGGGTAAAACGTCCCATGGGATGGGTGCTCATTTGCAGAGCGTGCTGGGATACTGCTGGGACCAAGAGTTTGTGGATAGAAACAGAGGAAAAAAGCAATAGGAGCAGGGGCAAGCACAGATCTGAGCACCTGATGCTCCCTCTCTGCACCTGGGGGAGGCGAGGAGAGAGGGCTCCCTCCAGTCCTGCCCTGCAATGGCAAAGGTGCACAGGCCCTGCAGGGGCTAACTCTCTCCAGCTGGAGGAAAGAGCACAGCTGCATGCCCTGAGTGCCAAGGCTGAGCCTGGCTATGAGCACCACGCCCTTGGCAAAGCAGGGGGCACTCTGCCCTGAGCTGCTGGACCTCGATTGCAGCAAGTCAGGCTTGAGACCTTTGCCGATGATCTTGGCTGGGCCAAGCCAAGGGCAGCAGAGTCCCCAAGCCAGGCCACTCCACCCCCTCACCCCGCCCCGTCAAGCGCAGCCGTCGGCCATTCCCACCAAGTGAGGTCTCCGGTACGAACAAGGTGTCCTGTTGCTGTGGGGCTGGATCCTGGTGAGTAGCCTGTATCGTGGCGGGGAAGATGCTCCACTTTGGAGCTAGGGGAAGCAGCAGGTGTGACTGCAGGACCCAAGATCCTTTTCCACTTGCAACTCAAGTCCTGGCCAGTCTGGATCTGCTGGACCTCCTGAAGGTGCACTGGGGCAGCTCAGTGGCTCCCAGTCAGCCTTGGCCAACGCAGGCTCGGCTAAAGCCTCCCAGGTGAGCGGAGGCTGGTCCAAGCCCAGCCCTCTATGGGGCTTGTGGGCAATGTCCCCTGGAGCAGGTCCTGCTTGAGCCACTGCTCCAGCAGCCCCCGTGGCAAGAGACGAAATCTTCCCGGCGCATTTGGCCTAGTACAAAGGAAGTTGTTATAATAGGGAAATTGTCACTGGAGCAGGCCTTTGTCTGCGCATTCACAGAGCAGCTGGGAGTGATTATTCTGCAACAATGTTCTGTTCCATCAACATTATGTCCTCATTAAACCTTTATTAGTAGATTAGATTCAGATTTATTGATTTTTTTCCCCCCCTTTCTTCCCAGGCTGGCGGTGTTGGGGCGGCCCCTCGAACTTCTCCCAACTTTTTCAGACCGCCCAGGAGAGGGAATCTTTCCTGGGATCCTGTGGACGTTGGAGGGCTTGGCTTCCCAGCACGGGCCTGTCCTGTGGTAAGAGCTTCCAGGAGGGGCCAGTATTTCAGGGCAGGGGAGACAGGGGCTCAGTGGGCATGGAGGCTGCCGAGGCCTGGTTTTGAATCCCTGCGTTGCCACTCGCATCCCACCGCTGCTGCAGCTTGAGTTTTGGAAAGGCAGGTTGAAGCCATTATCCCCTCCGGCATGGGAAAAGGAAGCAGGAGAGTTGGAGAGCTGGTGGCTGAGTCGGTGGTGGGTGAGGTGGGGAGGGGGTCTGAGAAGAAAGTCGGAGCATGCGCTGACAGGTATGGAGCAAGCAGTTAGGATGAGGAGGCTGGGACCTAGGGAGAGGTGGGACTAGTGGTTAGAAAGGGAGGGGAAAGGCCCTGGGGGAGGCAGCAGAGGGGTGCATTGGATGTTAGAGACCTTCCCCTCAGAAGAGCTGCTCTGGAGGGGCTGCGGCTGCAGCTGGGGCAGTCGGGGCCATCGTTTGTATCCGTGGCCTCTGTGCTGCTCAGAGCGCCAGGCAGCAAGGAGAAGGGGCTGGGGCTGCTGGGAGAAGATCCCAGGACATGAGAGGAGGGAGGAAGGCCTTGTTGTATCCCTGTGTCCCTGGGTGGACAGACGGTTACAGGACACAGGTCTGACTGCAAGCTCCTCCCAAGCCAGCTGGGCCTCAGTCTCCCTCTCCGTCAGGGCAAGCTTCACGCCCCAGCTGCAGCTCTGCTGGCTGGCTACATAGAGACGCAAGCACGGGGGGATGTGCAGGGCAGTGTGGACCATGGTCAGAGCCCCTCTTTGCCTTGCTGTAGGCCCCAGAGCAGGGTATGCTCTGCCCCAGCTATCACAGCCTCCCGGGGTGCTCTCCAGAGGCAGAGATGGGGCTTGCACAGCACTGGCCTTCTGCTGGGAGACGGCTGAGGAAGCATATCTAGGGGCTGGCCTGGGTGCAGCATGATTGTGCCAGGCTTTCCTAACCAACCTGATGTCCCTGGGCCTGTTATGGGCTTTTCTCGATCAGACGCAGGTGAACAGTGTGTCCGAGAGCGCTGCAACCCACCCCACACGGGTGGCAGGTGCGAGGCATGAGGAGCCAGACCGGTGGGCCCTGATCCTCTTGCCTGTGGTGGCAGCCATGTGGTCTGGGAGGATGATGGGTGCTGTCCTTGATCATCCAGAGGGTTTCCTCCACTGGGGCCCAAGCCCACCCACCCGCTCTGGGCTTTCCTTGTAGACAAAGGCGGGTGGAGTAGGGTCCGTGGGTGGGTGCCGCGCGCAGCCGTGTCATCCCTGACCTGGGAGACGTTGGAGGGGCCAGCTCGATGGCCCGATCGGATTTGTCTGTTGAAGCGTTTGATGTTACATGAAGGCAGCTCATTCCAGAGGATGTTAATTGCCCATTGCAGTGATCAGGTCTGTAGCACCATCGATCTCCCGGGGATCAATGGGCTGATTTAGTGTCTTACTAACTCTTTAACTGGACACCTCATCAATAGCTGGCCACTTACAGACCATCAGTGCATTAGCACGGGCCTGAGCTGCCAGGATCCCGCCCGCCTCGTCCCACTGCCCGGCTGTCACTCAGCCAGGAGTTTTCCTGCAGGTGAAAGCTCTGGGAGGACGTGAAGTCCTGGCCTGTGGTCAGAGCTCTGGAGCAAGGAGAGAGATGTCCTAGCTGAGCACGAGCCATACTCCTCACTACCCAGCCAGGCAGAAGCTTCCTTCTGGCTCCCCTGGGCTAGTGCCTCTCCTATGAGCAGTGTGGGCTTCTCGTAGGAAAGGCATGCATGGACCCTGGAGCTGGGAGGCAGGGAGGCACCAGCCTGATCCACTGGCCAAGTGTGTGGGATGAGCTGGTGGAGAAAGAGAATGAGATGAAGCCTTGATGGTGCCTGGCTCTGATGGCAGAGGCCCATGAGGGAGAAAGAGGCCCAGGCCCAGGCTGAGAGCAAGGAAGAGGGCTGGAGGAGAATGCAAAGCAGGTCCCCAATGCAGATAGGGTTGAGCCCTTGGCAATGAAGGTGCAGACAGACCTGGGGCAGGAGGGACAAGGTATTGCCTACTCCTGTGCTGCCTTCTACCCACCCATCTTGTCCCTTAGTGGTATGCAGCCGCCCCTGGCTTGGGTGAGCAGGGAGAAGATTGTACCGAAGCTTTGTTATCCAGCAGGTCCTGCTATGATGTCCTCTCAGCCTGTGCCTGCTGCTGCGATGCTTGCATGGGAAAGAGGGTGGTTCCCCTCATCTCCAGCCTCCTTGGAACAGTGACTGCTCTTGCTTTGGGGACTCAGGTAAACCACCATCAGTATGAGGCAGGTATCTGGGTCACCAGTCCCTGGCCCCCCTGCTCCCCCAAGCTGGTGTGCATAAGGGAAGGGGCTCCTCACTGTGAATACCAAGCAGCCTCATGTCTCTGTCCCTGGAGGAGGTGGCAAGACAGAGCTCAGTGGGGTGGTGGAAGGGATAACCTGAGGAGGGAGCCTGCACCGGCCAGGGGATGACATGGCCATGGGGAATCCTGTTGCCCCAGAAGTGAGTGAGGTCTGAGGTCAGGGCTGCCATCGCTCCCCTCATCCTTCTCCAAGCCTGAGCAGCTGAGCCGGGCCCTGGAGGGACCCACTGGGCAAGTATTCAGGATGGGCAGGTGGGTTAAAGAAATTAAATGAAGCCTTGTGGATGCCTGGCTCTGGGAAAGGCCTATGAGGGAGAATCAGGCACAGGGCTGGGGAAAGGAGAAGCAGGTCCCCAGTGCGGGGCAGGACAAGCCTCTGGCCCAGTCCCCGGGGCCTCTAGAAGTGACCGACAGATGCCCGAGACTCAGCGTTTCTAGGCCCATAAGAATTAGGCCTTGTCCTCAGGCTGGTTCTGGAGTAGATGGGCCTCTCTCTGCCCTCGTCCCCACCACAGGTGAACCAAGTCATCTGGAGCCCATGGGGGGAGCTCCAGGGATGCTGGCATGAGGACTTCAGAAGGAAGCAGCAAGACCTGTGCATCCAGGTGAGAGAGCACATCTCTGCACCAGCACAGGTGGTGCATCCTGGGGCCTGCTGTGAGGGCAGATGGGGGAGCAGTGGGGACGTGTGGGGGCAGGCGGGCAGCATGGCAAGTGCCACCGCGGCGCTGACACCAGTTAGCATCCAAACTCTCCGGCCTCCAGCCTTGTGCGCTGCATGGTCCCCTGTCTCTCGTTGCCACAGAAACGCCGGCACAGACACCTGCACACTCGGCGGGGAGGGCTGCCGGCCCCACAACATGGCCAGGGGGTGCAGAGCGGGGAGGAAACAGGATTAGGGATATTCAGATGGGTCCTGTGGCCAGTGCTCCAGAGCCACGGACAGGCTGCCAAGGGCCGCAGAAGTACAGTCCCAGGCAGGACGCCACCGTGCTGAGTGCTGCACAACCACAGGGCATGGCAGGGTTCCTGCTCACCTGCCTTCAGCCCAGCCGCGCTGTGCACCAGTGCACAGGCCTCGGCCTGACTTGGGCTCTGAGGAAGGAGCTCGAGGGCAAGTCCTGACCCAGAAGAGCCATGTTGCAGCCACAGCGGGTGCCACGGACACAGGAGCTCGGGCGAGGGTTGGTGGCTGCGGGCTCTGTCCATGGTGCTGAACCCTCCAGGAATGGGCCCAGAGCCGGACTGCTCAAGAGCACTGAGCGTGACTTAGCGGAGTCCAGCCAGCCCTGATTGCCTCCCTGGTGCCTTCAACAGACTGCCCACGCTGTGGCATCCCTGCCTGGGGCTATCCCAGCCCTGCAGGCAGCTGCACGAAAGCTCTGCTCCCGTCGGTGTAGTTAAACCCACTTTATTTGGTGCCATGTCCTGGGCTGGGGCAAAGGAGAGGTTTTGCATTCCAGGGGGTTTCAGGTGCAACACTTAAAGGCATCATAGTGCACCAGTTGCTGGGGACCAACTAACTGGGCTGTCAAGGGGCCTGGGAGCATCCTTGACAGCCACCTAGAGAGAGGCATTAAGCAAATGAAGCCTGGCAGCAATTGTGCTTATTCAAGGGCAGGCTTGGAAAGGCATATGGATTGGCATGGGTCTCAGAGGAACCAGCAAGGTGCAGAGGTGCCATGCAGGGGGGCGGGGTAGGTGGACCTCCAGCCATAAGCTCTGGGCAGAGACTGGTGCTGCAGTGGGGTGTAGGGAGATGCCAGCCTCTACCTGGGGATGTCCAGAGGGAGGGGAGCGATGGGTCAGCCATGGAGGGTGAGTGGGGGAGTGTGCAGGGAGCAGGAGAATGGGGAAGGAGTTCCCCAGGGATTGGAAATGGGGCGAGGCAAAGGTTTAGTCCTGGTGAGGAATTAACCAGCACCTGGTCATCCTTCCCCAGCTATCGCCTCTGGAGGCCAGCTGAGACTCAATCCTGAGCCAGCTCGGAGTGGTCAGCCTGCCCACCTGAGGTCCTGGGTCACGATACGCAGGTGAGTCTGAGGACCAAGAGTCCCCCTGTTGAAGCTTCAGCCTCGGAGCACCCCATCCCTGCTGCCGGCACGGCTCAGGCATACTGCCAGATGGACCAGAGTGTGCCCAGTGTGACACTGTAGGCCAGCACGGCCACCAGGTAAGCGCGGAAGAGCAGGGCATCCAGCACGTAGCCCACCTGCAGCCACTCGCAGGCGATGGCGCGGGAAGCATCCCGCTTCTCCAGGAAGTGGCGGATGGAAATGATCTCCTGGAGGATGCTGTGCATCATGGCTGGGCTCTCCCCACGGGCCAGGGTGGTCAGCATGGGCCTCGTGCCTCCTGCCCCCTCGTACTCCTGGGGGGTCTCGCCACTGTAGTGGTTCAGCTTGGCTGTGGGCCCAAGAGTTGCTTGAATTGGGGCCTGCAGTAGCAGCATGGCCTGCTCTGCAGGGCTGTGCCCCCTCCCTCCTTCCCCTGTGCCTGGCTGAGAGCTGATATTGGGGACAATGTCAGCCTTAGTCTTCCACCGCCCAGATTCAAGGCTTGGTGCTCTGGGAGCACTGGGAACCAGCCCACAGCCAAGCCCGGTGCCCCCCTACACCCAGCTGTTGCTGTTGTAGATGAAGGGGACTTGCAGACCCAGGACCTGCCTGTGTGTCACCAGGTAACACACCTGCTGTTTGGGGTGTGTTACCTTCCATGTGCTAAGCTGGGATGTGTGTCAAACCTGAGCCTCCCCCAGCACCTGCTCTGTCCCTCAGTCCAACCTCCCTGGGAGAGAGCCAGGGGCCTGGGCAGCTCCTTGCTGCCTTGCAGGTTCTGGCAACAGGCCTTTAAGCCGGCTTGGAACCCAGCTCCTGGCATCTCGGTCCCCTTTTCCCAGTGCCCCGGGGCCTCCCCCACTCCTGCTCTTACTTGAGCTGTCATTGCTCTCCAAGTGCCGGGTGCTCTCGGCGCTCTGCGCCCACATGGGGCTGAACTGCTTCCTGTCACGGCAGCAGAGCAGGACGGTGGCTCGGTCCAGCACCAGCCACTTGACCCAGTCAGGGACGTGGGGCTGCAGGTCCTGCTTGTGCACCAACCGCACGATCAGGATGGTCTCGGTCAGGCTGAGGACGAGCAGGGCCATGCACACGATGAAGTAGATGCCTGCCAGAGGGTGGCAGGGACATGAGTGTTTGGCTCGGGCTAGCAGGCAGCACCGGCTGGCTGAGCTCCCCGCACCCCCATCTCCTGCCCTGTGGCAGCCCAGCTCTTCCAGCCCCATGACCAGTACCCCCTGCAATGCCCAGCTCTACCCACAGCTGTTACTGTTCCCACCTTCTCCCTAATGGATTACTGTACCAGTAGCTCCGGTCCCTGGGCTTATCTGCCCACTCTCCATCACCCCCAGCCTCCTCCTGCCTCTAGAGTCTGCAGGAGATGGGCACTGGATGGGCTGTGCCCCTTGGTGGCCTTGGCCCGGCCGTACCTATGAGTGGGGTGCCAATGGCAGTGGCCGGCAGCGTGTCGGAGACGATGATCAGGAAGACGGAGTAACCCAGCAGCAGGGTGATCTTGAAGGAGACCCTCTCGCCGCAGTCTGGAGGCAGGTAGAAGCCCACAATGTCCATGACCATGAGGAAGATGCTGGGGAGCAGCAAGCTGACGGCATAGAAGAGGGGGCGTCTCCGGATAACGACCTGCGAGTACAGAGGAGAAGGGAGGCAGGAGGAGCTGGTGACGGAGGCCAGAGGCGGCCTGTCTCTACCAGCTCCATTAGGGCCCTTTCTCAACAAGAGCATCCCTGGATGATGAACTCCTCTATCCCTCAGGATCAAGCCCCGCTCGCCTTGCTTTCTCCTCTCCAGCTGCTGCCATGCCAGTACCTTGGCTCTTGTCTCATTAGGATAAGCACCTTTAACTGAAGACCCCCCCAAAGCATGCACCCAACTCTGGCCTTGACCTGGGAGAGCATCTCTGGAGAGCATCTGTGGAGCTGAAACCATCTAAGAGAAGGGGCCCAGGTGCTGGGCATGGGGCAAGGGTCTGCAGCTCAGCTTTCCTGGATTTCCAGGTGCAAAGGCAGCATCTGTATCGCTCTGCCCTGCCTTCCCTCTGGGAGCCTCCTGAGTCTTTGACAGTCATCAGTGTCCAATAAAGAGCTGGTGAAGCTGTGCACTGGCAGTGGCTGGTGTCCTTGGTGCTGGGCTGCAGACTCTTAACCCTCAACACACTGCGATAGAGGCAGGAGAGAGGAGGAAGGGAAGGGAGACCCTTTTCACTGCATGGGGAAGGTATCATGGGATGGATTTTCTGCTGGGATCTCCAGCACCCCACGGTTTTAACTGCATGTCAAGCAGACACCAGGGCTGGACCAGCTGGCCTTGTAAGGGCCCTGCCTAGCTGATCCCTGTGATTTGCTGGCCTGCCTTGGGAAGTGTCCTGGCTCTGGTCCTGAGCCCCTATCTGAGGATAAAAGCTCATCGGAGTCAAACCAGCATCATCCCTGCCAGCTCTGTGCACGCGTCTTGGGTCTTGACCTTCTCTGCGGCAGTCTCTGGTCTCTCCAGTGTGCTAGGGGCAGAGCTGGGCATGCATGGCAGGGTCTGCTGAGCAGACCCCAGCATCTCTCCAGAGCCAGAAGGGCAGTGGCCCAAGCCGAGAGGAGGTGATGGCATCCGCCCCCTGAGCCCCTCCCTGCCCCACTGCCCGAAGGGCCCTTACGTAGAACTTCATCTCGGGGTAGCTGTCGCTGCCCTGGACGCTGAACTCGCGGAAGTGGCTGAGCACGCAGAGCAGCTCCCATTCCCCCTGGTTCAGGAAGACGCTGCGGTCGAACTTCACCTGATCAGGATGCCGCCACAGCGAGAGGTTGATGTCCTGGACTGCAAGGAGGAGGAGAGGGGAGCGATTAGGACACCCATACCCTAAGGATACTTTCTCCCTGGAAGCAGCTAGTGGCTTCCCACTCTGAAGTGCTGACTGCCCTGCAGTGGGGCTTTCTTTGGGACCCCAGTTTTGGGTTCCTCACCCAGGTCCTACTAGCTTTCTCTGCTGGCCTGGTCCCTGCCCCCCTCCACAAGTCTGGCAAAGGGAGGCGATGGCCCATCACGTACTGTTGTGCAGCCAACTGGTGAAGGTGAGCGAGCAGTTCTGCACGTCAAAGGGGAAGTTGTAGATGTCCAGGCTGCAGGCGGTCACCACCTGGATGGGCTTGAGGTTCTGCACCTCCCCTTGGTGCAGGACGTACACGTAGGGGATGTCGGGGGACTTGCCCACGTCGACGCTGAAGGTCACAGAGGAAGGCATCACCGTCAGGGGAAAGCAAACCCCGCGCCCCCCCAGATGCCCGTTTTCTTCTGTCCGGAGGGCAGCACTGCCTGGGGTGTCTCTAACCGAGGTGCTGGAAGGGACCAGCCCAGGAGGGGCAGCCCTCAGTCTCCCAGGGGATAGCTGGGGCTCAGGATCAGCTTGAGACTGGATAGGACCTATTTCTGCCGCTGAACCCTGCAGTGAGCCCTGTACAAGGCATTGGCTGCCTCTCCTGCCCCTACCCTGAAGCCCCCTGCAAGCTTGTGAACCAGCAGGTTGCTAGCATAATCTCTCTTTGGCCTTGTCAACCTCTCCCATAACTAATTATTCCCCTTTTTGCCCCTTCCCACTAGCCATGTCTGCCTCGCGCTCCCTTTCACCATGTCCAATGCAGTGAGTAACACAACTGAGCTAGACGCATCTCCAGTCTATCCCCCGGTGACAAAGCCATGCCCTGGGCTCAAATCAGCCAAGACGATTTGAGACTGGGGGTCAGGGTGAATGGGAGGAAAGGCTGGGCCTTTCACCACTCCCGGGAAAGTCTTAGGGGGTGGGATGTTCCCCTAAGGGGGTGGGATGGTAGCTGGGCATTGCTTTAGAAACCCACCATGCCCACAGGGAGCAGCTGTGATTTCCCCATGCTGTCCTGCATCCCTGTCTCTCGCTACAGCGGACACCTCCCCATGCAAAAGGCAGATCTGGGAAGTTTAAAGCATGGCTCATGCATGGGGTAACAAAATGCTCCTTGCGTCCTCGCAGGCTGGGGAGTATTGAAGACAATGGAGCCCGTCCCCAGGAAGGGCTGGCAGCTCTGCAGCTGCCCCGGCATTGTGTTTGCTCCACAAAGCCTTCCTCAGAACAGCCGAGCCGCCCCTCCTCATCCCCCGAGTGCCGCGCGGGTAATTACGGATGTTTATGGTGCGCCAGCATTGGAAATGTCCCAGCTCCCGAGCTGCTCCCCATCTGCAGCCTGCCGGCGCGAGGGAGCGGGAGCCAGCTCTGTGCTGAGCATACCAATGGGAGCCGGGGGGCATCGGGGAGGGGGCAGCCCCTCCCTGCTTGCTCCTGAGGGCCCCTGAGCCAGCTGTGCTGCACTTACAACTCGTTGATGAGGATGTCGGGCACCCAGATGCTCTCGGTGGGCAGGGACACCTGCGTGATGTTATCAAAGTCCTCGGGGTCCCACTTGAGGAACTCGTCGATCCAGTGCTGCAGGGGGGAGAGAAAGGGGGAGCAGGTCAGCTGTGGGGATTGGTCTAGTCCCGTATGAATCTGAGGGCGCTACTTCTGGCAGATGCCTACCAGCGCTGTGTCCAGGACAAAGTCAAGCCAGGGTGCCCAGGGATTGCACCCACCCAGCTGTGCATCGCATGGGAGAGCCAACCTCATGTGAGCACATCCCATGTTATGGATTAGGCTTTGCTACACCGCACAGGGATGTGACCCCTTCACATGTGTTCCCTGGACCACCTACATCTGCTGTCCTGGGGCACTAGTGAGCTGTGCCCTGCTGCAGTCGTGTCTCTTGTTACGGGGACGAGCCTTATGATCCCTGGGAGATTGTGCAAACCTCCCTGGGCCCCGTTGCTTCTTAGGAGAATTCCCCGTTTCGGCATGGGCAGGTTTCCTTGATAATGAGGAGAAGCTGGTCTCTGTCCCGGTGCAGAGATGGCAGGGGGTAGCAAGGCAGGGCCCCCCCCCTCCACTCACCTGTCTGTACCAGATGTAGGTTGTCAGCACCTGATTCTTTTCATCCTGGGGATGGAAAGAAAAGCAAATGTGAAGTGGTCAAAGGGACATTGGTGTCTGCAGCTGCTGAAGCGGGGGACCGGGATTCAGCAGGGAGGGCATGGATAGGAGCAAGCATCGGGCAAACACCCAGGAGGAGGAGAGACATACAGGTGAGGGGATCACCAGGTAACAGGAGGATGGATTCCCACCTGCTGACCCACGTGGAGGCTCCTCTGCTTTCCCTGCCTCCTGGCCTGGCCATTCCCTGGCTAGTCCCTGGGCAGAGATGCTCTCAGCTCTAGCAGCTGAGCCAGCCCATCCTAAAGCCAAGGGCTATCTATGCCTGGGGCTGCTCCCACCCCCTCCCTGTGGAGATTCCCAGCCCTATAAGGAGGTATCTCACTGGGCATGGCTTCTTGCAGCAAAGCAGCCTTGTGCCTGGTTGGGGCCTTGCCACGGGATGCACTGAATAATGCAGCTGGTGTGTGGAGCTCCTGGTTACCCCACCATCTCAGCAGGCCAGGTGCTAGGCACGTGTGAATCCCTCATGAATTGAGGTGCCTAAGTGGGCTTCTGGGTCCTGGAAAATCTGACTTCCCCTTTGGTTTTGTCAGCTGCCCCAGATCCTAGGAAGGATGTGTCTCTTCTTCTTGTACGTATGGATGGGGAAAAGCTTCATGCATCCACATGATGCACGTCCCCTCTCCACAGGCTCAGGAGACCCTGCTCCCCCCACCTCTTTGACAACCCCAGAGGTGTTAAACCTGCTGAGGCAGCAGAGCACTTACCACGTTGAGAATGGCATAGACCATGACGTCAATGGCCACGTTGGTGGTTGTCCTCCAGTCCCGAACTGGCCGGACGCCCTTGTTGTAATGAGTCAGCAGGTGCTCAGAGAGCTGGAGCAGGGCTGGCTTGGCTGTATCCAGCGTCCTGTTCTTCCCTCTACGAGCAGCTAATGGGGAAAAATTGGTACTCATCAGGGAACAGTGAGATGAGATGGTGGGAAGGGCCCAGCCTAGGTCAGGCTCCTGTTCTGTCACAGGCAAACTCATGTAATGCCTCAGTTTCCCATCTGTACAATGGGCTTCACAATCCTTTCTTTCACCTGTCCTTGTCCGCCTTGCTCGTCAAGAAGGGAAGCTTCTCCCAGCAGGGACTGGCTCTTGCTAAGTGCCTGTACAGCACCTAGTGCAGTGGGGCTGCTGTCTTTGCATCACCTGCAGGCTCCCGTTATAATATGCATAATACTCAAAAGTGCCACATCTTTTTTTGTGTCCCCCTCCTTGGCAATTGCAACAGGGAACAGGCCAAGAAGAGGCCCTGCTCTTGTGTTAGAGATGGTCTCTAGTGATCAGAGTTGAAGGTGTATTAGCAGGGAATGCTGGCTGTGGGTTACAAGGGCAGTGCTTGGCCCTACACCTGCCTGGGGGCAGGGGACCAAGTCCCGAGTGACATGTGCCATCAGCCGGGTGTTTCCATCTGGAATGGAGCTAACGTGCTTTCTAGTAAAGCTTGTGAAAAAATGCCAAACTCTCCAGCTTCATACACAACCTACAGCGGCACTGAGTGAGCTGCATTCAGCCTCAACCAGCTCCCCACAAGTCCAAGGAGAACAGCGATGGAGGAGACAAATGAGTGAGGAAAGCCTGTTCCTTGCAGCTGGCTCCGGTACACGTGGCCTGGGAGGCTGACCTGGAAACGTCTCGAGACTTTCAGTGAAACGAGAGGTAAAATAATGTCATTAATGCTTGTCATTGTTGCTTGGAGCCAAACAAAGCATTGAATGGGTCTAAGGGTTGTTGATTTGTAGCCGTGTTGGTCTAAGGGCACAGGCAGGCAAGGTTCTTTGGGTAGATGTGATATCTTTTATTAGACTAACTAAATAGTTGGAAAAAAATGTTCTTTGCAAGCTTTTGGTTACAAATTCCCTTCTCCAGGCATAGGGAGACTCTGCTGGTATTACACCAGCATGCCTGAAGAAGCATGTTTGTCCCCGAAAGCTTGCCTTGAATGGGTTTAAAGCATTTACACTTTTTAATTAAAATTTGAAGTCAGTTTCCAAATGAAAATGTTCTCTGTTTCCAAAAATATGGAAATGTTGAATGCCTGTTGTGCCCAAACACTTTTTTATTAACTTTTTTTCCCCTTTAGCTGGAAATTATGACCCAAAATTGACCCAAAATCTGAAAATGTGTCGGTTGACACAAATTTGCTTTTTGAGGGGGGAGGGGGGCAATATTCTTGCCCCAAACCATTGTCCCAGCTGGACATTTCCAGTGATTTCTCCATAAAAGCACCTTTGACATCAGGCCAGTGCTCACAAAGTGCTCCTTACGTGTGCCTGTTGAATTCAGCACCGCTTTTCATACAAAAAACTAGAGCTCTTCAGGATTTTTGCAGCTGGACAGCTCCCCGATGCAAGTGCCCGGGGTGGGCGCAGGGGAGGGGAGGCCGTGCAGCTCCCCCACGGCCCATGCAGGAGCCAGCAGGGATGGGAACTTCACTTTGCATTTGGGATGGAAGGGACTCGGGTGTGGAAAGCTCAGATGAAGATCCGCACATGTGATGTTGCATCCTGGCATCTCTGCTGCGGTCCTCCTTTGATCTTGCTTTCTACTGGACTGGAGCCTTGGGCCCTAGGCGTCTTTGTTACAGAATCCATCATCACCTAATAAACCCCAATATTTCCTGGAGGTCGAAAGAGCCTTAAACCTGCCACTCAGCAGGTCCATTTGCTTAATGAAGTAGTAGGAAGGTCTTACCAGGATGCCTTAATATCCATCTCCTGTCCTGACTTGGCTATTCTTAAACGAACAAGAGGGTTTTTTCCCCTCACCCCTTGCAGGTGCTTTTCACGACAGCTTCCCCTGCCTGTCACCCATGTGCAGAACTGAGATGCCCTCCGGCCCGCGGAAGAGCCACTGTTAATGGGGACAGGCACTCCTGCAAACATGGTCTTGAGTTGGGGGGAATGGAGTTTGCAGTGACCCTGGGACTCGCTGCACACTGGTAGAAGACCTTGGTAGCTACCAGGTGTGCCCCAGCGCAGCGGCTTGTCTCCAGCTGCTTTATGGGGGGATGGGAGAAATTTAACATTTCAGCATTTTTGTTTAAAATAGTCTTTTTTTTTTCTGAAGCTGACTTGCTTTTTAAGTAAAAAATGGCTGTTTTGAATTAGGAAGAGGTGTGCAGTGATGCGCCGCATGGTGTGTGTGTACAAACAGCCCCACAGCATGAAAGTAGAGGATTGCTTTTTCCTTTCAAGCTCCCACTGAGGTCCAGTCCACATTCTTGGTGTTTGCTTTGCTCCCAGGTCTGTCTGTTCACCCCTGGATTTTGAAAGGCCGTGGCACTGGCACACAGAGAGCAGAGATGGGGAGGTGTTGGATAGAAAGTGCCCCAGTGCCTTAGCCTTAATGGGCTGGGCTGAATGGTGGAGGTGGATAATAAGTGCCTCGTGTTCACCCGGTTCTCAAGTGACAGATAATTATTACTCAGCAGGAAGGGATTTCTGGGCTCATGGGATCTGGCCTGTGTATGTACAGAATGGAAATTGCAGCCTCCTGGCTCGGCATGCGAGGGTGGGGGAGCCCAGAGAAGGCAGCTTGAAAGGAAAAAATCAAAAGATGGAAAGGCCTGGGACATACACCTGCTGCTGCGGAGGTCCCAGTGGTTTCTGTGGTTCCTGCGTGCACCGGAGAGGTGCAGAGTCTGTGGGGAGCCAGCGGCAGCTGCCCAATGTGCAGGGTGGGGGCTGCAGCATGCAGCATGGGTCTCTGGGAAGGGGAGATGTGCATGGAGCAGCTCCATTACTGGCCAGGAGCGTGCTGGAGCTGGAAGGGCCCTGTGCTCAGATGCTGAGCACATCCTCTGGTCACACCGTTCCCAGTAGGAGCTTGTCAAGCTGCGGCACAAAGATCGCTGCTGATGCTGGTCCCCTAATGGGGTTTTATGCTAACCCCCCACCCCCAACCCCAGAAGCTCAGCTGGTGCAATCACTTGTGGCACTTCACTGATTGACACACGGGAAGATTTTGCCCCCTGACAAGTGAATGATGGCTTTGTCTCCTCGTGAGTAGCCTCTCTCTAACGCTAGATCATTGCACAAAGCTTCAGAGGCAGGAATGCCCCCCCAGCAAAGGAGAGCGCGTAACGTGCCAGGAGCAGGGCCAGACCCCAGACACATGCCTACTGGTACTGCTGGGCTCTGCCGGCCCCCGGGTCCCCTCCTGCTGGTGCCGAAAGTGGTATGGCGAGAAGTGAGATTCCTTGCGGTTGTTGGCAGTGCAGATCTGTGCTGAGCAGGGAGAGCCCTTGCAGCAGCAGCTGTCTGTGCGCTGCCATCCACAGGGCTCAGTCCAGCTCTACAATGCACAAAGCACGAGGGGACAAACCTGAGCACCGAGCGCAAGCATTCGGTTGACAGGTCTCAAGCTGGTGTGTAAATCCCCATGCCCTCGCTGTGCTGCCAGGCGTGCCGGTGCACAGCCTATTAGTGATAACACTGATGCTTTTGGGGGAAAAAAATCTCCTGCATGAAATACACCCAGAAAAGCCCCCAGGGCCAGGTGCAAGCAACTGTCCCCATCTCCCGGCCCCTGCAAACACTCCCTCAACTTTGCCGCAAGTTTCCTTACCTTCACTCTGCAGCTCGAAGGCAGCCAGGGCCAGGGTGAGCAATGCCCACCAAGCCGGGAGCACCATGGTGCTGGTTCAGTGGGTCCCAGGCACTGGCTTAGCTATTCCACATGCAGGCGAGTCTCCTGGCTCTTGTCTGCGGTCACTCCCTTTGCACTCTCTCCAGCCTTCCTGCTGCAGATAAAGTGAACCTCGTCCGGGAAGCAGGCAGCACTTTTTGTTCGCTTTCCCCCGACTGTCAGGGTTCTGAAAATGCCTAATTAATCTTGCAATCAGTCGCCTCTGCTGCATCAAGTTTCAGGCTGAGAGGATAGAAGAGCAACCCACCCACCCTGACTGATGTCACGCCGTGTGGTCCCAGACAAATGCTCCGTGCCTCTCAGCCTCTCCCCAGCCAGGGAGGGCACTGTTGTGTCTCTGCGAGGCTGACCTGGGAAACAATTTGTTACCCGAGTCCTGCTTAAAAGCTGTGTTAGACAGAGCTGCTGAGGATGGCGCGTCTGTGATTGTGTTCTCGCAGCCTGTCCTTGCAATAAACAGGAACCTCTGATGGCGAGATGGGAATTTAGTGGGCATAAGTAATGCTATCTATGGCTTTGTTAATGTGTGGTATGGAAACAGAGTGAAAATCCCAGCAGTGGGCTCTTTTAAAACATCGCTGCACAAATATGTCTCTGTTACACACGGTGAGGACTGCGGGGCCAGTTAGTGGCTTACTCATATTGCAACCATCACCGTTCAGTTAAATATCTGCTTGTCGGCGCCTGACTTTCATGCGCTCGCTCGCATTCGGCATAGGCTACGTTGATGCAATTCTGCTGATTGCAATAGCTGCGTTGGTCATAACTTCCGGTTTTTCTCCCCATTTCCAGTGTGTGTGTGTCTAGATCAGTGATTCTCATCCAGGGTGCTGGGGTGCCGCCAGATCCTTTGAAGGGTGTTGTGAGGTGTGAGGAGATGAGCAGATAAGCTAAGTAGATAAATGCAGGCTCCAGCTTCTCCCTGCCTGAATAATTCCCCCACAGACAGCCCCTCTGCAAGGCAATAAGCACTTCAAATAACCATTAGATTTTGCAGCTGAGTGCCATTTAATTCACGAAAACTATGGAGGGACTTCGAGGCCAAGAAGGCTGAGGTTATAACAATGGTCAGGTTATTTTTAATTGGTATTTTTTTTCTTTTTAGGTAAACAGAGAGGAGGCCATGCTAGAACCACGGGCTCTATTTTATGGAACAGTGTCTTGTCTTGTTTTTTTGTACCAAAACGTGCCATGTGTTTTAACTGGCCAGAGAATTACACACCGTTGTTGCTGCTAACCGTGGTGGAGAGTGTTTCTTGTGTTAGTGCCTCGGGGCAAGCCAGGAACAGGGCCCCATTGAGACTGAGGTTTGCATTGTACAAACACAGGCTAGTAGGTAGTTCCTGTCCCCAAAAGTTTGCAGTCTAACTGAGAGGAGGCTTGACATGAAGGGAAAGAGGAGGGGGAAAGTTTACTTCCTCTACGGGGTGGTGAGATGGAAAGAAGAGGGAGGGGAAAGAAGAAGAAGATGAAAGTGAGGCTGTGCTGAGGTTGAGACTGGAGAGGGTCTGAGCAGGCAGCTGCACTAGGGAAGCCTTTGCTCCCCAAGGGTGCATCTACACATGCAATGATATGCTTTAGTTAATGCACATTAAATCTAGTACCTCCATTGTGAGATGCTAAAAAAATGCGCATTAACCTGTATTAATGCACATTAACTAAACAGCACAGTGTTTAGTGATACTTTAATGCATGTCAGCCTATTTTAATGCACATGAACTAAAGAGTGTGGTTTTTTTAAGTGACATTTGAACATGTATTAAAATAGGCTATAGATATAAATGTGCCCTAAATGTTTTCTGCTCTGATGTGTTGAGTCCCCTGGGAAACGTCTACATGCTTTCAAGTTTTCCATCTTTCATTGTTACAAAGCCAAAAAACAAAACCAAACAGCAGCTTTCTGATTGCAACCTGAACGTCCCAGTTCGATCCAAACTGGAACAAAAGGAGAGCCTTGGGAGGAGGCGATGGGTTGGTATTCAGTGTTATGAGTTTTCTACCTTTCGCAGCATGGCAGAATGGGGGAGAGAGCAGAGGACAGAAATACAGTTTAACAGGTTTTCGTTCCTGTTTGAATTGAAACTTTTTTTGGCAAGATGTGAAATGTCCATGAAAAAAAATTAAAACGAAAGCATTTCTTTTGCTTTTTCTCCCCCCAGACACCATGCAGCTGCCAGAAGGGATGTGAGTTTTACTCGCCTAGCCCTGGTTGGTCCTTTCATCACAGCTCATGTGAGAACCGTCTTTGCTGCTCTCTCTGTCTATCTTCCCTGCCCCGTGGGCTTGTTCTCCTCTTAGACCAACCTCACACCGGTTTCACTCCAAGGGCTTCTCCAGAGTCCCTTTTCATTCAGATTTGCACTCATGACAGCGGTGGGAGAATCAGGCCTTTCACTGCATTTCCAACTAGAGCTGAAAACTTCTTTTTCCATTTTTGCCTATCGTTCTTAATCCCTCAGCCTGTCTCCTTGTCCGTGCTGACATTTATCATTTAACCCGGTAGGGTGGAGAGGGTTTTGTTTCTCTTCTTGGAGCTTTTCTAGGGGGTGGCGGTGCTACACGGTTCACACAGAAATTACCATCCAAAGTCCAAGGGTTGGTTCCAAAAGGCAAAGCACGAGTATTGATGAACAGTGCGATGCCATGATACACAGAGCGTGACCAGCAAATGACAGAGATTGATCGATGACATTGGATGTGTTTGTTTGCTTTATAAATAATGAAGAGGCATCAAAGCAGTAAGATCTTAAATGAGACTCAGTCTGGCATCATTAGAGAGAGAGACCCAAACGTGGCTTGGCTGTTCCCTGGGATAGTTGGGTTTGTAGAAGCTGTTCAGGGTTGTGATTATTTATGGATCCCATTTGATAGGCCTAGCAGTGTGCTTTCTGTTTGAGTTCAGCAAAGACAAATGCAAGGCACTACACCCAGGGGAGAAAAACCAAATGTAGAACAGGAGCTCGTGGGCTGGGTGGTAGCAGGGCTGAGGGGGATCTGGGGCTTTTGGTGGGTCATGGACTCAGCAGGAGCCAGGGATGTGATGCGGTTGCAAAAATGCAGTCTGGGGCTGTCCTTGAATGCAAGGCATGGGCGGTGAGAGTACCACTCAGCGCAGTGCTGCTTGGGCGTCTTCTGGAGTATGGTGTGCAGCTCTGGGCCTCCGGTTTGAAGAAGGATGTAGAGAAACTGAGGAGGATCCAGAGGTGAGTAATAAAGAAGTTGGAAAGCAAAATGCAGGAGGCCAGGTGGTGAGGATGAGGAACAAAGATGAAGGAGAGACATGAGAGCAGTTTCCCACTATTTGAAAAGCTCCCACAATAGAAGAATGGCTCTTCTCCCTTGCCACAGAGGGCAGGACAGAGAGGTGAGTTCAAACTGTAGCAAGGCAGATAAAGATCGAATCTCAGGAGCAACTTTCTAACTCTCAGAACAGCAAAAGAATGCCCAGAGAAGCCAGGGACTCTCCTTCCCTGCAAGGTCGAAGGACAGGCTGGTAGACATTTATCTGGGATGGACTGGGAACAGCTCACCTGTGTTTGGAAAAGGGGGCTGCACTAGACGGCTCCTGGGGTCCCTTCCAGCCCTGTGATTCTTGGACTCTGGTTGTCGTTCGGATGGTGGCATTTCAGGAGCACTAAAGAGCCTCCATCCTGGACTCCCAACCACCAGTGCTGGAAGTAAGTAACCATGTTTTATTGTTGACCATCTCATGGCCTTGGGACAGACTCATTCCCCTGGCATGCACTGTCGGTTCTGCACCACGAGCCCATGAAAACAGAGGTTCCCCCAAAACAGCTGCTCGTTTCAGACACTGGGAAGCACCAGTATTAGAAAACCCACCAGCAAATCTCTAGGGCTGGCCAATGCAAAACCCAGGTGCTGAAGCCCCTTTTGCTATTACAACCAGAAAGCAGCTAGCCGGTGGAGGAGGGGGACCACTACTGGTATGACAGGAAGGGTGTCTCCCTGCTGCCGTGCTTGCAGACATTTGCCTTTGAGGGTGTTGTTTAATTCAGACGCGTGCGGGGTGCCGGACAGCGGGGCACCCTGCAGCCAGGTCAGGGCAGGGCAGGGCCCGTGTCTTTCCTGGAGGAGGCAGGGTCCAGGCAGCTGCACCCCATCCATTAGGGATGACTTCACTCTCTTGGCACCAGCCTGGACTTGGATGAATCTTTCTCACTTCAATTCCACGCTTCTGGGTGAGCATCCGGACACAGGGCTCCTCTGAGACTCTAATTGAAGGGAGCAGGCTGGGGTGGCAGGACCTGCAGGCGAGATTCATCGCAGGGGCTTTTTCTTCCTTTCTCTCTCTTTTTGGCTCACGGACAGCGCAGCAATCAAGCTCTCCCTGAAGAAATTTCCTATTAATGGAACTGATGGCAAAACAGATAGGCAGGAATCGGAGCCCTCGGCCGCAGCCCGGTGCAAATTGCATCATCTGGCAGCGTGGAGTCACTTAAACGAGATAAGAATTAGTGCGAGGCCCTGATGAACTCCCCCTCGGCTGCCAATAGCCGTGTCAGGCAGAGAGCAAGTGCAACGCCGGGGCTAATTTGATTTCTCGGCTCTGTTAGCGGACGGCACGTCGCCTCCCAGGAGCCCAGGCAGCTCGGAGCTGCTTGCTGTTATTGTATCCGGATAATAAAAAGCAAGAGCCAGGCTGCAGCTGATCTAGGGACGGTGCCCAGGGTGGCAGGGGCTGCAGCTGAGGCCATGGAGTGGGCTGTGTCAGGCTGAACCCAGACAGTGCCCACACCTGGAAGGTGGCACCTCAGCCTGGTCCAGCCAGGGTCCTTTGCGGATGCTTCTGGGGAGAGGGATGTGGGGACAGCTCATCCTGCAGCCATCTCGGCCAGTGTTTGTTGGGGCTTTCTTGTGGGCAGCCTCCACGGAGAGGCCGAGGATGGTCTGGGCCATGGGGCCTGCCAAACCTCTTTCCTCAGGAGGGCAGGCGGGCTGGCAGGAGAGGGTTGGCAGGGGTGGGATGCTTGCACCATGAGTGTGAGTGATCCCCAGCAGCCTCCAAACTGGAGCAGTCCCATGGGGGTGAGGGGCAAACACTTCTGTGCCCCTCCCTGGTCTTTCTCATTCACGACTGGGTTGCAGCATTGCATGGGGCAGCGGGGCTTCAGTGGACCCTGGGCAAGGACAGAGAGGCCAGCTGAGGAGGTTGGTGTGTGTGGGCAATGAAGGCGAGTGCTTGGGCACTAAAGCAGGGCTTGGCATAGGGCCTGGAGCAGAAAGGGCCGCTTAATTGCAGCCTCTGTTGTGGCATCATTAGCTCCAAGCTTTCTCTTGGGTTTTGTGCTTTCTTAAAGAGATTTTAATGCGGTTTCTATCAGGCCGTCTGTTCTCAGGGAGCTAATCAGTACGATCCTTTCAGCCTTGTTTTCCATGTGTGTATGCTCTGGAGGCTGCGCATTTTCCCTGGGGTTATGGGGCACCTGCTGCAATGGTTGCATTTCCACAACTGCTTGGTATCAGCAGCAGCCTCCAGGTCAGATGTGCCCTTGGCATGGGATAGTATTCTCCCTGCGGTCTGCCGCGTGGTAATTGCTTTGCTGGGAATCAGAGCATTTGGCCCCGCTATTATCTGCAAGCCTAGAGACAGCGACCTGCTTCCCTTGACAGCAAGCCCTGGTGCTGGGCTGTGATGGAGCCCAGCTCCGTGTCTGGCTAGATGGACTTTTGCTGATGCGCAAGCAGGGCAAGATTTTCAATGGGCTCCAATTCCTTCTGCAAGTGGGACCGTGAGACGGGGTCACAGACAAGCAAGGGGCTACTGGAGCCCAGATAGTGATGGGCCCAGCAGGGCAGGACATGGCTTATGCAGCCTGGAAAAATATTGGAGACTTTGAAACTGTCCCCTTCTCAACAAACAAGTTTGCTGGCTGAGGCAGCACAGATGTGGTTCCTCAGAAAGCCCCCAGCCAGGCTTAGTGAAGACTCGCCCTTGGCTCTTTTAATTAACTCTAACCTTGAGTAGGATTTCCAGCAAGCGACAAAACCCGCAGGCTCACCCCAGCTCTCCACAGCTGCTGTCTTTGGCTGTCCCTACATCTCAGGGGTCAAGCTGCTTCCAGAAGGACTGAGCAACCACCGGTGGAAACCCAAATGCTGGTTATGACCATGCACTGGCCCGGTTCTGGCCTGTGGATCTGACTTGCTGCTGCCTGGATCCAAGTGAAGCTACAATAATCATAAGCAATGAGGGTTGAAGGGAGCTCAGGAGGTCACATCTAGCCCAACCCCTGCTCCAAGCAGGACCAGCTCCAACTACATCATCCCAGCCAAGGCTTTGTCCAGCTGGGTCTTAAACCCCTCCAAGGATGGAGATCCCACAACCTAGGTAACCTGTTGCAGTGCTTTACTACCTTCTTGGTGAGAGAGTTTTTCCTAATATCCAACTTCACCTTCCCTTGCTGAGACCAGCTGAGAAGCTGCATCCCAGGCGGTCATCTCTCATGCTCGACTGGAAGAGGGGGATTGATCTCCCTTAGGGCTAGGGTGGCCTGGGGGCCTGCCAGCCTTGTTTGCTTGATGCCTGTGCAAGGCACCCCCAGGGCCCCCATGGTGTGCCACAAGTCCTTCCTGGGCTTCAGAGAGGGGCAAGCGGCTTCCAGGGACCTCGCAGTCCAGTTGGCAAGTAAACAAGAGGTTGTTATTGAGCAGGAAGCATCACTTATTGAGCTGGAGACTCCCTCCCTGACCCAGGCAGTTTGTCATTAGCACATGGATGATCCAATTTGGGCTGATTGGTGGTTGCCTTGGAGCTGCGCGGCTGAGCTGCTCTGTCTGTGGGGTTTCTCAGGCACCCACCCCCTGGCTGGCGGCTGCTTCCCCCTGGGTGAGAGAAAGCAGCCTTGCTGCCTCTGGCAGGACCTCCCCGTGCCCTGCTGCAAGGGGGTTTGTGCTGCCACCTCCTTTCCGAGGCAGGAAGGGTCCTGGCTTTGAAGGACCCCCCGCCAGCATTCATGCAGAGCCCACTCAGCCCTCCCCAGCAGCCCGTACCTTGCAGCTCAGCCCCACGCTGCCTCTCCCAAACCCCTGGGAGCTTTTATATGAAATGGCTCTAATCAGGCCGGTTTGAAGGGCACTTGAAGAGCCGCAGAAGCACTTGTCGAATTTGCTGGCATCCTCACATTTCCTCCATGGTCTCCTTGCAACTTAATTTTCTCCCCTGCTGCAAAATTTTGAGCGCGTTTAATTATGGCAAGAGAGCAAGCGGGTTGGGGGGTAATGCAGGTGAAGCCGGGCATGCAGCAGGGACCGGCCAGCACCCCCTCACATAGCGCTTGTGATGCTCTGCAGGGAAACATCTTTCCCAGCTTCTGCCTGGCGTGTTGTTGGGCAGTAGTTGCATCTTGAGCCCATGTCTGTTTGACATGCATGTTCGGTGGTAGTTGCATCTTGAGCCCATGCCTGTTTGACCTGCATGTTCGGTGGTAGTTGCATCTTGAGCCCATGCCTGTTTGACCTGCATGTTGGGTGGTGGTTGCATCTTGAGCCCATGCCTGTTTGACCTGCATATTGGGCGGTGGTTGTATCTTGAGCCCATGCAAATCACTTCCCTGCTCCGCCTCAGTTTCCCTAACCCCAGAAGTAGCAGGGAAGCACATACAAGCCAAAGCGGGGTGAGTAAATCGTTTGCAATGTACTTGGAGGAGTCGTGAAGCAGCCGGAAAGCACTGCGGGAGTGCAGCGCAGGCCCCTGTACCTCTACAACAAAATTCATTGGAAAGGGAGGACTTGCTTTGAAAGATTGCCCTGAAATGGGTTTAACTTCAGGCCCTAGCTCCGGGGTTTCTAACCCTTTTAGAGACGTTCTAGCAGGGTCCTAAACACACTCTCAGCCCCAGCCTGCCAGGGTTTTGGAGCAGACGGATGCTCAGGACATGGTTAACGTTGGCACCCCTCTAACATTGGCAGGTGGTCCAAGGTCTGGGTGGAAGGCATGTGAGGAGCTGCCGAGAAATGGGGATGTTTAAAAATGAGTCTGCGGTGAGGTAGCGGTTTGTAAACAGCTGAGCGCGGAGCCATTTCTTGTGTATATGGAGACAGCTCCCCATAAAGCCTAATAGGTTTTTGAAGGATATTGGGCACCAGAGAATCTGTGGTGTGGCTGGGCCTTTAATTTCATTTAGGGAGCAGGCTGGTGGTGCCACAGGCCAGGGGAGGCCTGGTGACAGGATGGGGATGGATGGATGGATGGAGGAGCTGCGCGGGACTGTTTCTGCACCAGGCAGCAGGAGCAAAGAGTGGGTTGCAGAGGGGATGGCAGGGAAGGAAGAGCAGAGGCAATCCCCTGTCCTGACAGCGAGGTGCTCTCCAGCACCCATCAGTGCAGGCTCTGCTGGGTTTGCTAGCTCCAGGGGCAGCTGAGCCAAGCCCCTGGTGCTGGCAGGGGGGAAGAGGAGCCGATCCCCGGGAGGCCAGGCTGCGCGTCTCCGAGCATCAGAATCAATAATGTATCCCTGCAAAGACCTAGCAGCCGCCTGCCCAGCAGCCCAGATCCATCATGGACCCATGGATGGCCATTAGGGTGCTGCAGGGCCCTCTGAATTGCATGTCTGCTATAATTTAATGCTGCTGGACATGAAATCAGCCCTGGGCTGTGGGTGGAGGCAGGTCTGCCATGCTGAGAGGTAGCAGCTGTCCTCCCCCAGGCACTGCATGGAGGGTGGATGGAGCCGTTGGGGGAAAAACACCCTCCCTGTGGTCCTGCTTCCAGGGGGAGAGACGGGCTGGGCCCAAGGGGATCTGCCCCCCTCAGTGGTGCTCTCCCCATGCTGCTCCAGCTCCTGCTCCTTGTTCCTGCATCCCCTAACTTCTCCCATCCCCTGCTGCTGCTCTCTGTGGCCGTGCTCCTTCATGACCGCAGGGCCAAGGGTGTCTCCAGCACGAGTGCCTATCTGCCCAGCAGCCCTGGGGTAAGTGATGCCGTGGTTCAGCATCACAGCTGTGCCCAGCAAAGCACGGATGCAGCTACCTCGCCTCCCCGGCCTCCTTGAAGGAGGCTGGGGGCTGATATCCAGCATGAGCCTGATCTGTGAGGCCTGTGACACATCTCGCTAATTTAATCACTGTCACGGGTCATTGCAGACGCTGATGGGTTTGTGCCGGGCTAAGAGCCGGGCTTTCTTAAACACCCCGGCGCTGCATTGTCTTACTAATTATGAACCCATAAATGTCGCCTTCAGTAAATAACTCAACATAAATAGAGGTGGACTTGGAGATAACATGTGGCAGAACGGCTTCTGTGGCTGCAGGTGTGTGCTCTGTGGCAGGGGAGCCTTGGACTTGCACTTGCGTGTGCCCAAGCTGCTCACATGTACCCACAGCTGGGTCAGGTACTGATGGCCTCTCTGCTCAGAAATTTTTCTCATCAAAGCTTCTGGAGTTCAAAGCAATCTAGCCCCGTCCTGTAAATAACCCTGCCCTGCTATTTCTTTTCTTTGCTTTTTTTTTTTTTTTTAAAAAGAGCTAATGACAAATTAAAATTTTTCCATGAATTAAACCAAGGGACCTGCCAGGGACCAATACACCGCGCACACTGTAATCCAGGGAATCTGCAGCCAGAAGAGATGGAAACAATGGTGGAAGGGCCCAAGCTGAGATGCCCTGCATCCTTCCCAGTCTGGACCAGCATCATACAGGGCATCAAGAGGTTTGGACCAGTTTAATCAGTTTGCTCTTAAGCCTTTCAACTGTTAATATAGCACAGGCAACTTGATGGGCCTATGACCAGCATGGGATTTTGGAGTAGATGACATCTAACTTAGAGGCTTGATTTCAAATGACTCTGAAGCCTGCCTGTTTTCTTTTGGGCAACTCGTTTTTCAAGGGGAGCCCATAGTGATAGCCTCTGCCTGCAGCTGGCCTGGGAGGAGGTTTATAGCCGGAGGTGTTAATGGGAGGTTTGGGAAGAAAGCCAAATACTGCTTTCCCTTCTTAAACAAGTGCCTCCTGCTTTCTCAATACTGGTGCTTGGCTGTAACCATGAGGACAGGCCCTTGACTGGAGCAATGAGGACAAAGTACAAGCAAAAACATCCTGTGGGGAATAATTTTACATTAGCCGGAGGATGAGGAGGTGACCTGATCAGTTTTCCCCATCTGCGATTCTTGTTGCCTTTATTCCCCTTTACAAGCCCCCATGATTGTATGACTAAGGTAATGGGTTCAAATTTATACCGGCAGTGCTTGGAAAATAAGATTTTATTAGAGCGATAAGAAAACTTCCCAAGTTGTGTTCCCATCCTCAATAATAAAAAATGAATAGGGCTCATAAATAACCAGCCGCGCCATAGCCGGGGAGACGGGCTCTTTTCTACTGTATTTCATTGTTTAATTATCAGCAACACAAAGTTCGGGGGCCCTGGAGGGAACAGTTAACTGTGTCTCTGTAAAAAGTGCCCTGTAATGACACTTGCTGTAATGAGCACAAGCCTGGCCTGGGTCTAAAGGGTATCTCCTACAACCCGGCTTCTCTCCAGTCTCCTCTGAATAGTCCTCTGATAAACGATCGCCCTGCGGGAGAGGGAGACAGAATTGATGTGACACCTGGGGAGCTCGACCTGCAGAAAAGCACGCCCCAGCCTCGCAGGGAAGCAGCGATGCTTTGGTCTCTGTCCTGCAGAGCAGTGCAGCAAGCGGACCAAGTCCGTGCAGCTACGGAGAACCCCAGGGTCCTGCCTCCCGGGCCCTTGGCTCTTGCCGCAGCTGCAGCGGAGCATAGCATGTGCTTACGTGCCTTGCTGAACAGAGAAGGCCTTGCACAGGTCCTCGGAGATGAGCACGTGTTGTGGGACTTTGCTGAAGTAACAGCTCTAGACTCCCTGCTAGGCTGCATCGGAGGGCTGCTCTTACCGGCAGGGGCCAATGCTTCCATCGAGGCCACGGGGCAGCAAGCTGGGGGTGGCAGGACCGGGAAGGTGTGGCTTGGAGCTGGGTGGGAGATGCCCCTTTTGCTGAATTTCAGCCTCCACGGGAAGCCTCAGGCAGCTGCTGGGGCAGAGGAGACTCCCGGGTGTCTCCGTGCCGGCGCTGCTGGGGACGTGGCTCCAAATTAGGGAGGAGGAGGTGGGAGCGGGGCAGTGGCTCCGAAGCTGTCTGACGCTCTTCATTTCATTAAGAGCAGGGGAAGCATTTCATGGGCAATTGGAGCTAAACACCAGCACTGCAGTAATGAGCGGCAAGAGGCAGCTGCAGGTAAAGGCTTTGTGCATTTAATTTCTTTGTTGTTTAGGGGGAATTCAGTTCTGGATGGAAAGCACCAGGAGGTGACCCTGGAGAAGGACGGGATGGGCCCCGTGCTGGGAGAGGGCAGGGTGTATTCCCCATGGGACTCTGCGGTTGGAGATGGTGTCCTGGCAGTGAAAGGTCACTTCCTCCAGCCACCCCAGGCCCCTGAGAAAGAAGGGCCCTTTCTCCAGTCTCCCTGGCCTGGACCTGACCCCGGCGTGCCCTGACGGCAAATGCCATTAGCATTGCTGTGCCCTCTATCCCTCCTGCTGCTGGGAGCTCCACGTCGCCCACAGGCCACCGAGCGTGATGGCGTAGACGGCTACCACCCCGGCATACACCTGGAAGAGCAGCATGTCCAGCTTGTACGAGAGCCGGAGCCAGTCGGCTTCCTGCCTGCTGTCCCGATCCAGGGCACGGAGGCGAGAGCTGATGAGGAGCAGCTGAGCTAGGATCTCCTCCATCGCGGCCTTCTGGGTGGACATCACCTCCCAGGGTCCTTCTTGTCCTCGCTTTCCTTCTTCCCCCGGCAATGGGCCACCTGCAGGGAAGGCAGATCAGGCTGAGCACGGCAGCCGTTTGGAGAAACGCACGTGCTCAGCCCTCCCCAGCCCCCCATGTACCTTCAGTGCACCCTGGTGCTTGCCTGGCAGCCGGAGCTGCCTGGGAGTTGGCCCCCCGATCCTCTCCATCCGAGCCTCTCTGCCCCCGACAGCAGTGAGAAGCGAGCCTCTGCCACACGTGGTCTTCGCCCGGATGAAGGCACTTCACGAGCAGGATGGACAGGGAGAGGCTGAGTACCAGCAGGGCCATGCAGATGGTGAAGAACACCCCTGAGATGGAGGGGGAGAGACGGGGCCATTGTGGAGTGAGTTTTGCCGGAAGAGCCCCACATGCTGCTGTGCAAATGGTGTCTGTGGGGCTGGCCACCCTGCAGCCAGGGGCATGCACCTTGCTAATGGCAAGGGCTCCATTAACAGCCGGGCTGACACGGCTTGTCTGACTCAGGTCAATAGCTCTTGCTCGGCTCTTGGCTGGCCTGAAGGTTTTTAATTCAAGCAGCTATCACCCACCACTGCTGCCTTGTCTGCACTGCTGCTTGACCCCAAGTCAGGAACACACCTGTGCAGCATGGATGTGGCCACATAGGGCTGGCGAGTGTGCTTGGATACCATGGCAGCCAGACCGGTCCATGCCCACTTGGTTTAGCAGTACAGGACCGCCGGGTGCATTGTTTAGTGCCGCTCAATGCCAGCCGTGGTTGGGATAAAAATCCTGCCCACTCTGAGCAGGACTGATGTGGTCAGGCTGGTTGCAGTCCTCCTACAAGCAAAGCCCTCCAGGACCATATGTTGCTAACCCCCGGATTAGCCCATGAAGTTTCTCCTGAAGGGGAGGTGGCAGCTGCCCCATTTCTTGAGTCCATATAGAGCTTGTCTGCAGGAGGACAGAAGCGGGACAGACCAGATCATCTGAGAGGTCTTGCTCATCTGTGGTGTCTTGCTCTGACACGTTAGAGGTTTTTAAGACCCAGCTTGGCTGGGATGACGTAGTTGGGGCTGGTCCAGCTTGGAGCAGGGGCTTGGATTAGATGTGACCTCCTGAGCTCCCTTCCCACCCTCCTTGTCTGTGATTTCTATGTTCAGAAGAAAGTCCCTGCTGCCTCTGCCCAACCCTGGCTGCGGGTTTCTGCTCACCGATCAGAGGCGTACTGAACGGGGTGCCTGGCAGCTCGGCCGACATGTTGACCTTGAAGACGGTGTAGCCCACCAGCACGCTGCCCTTGAAGGTGATCCGTGTGCCACAGGTGAGGGGCAGGTAGAAGCTGCCCAGGTCCACGGCCATCAGGAAGATGCTGGGAATCAGCAAGCTGACGACGTAGAGCAGGGGCCGCCTCCGGATGACGATCTGGGGGAGAAAGGAGTTGGTTCCAGCTTGCAAGGCAGCCTGACCGCGCTGGGGATTCCCAGTCTCCCTGAGGTGCCCTGAGACCCCGCGCCGCCTCCCGGCCTCTGGCACGGATGCTACAGGAGCTGTCACTGTGCTAGAGGCTGTCGATAGAGGTGGCCAAGCCCATATTGCTTTAGTCATTTCTCTGCAAAACCCTGAGATGCTTTTGTGGCTGGCAAAAGCTGTGAGCTCGCTTATCCAAATGCCTCTCCAAATAACCCCTCTGCCTCCGTGCTTTCCAGAGTTGGGCAGGACTGAAACCTCTGAATGGCCAGAGTGGTTGTTCTCGCTGGATTTGTGATCCAGGGCCTGAGAGCAGCCACCCCAGGCCCTTCCCTGCTATCCATCAGTCATGCAAACCTGTATGCAGCACAATCCATCACTACTGAAAAGCACTCCTAGTTCGGGCTTGGCATCTAGGAACAAAATCAGCTGTGGTTCATGCAGCAGTTTTGAACCTGATGGACCTTCAGTAAAGAAGGGAAGCTAAGGGGTGCAAAAGCAAGGACGTGGTGCTGGATGCAGCTCATGGTGGCCTGCTGTTCAGCAGCAAATAATGGGCTCCAGCTATCTCCATGCTTCTCAAAGCTTTGGACTGATGCTTACAGGTTTGTAGCTGGCTCCACAGAGGGATTTCTTAGGTGGGGATGTGCTAAGTAGTGAGTCCATTGAACCCTTGTGAAGTCACGTACAGTGCAGATGCCATGGGCTCAGCCTGACGGGGACCTTTGCCGTGATGGACCAAAGAACCTGCATCTTTTGTCCAAGCCCCAGGTTTGGGGCTCAGGTCTGCTGCAAGCTCCTTGAGGCAAAGGCAGAGTGCCTCACTCCCAGGTCAGTCCCTGCAGCAGTTGCAGATGTAGCCAGACCACAGCACGTGGCTCCTCCAGGACGGCAGAGTTGGCACAGAGCTCTGTTTGCACCTCACCTGGTGAGATACAGCTGCTACCCCACTGGCGGAGAGGGCTGTGCAGGGGTTGTTTCTGGGCACAGATCCCAGCTCCATAGGACTTGAGAAGGGACAGAGCCATGGAGATGGCTGGAGCCTGTTATTTGCTGCTGAACAGCAGGTTGCCACGGTCTGGATCCAGAGCCACGTCCTTGCTTTGCACCCCTTAGTAGCCTGCATCCTCCTTCCATTATAAAACCACCTCTGACTGGATGGATCCAATAAGCATCCTGGTGCAGGACTTGCTGGGCCTGCATTTAGTGCATCCCCTGAGCCAAGGCTCAGATCATGACCCCTGTGGTCCATAGGCAGCAGCTCTTCCCAGCAAGTCCAGAAGATGCCTGCCAAGCGGTGCCTTCTCCAAGTTGAACCCTTCCTAGCTAGGGGTTACCCCGTGCAGATCTTACACCATCCAAATCCCATCTACTCTAATAGGCTAAGAAGCCCAATGCCTTTAAATTCCACAGCAAAGGGAAGAAAACACTTTAAGTTTCTGCCGCGCTCTCCATTAGACACCCTTCAGGTGTTAGCAATATTATGCCACAATTTCATTATCCATTAAAGCCAGGTAATAATAAGTACACAAAGGTATTTGCAGCCCATTGGTGTTAATGAAGGAGATCCATCTCCTTCCGAGCATGTACGGCAGCCGCGCATCGGAGATGGAATATTACCCAAGGTGAGGCGCCAATTGCCTTTGCGAGAGCAGACCCCACCAGCACTTAATCTTGCATGACTGTCTTTATGACACAGGTAGAGTTTGACACCCACGTGCCGGTTTGCAGCGTTGTTTGCTGCTCGCTCTCTCTCTGCTGTTGAGGTTCCTCCGATGGGCGGGCAGCTGGCAGCCTGCTCCTTTCCAGGCACTCGGAGGCCGTGAGGGCAGAGCTGATCCGTGTTGTCCTCGGTCCCCGGGGTCAATGTGCAGTGGGCTTTGGCATGCATGCTTCAGGCCTGGGCTGTGGGGTGGGAGGCACTACACAGAATCAGAGGTGAGAGCTTGAGCCTCACCTGCACATGTGCTGAGGCCGTCCCCATTCCTCGCAGCCGTGAGTGAGGTTCTGGGCATTCGCACTGAGAAGTCGGAGGAGGCCTGATGTGATGCCAGGTGCATTGCTGCCTTATGTGCCTGATGCCCTTCCCATTAGAAAACCACCTCTGCCTGGCTGGATCCAGTACATGCATACCCCATCCAGATGTGGGACTTGCCAGGTGTGCCGGTGGCTACAGGGACCTCTGCTAACCCCATGGGCACTGCCTGCCTTGGAGCCTGATCCCATCCTAAGTCTCTGAGTGCACTGCCATCCAGGCCTTGGGGCCTCATCCTGCTCTGACTTGGTGCTGGCACCTCCTCCAGGGCCTCCAAGGAACAGGCCTCTATGGGGATCGATCCAGCTCAGCACAAATGCCCCTGCCATGACAAGGAGCTCCTCTTAGGGACCCTTGCCAAAAGCAGCCACCGCTTTCCACACTGTAACAGGAGCAGACAGCCTGGCACTAACTCCATAATGGCCCTGTCTTTCCTTGCCAGGGCAGGAGCTGGATTGGGACAGGACAGAGAAGAGCCTCAGCACAGCTGAGGGGAGCAGAGGCAGCTTTACGGCCACCTGAAGAAAGACCTGGTAGGAGCAGATGCCCTGAGAAGAGGCAGCCAGGTCTGCTCAGGACCCAGGCACCGTGCCCTGCAGGTAAGTCCTGGCCAGATGTGCTGCTAGTCTCGGGAAGGCATTTCATATTCCTATGACTACATTTTCCCAGGAACATCCCCATTGTCCAGGGCTGGGTCTGAACAGTTGGATTAGCCTGCCCAGGCTGTGCCTTTGCAGTCCTGTCCTGGGTCTGAGGCATGGGCAGAGGCCAGGCTCATGGCATTGGACTGGGAATACTTGCTGGGAAACCAGGGAGGGCTGGAGTGGCTGCTCATGAGCCTGGAGTTTGGCTTTGCTCTGGAGAGGCCTCGGAGATCGGGCAGCGCTGCATGCGGAGCTGCTGCCTCCACGCCGCCGTGAGCAGGACGGCCCTGTGCATTTCCCTTTAAGTGTTCCTCATTACTGGCTCCGGCATTAATAACGTTCGCAGGCTGATATCTTTAAAATTAATGAAGTGTTTAAGTCTTAGTCAAGAAGCTCATCAAAACAAAAACGCGTTTCCCTTCTCCGGCGAGCGGGGGGAGGACAAATTAGCCCCTACCCCTTGGGGCTCCCGGCGCACCCAGTCCTACGTCTGCATGCTGGGGTCACTGTACGGCCTCTCAGCCTTGCGGTCGGAGCTGCTGCCCCTTGCTGCTGGGCTAAATGTCCAAGTATGGGGGGTGCCAGGCCAGGGCTCCTGGTTCTCAGTGATGCCCACTCCCTTTTCTAGCTGGAAATTATCTTGATGCAGGCACAGAGCCTGGGGCAGTGCTCAGGGTGACTTGTTTTGAGAGCTGCTTGCAAAGGCCCCTAAAGGGACACCTCACTCAAGCCAGGGACAGTTGGAGAGCCCAGCTGGTGGTGTCCATTTGTCCATTTTGTGTCTCTTGTGGGTGTCTCTGCTATGGGGGAGTTTTACAGAACAACCCATTGCTCCTTCTCTCTCCCATCCCCACGTCTCCTCCCTCCCACAGCCACGTGCCTCCTAGCCCACTGGTAACCTGGCATTGCAGGGGTCTCCTGGTCAGCCAGAACGGGAGGCTAAGCAGAGCCTGCGTGGGAGAGAGGGATTTGAATGACCACAGGGGAAGGAGGAAGTTGCTGAATGAAAGGCCATCGGTGTGGAGCAGCGGCGGCAGATACCTACGTGGAATTGGGCCTCGGCGAAGCGCTCACTGTGGGTGCTCAAGACCTGGTAGCGGGTAGGCACAGAGAGCAGCTCCCATTCTCCATCGGCCAGGAAGATCTGTTTGTTGTCTGCAGGGTGCGCGGTCAGGTCCACGTCCTCCACTGGGGATAACACACAGTCAGGGCTGGGATGCAGGGAAGTAGCCTTTTAGTGCGAGAGAACCCCACACTGTTTCTGGGGGGAGCTTTCCCTGCCCACCGGGGCTTGACTTGCTTTCTGCAAGGTCCCTGGGACACAAGCCCCCATGGGCGTGCTCTGGGTGGTCGGGAACCCGCGTGGAACTGCTCCCATGCACCTTGTTTGCTTCCTCCAGCATCACGTGCAGCTGGCTCTGGGCTGAGTTTGGTGCAATCACTGGCCAGTTCTTCAGCCAGGCTGCTCTGAATGTGGTCCTACCAAAGGCCCAAAGCAAGACAGAGCCGGCTGGGCTGCAGCAGTGTTGATACTGGCACCAACCAGGGCACTCGTCTCAAAGGGAAGGGGTGGATAGTGAGCCTTCCCCCAGCAGCTCTGAGCGACATCACCCTAGAAATAGCACATGCACCCCAAGAAAACAACCCCCCAGCCTTAAGGGGTGGAGTAGGACAGACAGGACTTGTCCATGAGAGCCAGACTGTGCCCACGCATTTCCCCGGCACTCACCAGTGTGCAGGATGGTGCTGAAGGTCAGGCTGCAGGTCTGGGTGTCGAATGGGAAGGCGTATGGCTCCAGCTGGCATGCGGACACCACCTGCATGGGTTTTTGGTTCCTGACCATCCCGCTTGCATTCACGTAGACGTAGGGCATATCGAGAGACTTGCTGACATCCACACTAAATGCAACAGGACAGGTGGTTGTGTGAGGCAGGTGGGGAAAACCCCCGGCAGGCTCCTTGCTGGGACACGAGCATGCAGCTGTTAATTCATGCCAAGATGGTAACGGGTGAGATTTCCAGAGGAGCCTTCAGGACTCATGGTAGAGGTGATCTCATTTATTAGACCAACTAGATTTTTGCAAAAAACAATTCTTTAATTACAAGCTTTCAGGCACAAACACCCTTCATCAGGCGTTGGAGAAAAGATTGTAGAAGTTCTCCTGGGTAGAAATGAAAGTTCGTATCTCATAGGAGATTTGAAAGTGGTAAAATCTCCTGTTTGGAAAAGTTCCTTTTATATGCAGATTAGGCTCAGAGAAAAGTTGGGATAATAACTTGAAAGCATGCAATTAAACATAGATAGATAGATAGATAGATAGATAGATAGATAGATAGATAGATAGATAGATAGATAGATAGATAGATAGATAGATAGATAGATTTTTTTTATTTTTTTGCAAAAATCTAGTCAGTCTAATAAAAGATATCACCTCTACCACAACTCCTGATTGCTTTTTCTTTTAAACCAATACGGCTACAACCTGGATACTAGAAGAGCCTAGCACTCCCAGCTGCCTCAGCATTGGGTGGGACTGGCTGGGACAGGAGACTGCCACGGTGCAGAGACGTTTGAGTTTTTATTTTGCATTAACATGGGAAGCAGACCTTGGAAATCTGTCTTGAAATGTGAGCGTGCCGGGAAGGAGCCTGCCCCAGGACAGCCTTGGAAAAAAAGCACCATGAGCACTTGTCTGGCTGACCAGCCTGCAGTGAAACCCAGCCTCGTGCCTACTTACAGCTCATTGATGGTGATATCCGGAGACCAGATGGAGCTGAGCAGCAGGGACACCTCTCTGATCCCATCGTGGAGGCTGGAGTTCCAGGTGAGAAATTCGTCCTTCCAGCTCTGCAGTGGGGAGAGCAGGGATGCGTTTGCTTCAGAGATGCCCTGGTGTGTGGCATGGAGTGCAAGTTGGTGAAGGGGGCATCATGAGGCTGAGCCCCTGACTTTGTTATTTAGGGGAAGGGAGAGGAGGAAAATCTTCTTGTGCTGGCAGCATGAGAGCAGCTTGACCCCTCCGGTCGTGGCAGAGGAAAGGGTGCTCATGCCAGCAGCATGTGCTGCTCCACTTCCCACAGCACAGGTTTCAATATGATCTGCCCTCGGGAATCCGTAATGAGTGGCTTGGTGCATATGTGTGCACAGACGTGTGTGCATGCCCCCAGCATACTAACTCTCAGAAAAATAGCAACCGAACACAGCTGCTATACAGCAGTGGCTTTCACTTGCAGACCCTTTTGGAAGTTGCGGATGGGGCACGAACCCCTTTGAATTTTATGTGCGGGTATTCACGTACTTTTGATTGATCATAGTCATCTTTCATGGACCCTTTAAACGTAGCCTGTGCACCCTCAGGGGTGCATGGACCACAGGTTGAAAACCACTGCTATAGAACAAGCAAGGGCTCTTTCTGCTGCTGTGTCACAAAGAGCAAAGGCCGGAAGGATTCATTTACCTGCTGTAACCAAATACTCGTTGTGAGCTTTTGATTCTGGGAATCCTGTGGGGAGGGAGGAAAAAATATAAGCAAAGATTTAACAGATCACTTGGTTTAGGAAGAGACAGAGCAGCTTTCAAATCTCCCACCCAACAATGCACCTGCTCTTACGTATATTGTCTAAACCTACTTGAAGCGATAGAGATAAGAGGAGTCTTGTTTTACTGTTTCCTTCGCATGCATAGCTTGTGCACTTGGACCAGTAGAAGTCATTGGGACTCGTGCTACAGATAATTCCCTCCTCTCCTTGTATATCATTGTTTTCACTGTTTCCCCTTGGCAATGAGGTAGCCCCTGCAGTGCCCTGTCATCAGCTATCAGACCCCCTTGTACAGAAGAGTCCTTCTGGCTTTGATGGGATTTACTTGCTGTCATAAGCAGTGCTCTTGCTAGCAGGTGTTAGGAGGAGTGGGATCACCAGGGCATGACTGCTGCATGTAGCCAGCCCAAGCAGTGAGGATCAGGGCAGCCGTGGCAGCATGCACTTCAGCACGGGCAGCCACCAAGCCTGTACACGGGGTCCAAGCAGAATGGTGCAGGCCACGTGAAAGCTGTGCACTGCTGAGCATCCCTGCACTAGCTAGGGGCTGTGCCTGCTGCCCTCACCCCTCTGGCTGCAGTGCAGACAAGCCCGTGGGGGACTCCTGTAGAGTTGATAAAGGGTGGGAGAAGCCACCCGCCGGGCCACGTAGGGTCAGACCAAGGTCCAGCTAGCTCAGGGTCCTGCCTCCAACAGTGGCAAGAAGCAGATGCTTTAGATGGAGACTATAAGAATGGGGCGAGTGACCCAAGCCCTGTCAGACCGCCCCTGGCACCAGTCCTCACTGGTTTATGAATTGCAAAAAAATAGTTGGCACATGTGTCATAGAGGAATTGGGCAGTGACCCTTGGACTATCCTCTAGTGATGCCCGTGGGGTTTTGTACTTCAGCACCAGTTGTAGCTGCAAGCCTGGAGCATTTGTGTAGATTCAGGAAATACAGATTTTGGGGATTTGGTTGTGCTTTTTTTATGTTATATTTGTGATGCAAAAGGGACAGCAGAAAACATTCCTCAGAGAGAGAGAGAGAGAGTGCAGCAATGGCTTTTAGCTGAGTAGTTTTCTTACATATATATATTTAAACTGACTAGATTGCAAATTGATTGCCTCCTTTTACATTTCTGGCGAACACCATGAGTCTGTGTGGCAGGGTCCTGGGGTTTGTTTGGCCATCACCCCACTTCTTGCCAGTCCTCAGTTCCAATTTATTATTCATCTGAGCCTGTACAATCCTCACTACAGTAAATTATCTTTGATAAAATGGCACTTGGGCTGCACTTGACACTCTAAACGAATCACCAGCATCTCTCTTGCACCCTAATTAGTTACTGTGACATTAATCAGGCTGCTAAGCATAATACATATTCTCAGCAAACCCACAGCTAAAAATATGAGGCTGAGCTTATATCAGTAATCAGGATCTTCATAATTTTTCAGAGGGAGTTGTCTCAGTGGCTACAGACAGCTGGGTGTGTTAAATATGTGTGTGTGTGCGCTGGATGTGTGTGTGCTGGGTGTGTTAAACCTGTGCATGTGCGTGTGTTTGTTTTACTGCTCCCAAACCAGAAGGGATGACTGCAAGCAAAGTGCATTTTGTTATGACCAGGCAGGTAGAAGTTTCCTGCTTTTGGAAGGACAAGGCACCTTTGCCGTTTCCTCTCTGGTGTTGTTATAGGATATCACACCCCCCGCACTCGGGATCAGGGTCGCACTGTTGAGGGCTGTTCAGACAAAGAAATAGACCCAGTCCTTCTTCCAAAGACCTTATGGTCTGGGGCTCTAGACAGTGAAACCCGTGCCTCCATTTAGGAATGGGAGGAGGGCTGTTGCACTCGTGTTTAAGTGAGGCCCAATGTTTGTAGGACCAAGGCTCTGCTTGTTCCTGAGCCAACAGGGTTTCTCAAATGGATTAGTCTCCTGGAACGTGGTTCAAGCATGAGCTCAGGAAAGAAGGTTGCCTGGAGCATAGATAATCCGAGGTCTTGCAAAGAGAGAACGACAGGAGCTGCTCCTGACGCGGGACTGAGAGTGTAGCAGGAATGCCTATTGCTGCAGCCCAGGGCCCTGCAGCTCAATTTCTGCTTTCAGCATGGCATGCATGCAGTCCCCGGCCCCTGAGAAAGTTGTGTAAGAAATCACTGGAGGGCACAAAGGCACCGCAGGACTATCCAGAAGCCTTTGATCTTCACACTGGACATTGCACTGGGAGAAAACTTTTTTTCTAACTCTCCAGTGCACCAAATCTGACCTCGAGAGGGAGCCCTGCACCTGCGTCTAGGGGGGACAAGAGATGCCCAAAGGACAAAACTCACTTCTTGGCTACAACCCCAGCAGTGGAAAGGCAGTGCGCTTGCTCCTGGGAGACATTGAACTGTCCCGTTAGCAGGATGCACCTGGTGATCTAACAGCCCCCTTCACACCTCTAACTTGCGTGAGCTCATATGATGTGGAAAGGGTGAGGTCCAGGTCAGACAGACCTAATACAGGGAGACCAAGCTCCTTTCTGGCTCTCCTGACCACGTTGCCCCCCATGGACCGCAGGAATGGCAGCATGCATGATTCAGGCTGAAGGGTGGGGACCTCAGGTAATGCCTTATCAGCTCTGCTGAGCAGTCACCAGGTGGAACTGCCCCTATTGTTGGCTGGATTTTGCTGCAAACAGCTGTGTCAAGGGATGATTTCATTTCCAGATGAAACACCGTTGATATTCGTTGGACTTTTTTCTGTGTTCAACTGAGCTGCAGATGACTTACTGCAGGAACACAGCTTGGCAAAGGCCTACAAGAGACACTGGACAACCCCCGTCTTGACTAGGGCCACTTCTGTTACCCACACTATTGCTTGACTGGTACCTCCCTCAGCCACCTATTTCACCATCTATTTTGTTTTCCTTTCTCCTCCTAAAAACCTCTTTGCGGACGACTCTTCCACGCCTGCCGTTAGGTTCCCCATTTGGACGGCTGAAACTCCAGCATCGGTTGATGGTTGGGGGGGAAGAAGTCTGCAGCGAAAACTAGAGTCTTTTTGTCAAGTGGAACAACAAGTTTTTCAATGCCAGCTGGCTGGCGTAATTGGTTCTCTCGTGGCATTATTCACAGCTCTTTCCTCTTTCTTTTCCAGATACCTTCCATCTTGCTTGTTAAAAGCAAAGGATATTTCGGAGAATTGGAATTCATTAGTCTTCCTAACAGAGGGAGCCTACTTAGACCTAAATTGGTGGTTAGCAAATGTACAGATAATTCCCACACATTCTTATTTATCTTCCCCAGTTCGGCAGACTATAGAAACAGATGCCTCGGCGTCTGTCTGGGAGGCTCTAGCCAATGGAGTGGAATACAAAGGTATCTGGGATTCAGAATTGACAAAACCCAATATAAACAAATTGGAACTCTTCCCCGTTGACTAGATTATCTCCCTAATCAGATTTCCCCACGGTCCCCGTAATAACTTAATATTCTCAGACAAGACTAGTCTTTTATGGACGGGAAACAGGAGGCAAAAGATCACAATAGGAGTCAGAGGCAGCGATGAAGACGGGGCGAGAACTCTTCACGCGAAACAATGGTTGCTAAACAGTTCGTCTATTAGCACGCGCACCTGCTGAAGTCTCGACTGCTTCCAGTCTTTTAAAGCCTGCCGCTTCTTGACAGCGCTGGCACCAGAGCCAAATCTCTGCTCGGATGTATCTGGCAGCGTGCATACAGCCTCATTAGTGCCAAAGATGCAAGGAAGACTCGGACCCAAATGCTCTTTTTTTTTTTTCTCAGCCTCATCTTTGGCTGGGGTCACACCTTCACTCACACTCCCCTCATTGAAGTGACGGTGAGGAGCTCTAGATGGAAGCTTTGTTTGGGTACCATTTAAGTCACTGCTTCCTACTGTGTGCAAAAGATGATGAGGGACTTACCGATTTTATAGACATGAGGGCTGGAAGGGACCTCGTGAGATTATCAGGTCCAGCCCCCTGCCCAAGGGCAGGAAGGCAGCTGGGGTCAGGTCACCCCAGCAAGGTGAGCAGCCAAGCATGTATCCAGGGTAGGTGCTTGCACCACTTCTGGGGAAGTCTGTTCAAGACTCTGGAGACTCGGGCGCTAAAGAAGTTTTTCCTTATGTCCAGTCTAAAATGGTCTCAAAGTTTTTCTTGATGTCCAGTCTAAAATGGTCTTCCAGCAGTTTGTGACCGCTAGACCCCATCTTCCCTTGGGGTGCCCTGGGGAACAGATGTTCTCCCAGTTCCTGATGCACACCCCTGATGTACGTATCGGCTGCCACCAAGACCCCCCTGAGCCTTCACTTCTCCAGGCTGAAGAGTCCCATGGCTCTCAGCCTCTCCTCCTAAGACCTTCTCTCTTGACCTCTAATCTTGGTCTGGGGTAACACCTTCACTCAGACCCCCTAACTGAAGGGAAGATGATGAGCTCTAGAGGGAAGCTTGGTTTGGGTGCCATTGAAGTCACTGTATGTAAAAGATGATGAGGGACTTGTTACAGTGAAGACAAAGAAAAGCAGTGTCCTGTTAGTGCTGCTTTGAGAACCTCTTGCTTTTAGTTGCTATAACAAAATGGCATTTTCCAGCTCTATCCTCACCCCTTTTCTCCCCTTACAGCGTTGATGAAGGCTTGGGGCAGAAGGAAATCGGCTCTGGCGTGATCCACACCCAACCTTTGGGGCTTTAGAAGCCCTGAAATGCAATCTCAGTGCACCAGCAAGAAGGAATTAGAGAGCTGCCATATCGGAGGTAATTGCAGTGCTTGTAGTTATGCATTAATTCCTGTAGCATATTTCATATAATTAATACTGTGCCCACACTGCGCCCATGTTAATATACTTCCTTGCTTCTCAGCACATTTCAGCTGCTTCCAGAATATCAAAACAGCTCAGGTAAGGTATGGATGGCACAGGCTTTCTGACTGTGCTCAAAGGGATGTTGTTGGAAGTCAAGCCCAGGTTGTATTCTTCCCTTGTCCTGTACTATTAATAATTCTGTAGGCTGCTGAAGTGGACAAGAGTATAATGCAAATGGCAGTGGTTGATTTGTCTGTATTTGACTCGAGTTAGACTGGTATCAGTGAGACACTGTCTGGGTGAAGATCTAGGAAGTGAAACTACCAGCAAAGTGACTTGCACGTGGGTTTTTGGGGGTGCAGAGAAAGCTCTAAGGATGGGGTTTTCAAAGCAGATTGAGACCATTAGTACTAATCCTGTTTACACTCTGTCTCAGTCCTTTAGACCACTTGGAAAATCTCAGCCCTAACTCTCTCAAAATTGTTAATTGAAACTGAGAAATGGAAAGGATTTATAAAACATGGCCAATCTAATCCATCTCTTTATAACATGTATTTAAAAAATATTCATCCTTGAAGGCAAGGAGAAGTGTGCAGCTTTCCAGCTAAAATGAGCACAGCGGTGTCAGTGTGTAAGTCTGCTCTTTGCATTATGAAATTCAAGAAATTCGCATATAAATGGAGCAGGGGCAAAGCGGTCCATCAATTGATAGTCCATAGTCACTAGCTTTAGATGCATTCCCCTCCTTATGCAGTAGATTGCACTGCGTTATGAACAGCTATGCATGTTACTTGAGGGTCTGTTTACCACATCCAGCACCGCGTGGACGAAGAGGTCCAGGTACACCGTCGTGGCCTGTGCCCAGTTCCTGACGGGCCGCACTCCCTTGCTGTAATTGCGGAGGAGGCGCCGAGTCAGACGATGCAGGGTAGAGTTTCTGGTGCATCCAGCGTCTGCGCTGGAGCTTCCTGAAAAACAAACAGACCCATCGTGTGAGTGGGCCAGGACCGATGGAAGGAGAAAAAGTGGTTAACTTTTCTGTTGTTGCTGAGGCTGGCTTGTCATGGGGGATTCGCTGGGAAGGGAGCACCAAAGCTATTCATGTTTTGGCCGCTGGCTGGAATCTACTGGGGGTGGCCACGGCCAAGAGCTGGGACCAGTTCATGACTGCTTTGCAGGCTATGAAATGAGACAGTGGTTTTCAGCTCCTAGCTGGCAGAAGCCGTATCATGTAAGAGCCATGCAAAGGCAATACATGCTTCTCAGCTGGCAGCCTCAGCAGAGGTGTTGTCAGATTTAATATTAGACTTTAGGTAATGGCAGTGAATTCCTAAATGCTTGAACAAGTATAGTCCATTCTTTGAAGAGAGCATTTTTTGAAGGAAAATTGTTAAGGTCAAATTAGCCAATTCAGGTCCAAATCATTCAAGAACCGTATGTGGCGCTGCTACCAGCAAGTATCCTCCACCCCAGCCTGGGGCTTCAGGTGCTTCCAAATCCTTTGGCAGGCATTTTGTTTTTTGCAAACTTATTTATTTCTATATACATTTCTCAGCTTCAAGCATATAACAAAGAACAACAGAAAACTTCAGCTAAGTGAAGACGTCCAGTAAAATACAGTGAGAATAGACACAAATTAGTCTAATTTAAAATGCAATATAATAAACCAAAAAAACAACAGAAAGCCTTTGCATGAGTCTTACATAGTCCCAAGAGCAAAGTGTCCCCTTACAATTCAAAAAGGGATTCAAAAAGTGCTAGGGAATCTGAGGGTGTCCTGGGCGTTGGAGTGGAGATCCCACAGGCCTCCTCTCTGCCTGGGTTTTTATCAGTGAATCTGCACCTCCTTCTCTCCCTTTGATGCCTTGGCCACAGTCACATATTACAAGCCCCTCCCGTATAGCACCTCTCATGCATTCAGGGCATCCCAGTCTCTCACCTCTTACAGGTTCTGCTTTGAAATGTAAACGCAGTTCTCTGCTTGCTTTGATCACACCAGCCCAAGCAGTCTGGGACCCTGCCCTGCTCCCTTAGCTCTGTCTCCAGCATCCACGTGTGATGATTGTGTCTGGTCTTTGCCAACAGAAGGGCCCAGGACTGACTAGAGACCGCAGCCTACCTCCCATCCCCAGTCTCTCCCAGCCAGGTGCCTTCAGCTCAAAGATGAGCCATGTGGGGCAGTCCTCAACAGGGTTAGCATGCTACAGCCTGCATCGGCCCTGCTCTGTGGAGGTGCAAACAACTTCAGCCTCTGACACTATATCCATCATCTGACACCTTTCGCCGGCACCAAATGCCATTCTTGTGCTTTTAGGATAGGAGGTTTCCTGTTAATGGATTTTCGTTCTGTGTTCTCAGGTGCGAGAATTAGCCCAAGAGCCTGCCTGGGAATCAGAAACGAACAAACCTGATGTGCACGGTGGTTTGGGAGGGAAAAAGTCTGTCTAATCTTTCTTCAAGCCTCCTCCCATCCACCTGCCTTGGAAATGTGCTCATCAGGAAACCCAAATGCCTGCTCGCATGGTAAAAAAAACCACAAATAAATAAATAAAAATCAGGGCCAATCTAGCCCGTTGCTAGTGACAGGACTCGGTGCCTCTCCGGGCGAAGCAGGTGGAGGGGGTGAGAAACGAGGCTCCGCAATTGCAAGTGACACGTTTCTGAGTGCTCCTTCAGAGATGCAAAAGGATCTTTTGCTCACATGCCTCAGCGGCCCTGGGGGACCGCGGCTGCCCCCAGCCATTGGGCCGGAGCAAATTGCCAGTGCGTGCAAGCACAATCTAATCTGCAGCGCCCCGCGCGTGCTTTCGGCCGAGCCCGCGGCACTTTTGATGGCTGTTTTGATGAGCTGTTGAAGATGGGAGAGATCCTGCAGGAAACTGTAAATGAGATCTCCTTTCCCAGACCACTGGGGCCTTTCCTACCTATTCCCTTACGAAGAATGAGGTGTCACGAGATGCTACAGGCAGCAGCTCCAGGATTTATCTATGTTATTGCGGAGGATGATGCTGCAGGTGTGATTCAAGCCCTGGCACAGGCTGCAGAGTCGTTGCATTGAATCATCGAGGCTGAGAGCCAAGTGAACCCCTTGCTCCCTTGCTGTGCTCTGAGCAGCAGCCCTTCTCCCTCCACCTGTCTCCAGGTGCAGTTCACATGGTCTCAGCTGGGACCACCTGGCCCCAGCTCAGCCACGGGGTATTGCCCCCCAGTTCCTACCAGCTCATCTGGGTGAGGGGCAGCTTTCACCAGTGACCCTGCCTAAGGGATGACTCCTTTTGGTTTGGCTGATGGAGATGCTGTGCACTGGCCATGAGGGAGGGTCATTAAAGTCCGAGCGGTGCATGGCATGGAGCAAGCCCTGGTGAGGCCCATGGATTCCTTAAGTGAACACCAGTACCCAGCCCCAGTTTGACCCTGGAGATAAATGACGCTATATCTTGGCCACTGTGAACAAGGATCCATTCCCTTAAGAGCAGCAGAGTCTGGGATACAACTGCGGACACGTTCAGGGATGCAGTGGGAGAGATCCTCGGATGGCACCACGTGGGGTAGCTCCTTTGAAGCCATTGGGGCTCCATCGGTTTACGCCAGTGAAGTGTCTGGCCCAGCACACTGTGTGCAGATGTTTCTTTGTGCAAGCTCCTTTCCTGATCTTTATGAGCAAGGAGAGGCTGCAGGGACTTGAGCTGATGTTCACTGGACCTAGCTCATGGTGGTCCTCCCCAGTGCTTCTCCAAGTGCTGGCTAGAAGCTGCACAAGGCAGCGATGCAAGAGGAAGCTTGTTTTCCAAGACCTGGTCTTGCTGCTTGTATCAGCTGGGAATAAGATATACCCCGGGGAGTATATCCACCAGTGGCCAAGACTGGATGGCTCTGGGGTGTCCTCTGAGGACGGTGCAGGCAAATAGGTGTGGGACTATCTGCTCCCTATAGCTGCCTGATACCCCCATGAACAGAGACTGGATGAAACCTTGAAGCAGGAGGTTTGCTCACCTTCCAACACTGTTTTCCTCAGCTGAACTGTTCTGCCCATGTTTGTTATCTCTGTAATAATCACCAAGTCTCGATGCATTCTTGGTTTCCATGACCTCCTGTGGCGGCGAGTCCCACAGACTCATTGCAAAACTAGTGACAAAAATATTTCCTCTTTGACGTGGGGCAAAGTCCACTCAGGATTCAAACCTGCTGCGGGATCTTTTCAGGGGAAAGCCCCGGTTCTAGATGCATGCATTTATTTGCTCTAACAAAAGGAAACAACTGCATTTTTGCCATGAGCTGGATTAATGACTGCAGAGGGCATTTAATATTTAAAGGGTCATTAATTCACCGCACACTTTGCCTCTGAAAGCAGTGACGTTCACATGGACCAGTCTCAGGTCAGCGCTTGTCTCAACAGGCACAGAAAAGATGCACTAAGTGGTGAAGAAGTTGTTCTCCTGTGACTTCTCAGTGCACAGCAAATACAGCAGCAAGCCAAGGGATGCTTGCTCACGACTGCTGCAGCCTTGGTTGGTCTCTGAGAGAGTCCCCTGACACTAGCCCAGGCTTGGCTTCTAGAGCAAGGGGGAAGCCCAGGGTCCTCCCCAGCCTGAGCCGTAAGTATCTGGGGACTGAAACTAGCTCTGGGGAGATGCCAAGACTGGAAAGGGAACAGCTGAGTATCTTTGGAGGTGCTCAGGGCTGGATTGGGGCTGGAGGGACCCACTGGGAGGGCGTCCTGTCTCCTCCTGCCCTGGCACTAACCCTTCATTCTCTGTGCACAGATGAATCGAGTAAACTGAGTCGCGCAGTATTATAACAAGGTGAACGCTATTACAATAAAACCCATAATCGGTCACAGCGGTGCTTGTGCTTGTTGGGAGTGGGGGTTGCGGAGGCGAGGAATGGAATAGGCTGGATATTGGTCTGTTTTCTGACATCCCCCTCCTCCCCCAACCCCTTCATTTGTTCGCTCTGTTTGGCTGCGTAAGGCTGCGTCACTGCGGGCAGATGCACGGATCCCTCTTGGCCCTCCTGGGGTCACTCCTGATGTTTGAGGGCACGAATCTCGGTGTGGTGCTGCATGGCACGTGGATTTCTAACTGCATGCGAGGGGATGTGGAGCTCCTGGCCTCCCTCCGGCAGATCCAAAGCATTCCTACTGCTAGTGACCTGAGCTAGTAAAACATCCTCCTGTCTCTGCTGACTTCAAGGCTCGAGTGTTCGGCTCCCTCCCAGACCGAGCCCACAGGCCGGTGGCTTCCCAGGGCAGGTTGTGTTTTCATGTCCTATGCAAGACTTTGGGGAAAGACACCTAACTTTTGGTGCCTGTGCCTCAATTTCCCCATTTGTACAGTGGAGCCAACTGGTAGCTTAACCCTCCTTCCATCTCCCTCTCCTCTCTCAGAAGCCAAAAATGCTTGCCTTTTTTTTTTTTGCAGCAGGCCTGAAAAGGAGCTGTGCCTTTGCCCTTCACCAGGGCTCAGCCCTGCAGCAATGCAGAAGCTGCAGGACAGTTGAACCATGAAACAAAACAGGTGCCATAAAATGGATGAACATTTAACTAAAATTTTAGCAGACCCAGGCAGATCTCAGAGACTCGCAAAGCTGGGGATGGAAAGCAGGTATCAAGCCCGTTCCCCTTCATTGCTGCGTACCCATGTGTGCATCTGCACCTCTGCAGTCTGGCTGCCCTGCAAACTGAGTGTTCACATCTCAGCTTAACCCCGAAAGCCCTGGTGCTGTCTAGACAGATCGATACATGGGAGGACAGTGTTTGTCTTGGATATATCAGAGCCAGAGAGGAAGCCGCAGTGCCCAGGCACATCTTCCAGATATCCCGCTGGAGCCTCTGCTGGTTGTCCCCAGCCGGGAGTGCTCTAGGCGGATGGTACTTGCAGGAAGCGCGTTCCTGCTGCGTGCCGCTAGTGTGCAACTTGTGCAGACCCGAGAGAGCGAGGACAATGTTTACAGCATCCATTTTGGATAAAGAACTTACCTGCGGCGAGGAGGCCGAGGAGGAGGAGGAAGAGCGATATGGACCTGGTTGCCATCTCATCCAGTGCGGCGCCTGGCTCTCTCCGGTGTTTCCCACCCCCTTTAGGGCAAGCAACTAGGGCGTTATTCTCTCAAACCCGCCCGTGCCTCTGAGGCAAAGGTGGCTGTTACTTGAATGTTTCTGGACTCATCGGTAGCTCTGAAGATCCCAGCTCCTCCCAATCTGGAATTGGATTATGCGCAGCATTTTAATTTCATTGACATTCGAGCACTAAGTGACTAATGGAAGCCAAGGCTGCTCCCCCAGGAGAGGAAATACCATGCTAATCTGATTTCCTCCAGTGCTTTTACCTGAGGCTGTGCCTGTCTCTGCCTTACAGGATGCTAATTCCATTAATAATTGAGGCCCAAATAGCTGCTTTAAATCAGACATATGCAGCAACGTCTCCAACATTTGACAGTAGTTACTGCGCTCCTGAATTACTTTGGATAATGGAAACCTGCTATTGTTTAATGAAGAACAATCGCTAACAGTGCAGGGGGGAAAAAAACCCTGTCTGCTTTTTGTCTTTCCTGCCTCCCTTTAATTAAAAGACGTATTACACTGTGATTAAAGTGAGCGCTTGGGTAAGGTTTCGTTTGGCACGTTTCAGGAGGGAACAAGACCCTCCCTGACAGCAGGATTATTCCAAGAGCGGCGCTGACCCCTTCTGCGCTGGTGTGTGCAAACACAGGGGACGGAGCAGTGTGACTCTCTCTCGAGGTTCATATTAGTAGGTTGGAGACCCGCAACTATGTGAAGCCTAAATCCCCATAGTTTTGCAGTGTGGCTGGCTGGTTTTAATGCTTCGGGGTGCTTAGTGTCTCTGGTGATGGGATGTCCTCTCCAATGGGGGTGAGTAAGCTTCTCTTGAATAGTGGGGGGACACATTTCCAGTCTGTCTAAGCCACCAGCACAGTGATAGGATGCGCCCTGTTTCTGTGCAGTGCCGTCTTCTTTTTTAGATATACGAGCAATGTGTTCATCTAGCAGCGGTGAGGAGCCCATGTGAACCACCTTGCTGGGCAGTCCCAGGGGAGGGAAGGGAAGGGAAGGACAGCCCCTGCAAGATGGAAAGGAGAATGCCTTCCTTTCTGCCCCGGGGAAAGCTGAGATCACTGAGGCCTGCTAAGCTATTGCTGCAGTACTCGCAGAGCAAGGCCGAAGCATCAGCCTCATCGCTCTGAAGTCAAGCATGCCCGATCTGCTCAGGGACTCCCTCCTTTTTTCTCCACTCTTCTTTTCCAGGGTCATCAAAAACGCATAGGGTCCTATCACCATCATCAGGCTGACTTCTGGTGCTGCCAGTGCAACACCCAGGCTCAGTTCGAGGCTCAGACCATTTCCAAGCCCAGGTGGGAGCGATGGTGTCTGTGGGACTGAATGCACTTCTGAGACTGTGTGCATGCCGTGGGGAAGGGAGGACACGTGTGTGCTAGTTGTGTAGAAACAAAGACTTCGATCCTGAACTCATTACTTAGACAAAACCCCTCCTGAAACCCACCTGACTAAGATCCATGGTGCAATGCTGGCGGCTGAAAGCACAGGACCACTTTGCATCCAGGATTGCCTCGGTTCTGTGCTGCGGTGACCCGCGGGATGGCGCTCCTTCTGCCGCCAGGCTGGGAGCAGCACGGAGATGTGCTGAAAAGCTCCTGTCTGCCCCCTGTACACTTTCTTGACTGGCTGCCTGTCACCAGATGGCCGTTGTTAATGATTTACAATCCATCACAGCCTACATTAACTAAAGTACCAGCAGCCTCATGTCCCCGGCATTATTATTCCTAAGAGACAGACAACTGGTGAAGCCTGTCAAGCTTTTGGCTACCTTGGTAAGGAGGCAGTTTAGGAAGTGCAAAATCCCCTTCTGTCCATCCTCTGACTCTGCACGTGGTCTGGCCTTCCAGTTCTTCAGCTGTTTGTCAAGTCGCCTTTCTCCATGCAGGCAAAGTCCCCCACATCCATCCCTGCCTTGCCTGCACATTGATTTGGGGCATGCATGCTTTCTGCGTGTTCATAAAGCAACCCTCTATCCCACCCCTTTTGCCGTGTTGAGATAATCTCTTTGCAGCAGAGCTGTCCCGTCCTCAATTTCCTCTCTCTCTTTTTAGCCAGCATGCTGCTTCCTGCATGCTCCTAGCCCAGAAGGAGGTGAAAAGAAAAGCCTCATTCATGGTAGAAGATCTCAGGACCTGGACGTGATGTGCTCTGGAAAACAGCTCAGTAAGTATTTTCAGAGATGCTATTGTGGACTTGTGGACATAAGGGTGCATGGTAGGGAGGGAGACAACTAGATAAGCTCTCTGGAAAGGTCTTTCCTCTCACAGGGGTCCAGAATGGAGGTCCAGGGGAAGGGGTGGCTGTGATTGATAATGTACTTATAGGAAGGGAAAACATGCAGAATTTGGTAATTGTTGCAGTGCAGAATAGGGCTTCTTTTGACCTGCTTGCCATTGCATGGTCTTCCTGCTCCATGGGTGGCTGGACGGAGCAGGCTGTGCATCCCAGGCCCATTGGTGGCACCTCAGATGCGCCTTGTCCGACCAACTCTTACAAACTCCAGCTGCTTCAGGCCTGTTCTGTTACCTGGCTTTTCTCCTCTGACTCGCACACCAGTTCTCTGCCGCAGACCTGTTTGTCACGGCCCTTCCTTCCCTCACACCCCAGACTGGACCTTGAGAACTCCCTGGTCTCTTTGCTGGGGGGAGATGGACGTAGCCGCCTCCGAAGGAGGTCAGCGTTGGCTCTCATCCAGCGGGGAGCAGAGCTGTAAGGCTTGCCAAGGGCTGGAAG